>NC_057714.1:110069868-110080195 GCF_004010195.1 Chiloscyllium plagiosum | reverse complement strand
CATTTGCTCACATTGAACTTCATCAGCCATTTCCTGGATCACTCTCCCAAACTGTCTAGATCCTTCTGCAGCCTCCCCACTTCCTCAGTACTACCTGCCTGTCCACCTAACTTTGTATCATCGGCAAACTTCGCTAGAATGCCCCCACTCCCTTCATCCAGATCATTAATATATAATGTGAACAGCTGCGGCCCCAACACCGAACCCTGCGGGACACCGCTCGTCACCGGCTGCCATTCCGAAAAAGAACCTTTTATCCCAACTCTCTGCCTTCTGTCAGACAGCCAATCCTCAATCCATACAGTAGCTCACCTCGAAAAGCCACATGCAGAATGGGAGAGAGATCTCTGCTACATACTGTTTTTCATTTGTGCTCTATGGTTTGTTCCTTCAGACGCACACTGAGACAAACATCAACTGCGCTTGGAGGACCATCAACTCGGTGAAAGGTGCTCTTTGATCTGGCAAAACTTGTTGGTCTTCCAGAGCCAGGAGTTGACCTTGACTGAGTGTTGCAGACTGGCACATTCCAAGGTCCAGGACTATGTGCTGAGGGACGCGATGAAGCTTGGGGCAGCTGCCGCCAAGGAGCAGTGAGGAAAAACCAGTGTCTGTGGTCTTTCTGCTGAAGTTACATTTGTGACTTTGTGTGTGTATACATTTTTTAAAGAATAAGGTTTGTTTTGAAATTAACGAAAAAAGGGAAAAAAAATCATCGCAGTCAATGAATAGGTGCATTCGCTGTCAAAGTTTAGAATTGATCAGTTGAGTTAAATACCAGAGGACAACTATAGTTTAAATGGTAGCCCAGTACCATTACAGCTGATCCTCTGCCTTAACTCCACATTTCTATCCACTCCCCCTATTCCTGGATTCACTAAGAGACAGAAAACTGTGTCTCAATCTTAACGGTATTCACCGATGGAGCATCACAATCGTTGGGGAAGAAAATTCTGAAGATTCACAACCCTCTGAGTGAAGAAATTACTCATAAGTGGATGGCCCTTAAGTGCCTTGAGATCTAGGTACCCCAGCCAGAGGGAAACAACCTCTCAGTGTCAACCCTCCCAAACCCCTTTTCTGTTTTTTAGTTTGTGTTTTGAAAGTTTGCACTTTGCAAGAGGAAATAGTTCCAAGCTGTGGTCATTCCATCTGCACCGTGGTCAATGAACCCCAGGTGAGTCAGGAATCCCAGCAATCTGTGTGGTTATTATGATATCAATGCCCAACCATTTAGACATAACTTGTGATAGCTTCAATTTATTATCACCAGGATCCATAATCTTTTTCAGTGTCCACACATGTTATTCTCTTTCCATTTTATTAACATTCTCCTCCTGGGTTAATTCACTTCAGAATTTAAAACTAAAACCGCCAATTCAACCTATCTGGTTCATTCATTTAGGGAAGGAAATCTGTCGTCCTTACCCAGTCTGACCCACATGCGAGTCCAGGCCCACGGCAATACGGCTGCCTCTGAACTGGCCCGAACAAACCAATATAACAAGCGTGTAGTGCAGATGAAAATGGCTGCAGCCACAGCCAGAGCAAGTGGAATAGGTGTTACATTTTGTGAGGGGAGGGGGACTTCAATTCTGGGGGATGTGAGACCTTTCAGAGAAACACATCAATGGCATAGATTCCTGCCCGGTACAGGTGAAAGACCCCTGTGAATGTCAGGTGTTAACCTACTGACCGGAGTCCAAATCCCACCCCTTCGATCCATAGCCTACTCGCTTCACACCATGACCCATCAAACATTGCATCCTGTTAAAGATGGTTAGGCTCTGGACCTTCAATGTAAAAATTATGGCTAGACAAACATTCCCAAACATACCAGATGTAGAAAAATAAACATATATTTCCAAATGTGATAACATATTTACAGTACATGCCACCTGTGTGCCCTCAGAAGATGGTCTTCTCTCCCTCTTTCACACCATGTCCTGGGATGAAGGGAGCCTGCTCTACAATGGGGCCTGTTGGTTTCGGAGCTAATGTTGGGTGGTATTTGTGTCTGGATGGCCCAGACTTGTTAAGTGTGTCCTGCCCTGAGGGAGGTGCACCCCTCTTTGAATTGATCTCCCACGGTGGGGGGCTGAGGGTCACTAGCAGCGAGAAGCTGAAAGGTTGAGCCAACTCGCGAGTGTTCTGAGAGGAAACATCAGAGGGTTCCTCTTCTGTCTCGATACCTACTGTCTACGCCCTATCGGAGGAGTGAGCTTCAGAACCTCCATATCCTGCAGACGTGGAGACTCTTTTGACCTGGTTCTCCATGGAAGTTGCCAACATGGAAGAAGCAAAATGCTTACATGCCAGAGGCAGCTGGTCCCCGAACCCATTGCTGCCTGACTGCAGCATCAGGTTGCTCAGTGCTAGTCCTGTATCTACTCGTTCAGGCCAACAAAATGGCGACTGGTGATACCCGGGCCTGAGCAGGCGCCTGGCCTCCAGCTCTCCTCAGAGTGTATGCGTTTCTTCCTCCTGTGGGGGTGTGGCACTGAGGTGCCCACCAGCCCCTGACTCTAATCTAGATAACGTACCCATCGAGGTGTCAGCGTCTGAGCTGAGGGAGGGTTGCAGGAGGCAGCCTGGCCGACACTTCCTCTGTGACATCCGTGCCCTCTTCCTCAGAGGTGGGGGTGGGGATGTCTTGAGGGGCCATCCTCTTGACTGCGGAGAACACGGTGATGTCACTGGGACCTGCAGGAGACAAAGCAGAGAAGGCATCTTGGACACAGGGTAGACGTTCTGAGATGTGAGGAACACACTCAGAGTGATGGTGACTGGACAGTAAACAACGCTTCTTACTTGGTTGCCTAGACACGGATGTTTCTGCACCTCCACAGGACTGTTCATCGCTGGCGAGAGCCAAGGTCCTCTCCTTGTTGGGGCTGGAGGACCCAAATTACGGGCACTCCAGCACCCGTCCTGGCTCTTTCAGCACAATTATAGGATGGTTTCGCCTGGAATGAGAGCAAGGGAGTGATTGAGCAGCGGAGAGGTGGTGGTGCAACTGTCACTACTGGGTTAGATGGGGTAGTGTTGTTGGGGTTTGTGGTGGGTGAGAGTAAGTGGGGGAAGATGATGCATGGAGAAGTGAGAGTGGCAAGCCCTCAGCATTGGTGCGAGCGGACACAGTTGGAGGGAGAGAAGAGTGGGTCTGAGACCGATATTTAAAACTTAAATAAAGGCAATTGTGAAAGGACGAAAACACGAACATGAACCGGCAAATTAGAATCATAGAGTCACTAGTGTTGAAACGGGTCATTTGGACGATCAAGTCAATGCTCCAACCAGCATCCCACCAAGATTCACCCCACTACTCTATCCCTGTAACCCTGCATTTCCCATGGCTAATCCACCTAGCTGGATTAGCCTTGGACTTCACCAGTTTCTTCATCCCCCTCCCCCTACCTTGTCTCAGCCGAATCCCTCCAACCCGGCACCGCCTTCCTGACCTGCAGTCTTCTTCTTGACCTCTCCGCCTCCATCCTACTCCGACCTATCACCCTCACCTTGACCTCTTTCCACCTATCACATTCCCCACGCCCCTCCTCCAAGTCCCTCCTCCCTACCTTTTATCTTCTCCTGCTGAACACTCCCTGCTCATTCCTGAAGAAGGGCCTGTGCCCGAAACGTCGAATCTCCTGTTCCCTGGATGCTGCCTGGCCTGCTGTGCTGTTCCAGCAATAAAGTTTCAACTTTAATCCACCTAGCTGGCCCATCACTGGATATTATGGCTGAAAATGTGTTGCTGGAAAAGCGCAGCAGGTCAGGCAGCATCCAGGGAACAGGAGAATTGACGTTTTGGGCATAAGCCCTTCTTCAGGAAGTTTATGCACGAAACGTCGATTCTCCTGTTCTCTGGATGCTGCCTGACCTGCTGCGCTTTTCCAGCAACACATTTTCAGCTCTGATCTCCAGCACCTGCAGACCTCACTTTTCCCATCACTGGATATTATGGGCAATTCAGCATGGCCAATTCACCTAACCTGCCCATTTTTGGACCGTGGAGGGAAATCAGAGGACTCAGAGGAAATCCACGCAGACACGGGGAGAATGTGCAAACTCCACACAGACAGTCGTCCAAGGTTGGAATCAAACCCCGGTCCCTTGCCACCCCTTAAGATTAGGTTAAGATTAATGTCAATACCGTTGCAGTGGCTGACAAATGGAATGTTTCAGAATACACAGAACAGTTGCTTTCCACTGAAAAAGAAAAATTCTAAGAGGAGAAACCACTGTTAAAATTAAAGGTAGCAAATTTAAAGAAAATGTACATAATTATGCAAAGGTGAGTTACAGAATAGAAAATTGTTGTTTTTTAGTAATGGTGGAAACAAGCTCACGTTAGAGCCCAGTATGAAGGTGAAGTTGCCCACAGATTGATTTAGGCTCCATTTATTTGCTGGTGAGAGGGTTGGAATCAGTGACCAGGAAATCTACTGGGTTTTTTTATTCATTAATGGGATGAGAGTGTCACTGGCTAGGTCAGCATTTATTGGCCATCTCTAATTGCCCAGAGAGCAGTTTAAGAATCAACCACATCGCTGTGGGTCCAGACCAGACAAGGATGGCAGTTTCCTTCCCTAAAGGTCATTAATGAACCAGATGGGTTTTTCCGTTTCATGGTCATCATTAGACTCTTCAGTGCAGATTTCTTTTTGAATTCAAATTCTACCATCTGCATTGGCAAGATTTGAACCCAGGTCCCCAGAAATCCACCTGGGTCTCCGGAGCAACAGTCCAGCAATAATACCACTAGGCTATCACCTATCCACCAGATAGCAACCGTTATCCTAACATCTCAGAGAAAACTTCTGTTTGTGCATTACTGAATACTGGACAGCTTGACAATTTAGCCAAGGAATGGGAAGAATAGCATGCAAGGTATTGTGGGATCTATAATGATATATAATTACTGTCAAATCAAGAGATAATTAACATGATACATTTTTAAATGTCTTCTTTTGATGTGGACATTGCTGGCAGGGACAGAATTTATTCCCCATCCATAACTACCCTGGAGATGTTGATGGTGAGTTGCTGAGAAATCTGATTGTATTATAGAGTGCATTCTATAAATGTCTTGATATATGTATACTGTTATAGCTTTCTCCCACTAATGTACATTCTATACAGTACATTTTCTTCAGAGAAAAGAGATCAAGATTATAAATCATTCTTTCCTACTGCTTCTGACATTTTCTCACAAACAGTAACATGAAAGGGTTAACACCAATTTCCAAAAATCCCTTCACATCTCTCTGTGATATTTTGTGGCAAGTTCCTGCTATTCACAAGGAGTCATCTCCTGACAGAGTTATTGATGGATTGGGTCTTGGCTATTCACAGTCTCCTATATATCCTGTAGCAACACCCCCTTCCCCCATCACACTGCTCCCTGAGATTGGAGCTGCAGATCACGTAAGTTTTATAGTAATTCCCATCACAATGCAGAACTAGTTGAACCAGAGGAAGCCAATGAGCTTCAACCAGCTCCTCCTGATCTACTTCCATTTACCAGGGTTTAACTATGAGTTATGATTAATAATATAATGACCCTGCCTATGACCTATTAAGGGAAGGCAATGGCCTAGTTGCATTATCGCTAGGCTATTAGTCAAGAGACCCAGGTAATGTTCTGGGGACCAGGGTTCAAATCCTGCCATGGCAGATGGTGGAATTGAAGTCCAATGGTGATCATAAACCATTGTTGAATGTCGGAAAACCCCATCTGGTTCACTAATGCCCTTTAGGGAAGGAAACTGCCATCCTTTCCTGGTCTGGTCGACATGTGACTACAATGTGGACATGGGCAATAAATGCTGGCCTGGTCAGAGAAGGTCAGATCCCGTGAATGCATGCACCTTCTACCCCCCATAAAGTGTAACTCTCCTCTGACATGACGATACAGGAGAAATGCAGGAAGGATGTTCCCAATGACCAGAGGATCCAGAATCGAGGTGGGGATAGGTCTCACAGTTTAAGGATATAGGGTAGGCCGTTTATGAGTGAGTTGAGGAGTCTGTGAGACTCTCTCCCACAGAGAGCAGTTGAGGCCAAAACATCGAATGGTTTTAAGAAGGAGTTAGATATAGTTCTTAGGGCTCAAGGGATCAAAGGATCTGAGGAGAAAACGGGAACAGGGCCCTGAGTTGGATAGTCAGCCTTGATCATATTGGATGGCAGAGCAGGCTCAAAGGGCCAAATGTCCTACTCCTGTTCCTATTTGCTCTGTGTCTGTGTTGGTTCTAACCACAGCTCAGTCACTCTGACGCACCACAACCCATTCATCCATCATCTCCATTAGCTCCTCAATTTTCCAATCTACTGATGTCCTTGTCCCTCCTGCAGTGAATTTGCTTCTTTCTTCTTGAGTGAGAAGATAGAGTGGACAAGCAGGAGGGAGGTTTTCCTGCCTGATTACATTGTTCTCAGCTCATTACATAGTCGATGCCAAACTGTTATGGGCAGCAAGCTCAGCGCCACTTGCCTGGTCTCAGCTGCCTGACTCAGGGGGGCCTGGCCAGGTCTCACGCCCCCCCGCCCCCATCGTCTTAACACTTAGCAACCACCAAAGCTGGGCCACAATTGTCTGGAAGTTCTCAATGGCTGACCGACATGCAGAGGCTTCACCCCAACATGCAAAGAAATTCTTCGGAGAATGGCGCTTTGGTAATGATGCTCACTGGCACAAACACAGTTAGCCAAATGACCTCATTCTGCACAACACAGCAATTCTGTGCTATCACTACATGTGGTGGCGGCGTTGTGTGTGTGTGTGTGTGTGTGTGTGTGTGTGTGTGTGTGTGTGTGTGTGTGTGTGTGTGTGTGAGAGAGAGTGTGTGGTGTGTGTTGGTGAACAAGGAGGGAGCATCTTGTGAATTGGGGTGGGGGAGGAGGTGATAGAGGGAAGACAGGAGGGTGGTGGGAATGAGACGTGGAGGGTCAGGATGTTGCAACCATCGTGGGGCAGCCTGCATTTACCAATTGGCACTCGCTGGCCTCTCAACTTTGTGGTTTCTTCAGGAAGAATGGGGAGAAAGTGGATGTGGGAAAACAAGGTTAGAATGCCTTTAGTGTTTAGCGCTGACATTTAATTTGATCTGCTCCTGGGCCTGCAAAAGATCTAAACTCAAGTTAACTGCAGCACTGCAGGTTTGCCAAACAAATCCTGTGGTCTTGGTTCTGGGCACTGATCCATATTTAATAGGGCAGATCACAGCACACTGCTGTAACACTGACTACGTAACAATGCTCACAATCACTGGAGCCGAACCAGCACACATTTCAGCCTCAGGTGTTGGGCCAATAGGTAACCTCACACCCACGACAGGACAATATAATGAAGCCAATTTTTTTAAAAACATTGATTTCAGAAGCTTGAAGGAATCGCAGTGATTGCAAGAGAACCAAAGACCAACAAGTGAGCAATCAGTCCACCAAGCTCAACTAAACTCCCAGCTCCAATCAACAGGAGATTGAGTGGGTCTGTGTACATGTGCACGTGCGCGCGTGTGTGTGTGTGCTTCCCCATTTATCTGTGTGTACCCTTCTCTCTCTGTGTGTATGTATTTATCAGTCTGTGTGTGCATCTGTGCATGTGTCTGTGCCTGAGTGTGCCTGTCTGTCTGAGTGCCTACATTTCTGCTTTTCACTAATTTTGAAATACAAGAATAAAGCATTCAGCAAGATGACGATATGGATGCCTGAGGGTTCAAAGTAGACTTCTCAGCAGGTAACATTCTCACTACGGAGTCAGAGGAATGAGGATTTCATGAGTTCCAGAGATCAAAGCATGCAATCCAGGTCTATACCCGTTCACACACTGCTGATGGAGTGCTGCACTGTCAAAGGGGCTTTTTTATGGATGAGATGTGAAACTGAAAAACCGTCTGCCCCCTCAAGTGGATGTAAAGTGTGAAGAAGGTTGGGGGTTCTCCCTGAAGAAGGGCTCATGATCGAAACGTCGATTCTCCTGCTCTTTGGATGCTGCCTGACCTGCTGCGCTTTTCCAGCAACACATTTTCAGTTCGGTTCTCCCTGGAGCCAATATTTATACTTTAACCCACGTCATTGAAAACAGATAACCTGATCATTGGTCATGGTGTGACAGCTTATTGTGCACAAACTGACTGCCACATCTTCTACATTACAACACTGAACACACTTAAAGTATCTCACTGGATGCAAAGTGCTTGTGCAACCTTTGGTTGTGAAAGGTGTTACATAAATGCAAATCATTCATTTTCACTTTTTACACATGCACATCCAGGCAAGGTCACTGAATTTGAACAGTACAAGAATTTCAAAGAATCATACAGTACAGAAGAGGCCCTTCGGCCCGTCAGATTCTTAACTTACTTTAGAATTGCTGCATGCTGAAAGATCAAGGACTGTGATCCTGTCCGCGAGTGAAAAACAAATCACATCATCAAATGTTTGACCAATCACAGTAATTAAATCTCTAGTGATAGAGAGCATTGGTCACCTCTTTCTGATCAACATTTATCCCAACACCAACAGATGAAACAGGTCATCGATGTTAATGGGAACGGAACAATGAATTGCCACATTTCCTACATTATAAGATTACTGAATCTTACCATGATGTGGAGGTGCCAGTATTGGACTGGGATGGACAAAGTTAAAAACCACACAACTCCAAGTTATATTTGGAAGTACTAGCTTTCGGAGTGCTGCTCCTTCATCAGATACCTGGTACGGGGTTAGGGTTTGAAGATGGCGTGGGCACCAGGAATCCTGGGAAGTCCTGGCAGTGATCTGTGGTGAGTGGGACAATGTGACACCTGATGAAGGAGCAGCGCTCTGAAAGCTAGTACTTCCAAATGAACCTGTTTCACTATAACCTGGTGTTGTGTGATTTTTAATTGAATCTTGCCAGACATCAGCAAATTGACAATTTTTGGCAGGTTTTACAGAAGGTTTCTCTCCGCCAACCCCACCAAGTGATCTCTTCCCAAAACCCCCATGACTCAATCACTGTCCCCCACTCTTGTCACATTCTCCCACTCACCACAGATCACTGCCACGACTTCCCAGGATTTCTGGTGCCCACGCCATCTTTAAACCCTAGCCCCGTACCTGGTCACTCATTAGCAACCTGCAATTGGCCCAGACAGGTCGGGCAGAGTGGTATTCACACCCCGATTTGCAACGCGGGGAATCCAAAGGTTCTGTGGATTGGGGGTGGGGGGTAAAATGCGGCCTGTCGCTACGCACGGAGCATGCCCATGAGGTGCTGGTGTCTGGTGTCCATGATGGAGGACTAGAGGAGCAAGCTGCAGTCACCAGGCAATCGCTCTGACTTTCATCGTCAGGAACTGTCACTGCCTGGCTTCTGTCAGTAGGTGGAAGAATGGGAAACTGTGTCTGAACGAGGTGCGGGGACACAATAATGGGGATGTCAAGACAGCAGAGAGGCCTCACATTGCTCACGAGTGGGAATCCTGTCTCGTCATTCACCATTCAGTTGGAAAATAGAGGTTAATAAAATTATGAGAGGCATGGATACGATAAATAGACAAGGTCTTTGCCCTGAGGTGGGACAGTCCAGAACTAGAGGGCATAGGTTTAGGGTGAAAGGGGAAGGTTTTAAAAGGGACCTAAGGGGCAACTTTTTCACGCAGGGGGTGGTGTGTGTATGGAATGAGCTGTCAGCGGAAGTAGTGGAGGCTGGTACAATTACAACATTTAAAAGGCATCGGGATGGGTATATGAATAGGAAGGGTTTAGAGGGATATGGACCAAGTGCTGACAAATGAGACTAGATTAGGTTAGGATATGTGGTCGGCATTTGAACTGAAGGGTCTGTTTCCAGGCGGTACATCTCTATGACTCCAGATTATCTTGGGGATCATGTTCTATTGTAAACATGAGTATTAATCACTGAGCACACAGCATTTAAGAAAAGTGCACCGATCAGATATTTCCTGTATTGTGTAGTTTGTGAATGTTGGCAGTGTACGTGGTTTCTGTGCTACCCCTTTGGTGATCGTGCTTCATTGCAGATCCATGACATGTCTACAACTGTCTCTTCAGATCAAAACTCTAAAAGGAACCAAGTGGCCAACACAGAGCTGCCTTACACTCTCCAGTGATTCTGATCACTCAAGACCTCTCGGAGATAGATAATACAAGGAATCTACACACAAGGAGGGGGGGCGGGGGGTCTTAGATCAGATTGGTGCTGGAAAAGCAGGCAGCATCCGAGGAACGGGAAAATCGATGTTTCAGGCAAAAGCCCTTCATCAGGAATAGAGGCAGGGAGCCTCCAGGGTGGAGAGATAAATGGGTGCGG
>NC_057714.1:110046450-110069649 GCF_004010195.1 Chiloscyllium plagiosum | reverse complement strand
GAGGAGGGTGGGGGAAGGTAGCAAAGAGTACAATAGGTGTATGGGGGTGGGGATGGAGGTCATAGGTCAGAGAGGAGGGTGGGGGAAGGTAGCAAAGAGTACAATGGGTGAATGGGGGTGGGGATATTTAATGCCTCATTTGAACTGACGTCCTCAGTTTCAGTAGCAATGACTATGTATAAATCAAAAGCAACATATGCAGCCACTGAAAATATGAAATAAAACTGAAAATGCCAAAAACATACTAGTGACCTGAACCAGTAATTCTCTTACTCGTCCAGGGATGCTGGACATTTGGAGCATTTTGTGCTTTAACTTCATTCCTAATATTAATTTATGGCTATTTCAAACATGCTCAATAACTGGACAGAGTTAACAAAAAAAACACTGGTTACAGAAAGAACATCTCCTTATTAAAAAACAATCTTATAGACCACAACTTTCCAGCGAGTTGGAGTATAAGAGTAGGGAAGTCTTACTGCAACAATGTACAGTGTACAAGGTGCTGGTGAGACCATGTTTGGAATACCATGGGCTGTTTTAGTTCCCTTACTTAAGGACAGATATCATTTCAATGGAGGCAGTTCAGAGAAGATTCACAAGGATGATCTCCAACATGGAGGAATTATCTTATAAGCAAGGGTCAGACAGATTAGGGCTATATTCACTGGAGTTTAATACAATGAGAGGTGGTTTCATTGAAACATATAGGAATCGTGGGCGGCACGGTGGCACAGTGGATAGCACTGCTGCCTCGCAGCGCCAGAGACCCGGGTTCAATTCCCACCTCAGGCGACTGACTGTGTGGAGTTTGCACGTTCTCCCCGTGTCTGCGTGGGTTTCCTCCGGGTGCTCCGGTTTCCTCCCACAATCCAAAGATGTGCAGGTCAGGTGAATTGGCCATGCTAAATTGCCTGTAGTGTTAGGTAAGGGGCAAATGTAGGTGTATGGGTGGCAGGTCGGTGTGGACTTGTTGGGCCAAAGGGCCTGTTTCCACACTGTAATGTAATGTAATCTAATCTAATCTTAAGAGACTCGACACGGTAAATGGTGAGGATGTTTCCAGTCATGGGAGAGTCTAGGGCATAGCGTCAAAATAAAGGGATGCCAATTTAAGGCTAAGAAGAGGAGGAATTTCTTCTCTCAGAGGGTTGTGAGTCTTTGGAACTCCTTGCCACAGAGAGCTGGAGGGGCAGAGTCCTTGTGCATATTTAAGACTGAGTTAGAGAGATTCTTGATCAGTCGGGGAATCAAGGGTTACAGGAAAAGGGCAGGAACGTGGATGTTGGAGCAACCATGATCCGAGTGAATGTGTAGCAGGCTTGAGGGGCTGAATAGCCTTCTCCTGTCCTTTTTTTTTAAATGGTCTTCATATGGTTCTATAAATGAATTTCATAAACATTAGCCCATCTGGTCACAAGTATAACAGTCTATTCAGTAAACATTACATTAAATATGATGGCATATCTTTTAATGGCATCATCACATAATTTCATTATGTGCTAATCTGTAAACAAGTTTATTGATTCTGGCAATGCACGTTAATTGTCTCTGACCTAATAATGTCATAAGCCTAGGATTAGTTCAGTCAATGCATCACCATAGTCTGTAAACTCTAATTGGTCAATTGAATCATTTTTAATTATAATTTGAGATTTACAAGATAATCTGAAAACATATCAAATGGCCACTAAATATGGCACTTACTCAATAGACTGACACCAATTTCATAATGAACACCTTGTTTGCAATGAATATCTAAAAGTTGACTGGCATGTCCTTTATCCTCACATCATTGTGAAAAATTGTCAATAAAAATGAATTTTGATTTGACTTAGCATTAGCAACACAAGTATTGTCTAGCTTCAATTGCCTTTCAAGGGGGGAGGTGTATTTTTTTGTCCACAATGAACATGCAGTGCATCCAATGTTAATAACAGACTGGCTTACAACTTATTACCATGATAATTACAGATAGGGCACTAAAGACTCAGAATACAAATGGTATAATCGTTATGGAATGGAGACTCACAGGCCGGAGAAATGCCAATAATCAATCATGGCGCTGTATCACGTTAGTTGATCTTGGTTAGACAGGTATACTAGCACTATAGTTGATCTCAGTATTCTCATGTAGTGGAAAACAGGAATAAAAAGATGCAACTGGCTAGAATTTCCAATCTTGATTATTGCATTACATACTGCCAGATATTCTTCAAAGTTAAACCAACAAGCAAAGAAATGGTGTCAAATCTGATGCCTTTGCAGTTGAATAGCCTTCTGACACACACTTCCTAGATTCACCACGAGAGTGTAAATCAGAATAAATCACCATAAAGCACTTGCAGGAGCTGAGCATTTTTAGGATAGGTAGCTGGAAAATTGGAGTAGGCGTTTGATTTTTGCAGAGGTGCAATGAGAAAATTTGCAGGCCTTCCAGCTATAGTACTGTTAGCCTGGAGGCTGCATAAAGTCCCTCAGACTGTACCCGACATTGTGGATATCAAGAGAAGTGAAATCATATTAAGTGAAATCATTTTAAGAAGTTGAATTTTATTGCACTTTTAATATTCAATTCAAATTATTTTCTGATGTACCTTTTTTAGAAATTTTATGAATAAAATGTAATTTTGGAAATAGAATTCTTTGACAGGTCATGGTAGCAACAAGGGCCCTTCCCGTTAAGTTCTTCTTGAATACCTGGAGTCTCATCCCCTCTCTACATTACCCTCGAGCCAGCCACGGACAGAACTTCATCCACCTCCGTTTGAATTGTGCTTTTTCAAATCAGGTCTGGAAGAGAATGTGATGGCTTTTAAAGTTAAATATCCCACAACACCAGATTAGTCCAACAGGTTTAATTGGAAGCATAGCTTTCGGAGCGTCACTTCTTCACCAGGTGGTTGTGGAGTACACAATTGTAAGACGCAGAATTTATAGAGAAAGTTTACAGTGTGATGTAACTGAAATTATATATTGAAAAAGACCTGGATTGTTTGCTAAGTCCCTCATCTTTTAGAATGACCAAGTTGGCGCTATACAACTGAAACCAACATGGTCATTCTAAAAGATGAGAGACTTAACAAACAATCCAGGTCTTTTTCAATATATAATTTCAGTTACATCACACTGTAAGCTTTTTCTATAAATTCTGTGCCTTACAATCTTATTCTCCACAACCACCTGATGAAGGAGCAGTGCTCTGAAAGCTAGTGCTTCCAAATAAACCTGTTGGACTATAACCTGGTGTTGTGTGATTTTTTAACTTTGTACACCCCAGTCCAACACCGGCATCTCCAAATCATGATGGTTTTTGTTGCAATCCTAGCAGTTTCTGGGATTCAGGGCCCTGCGCAGTACAAACCACTCTCAGGAACAAATATTCTTTGGTCTGCCCAAAACCTGTTAGTACTCCACTGAAAAGAGCTCTTGACAACTCCGTGATGCAGACTTGCACATTCCCAGGTCCAAGATTACTTGAAGCAGCAATTGCACAGGCTCAATGGGGAAAATCCATTTAATAAGGACCATTTTCCATAGTTTAACAAGGGAGTGGATATTGTGTAAAAGACCACTTGGGCTGAGTCTATGACATGGAATTTGTATTGTAAATATAAAATACAACTGTGCGTATAATGAGTCACCTCAGGGTATTTCACACCATTTTGAAAATAAATCAATCTCAATTGCACTTTATGTATAGTCAACTTGAATGTTTATGAATAATGTACATTTTTGGAAATCGAAATTGTTTGACTTGAACTGAGTCCTGAAAATATACCCTGTAAATGGGTCTGTAATGCTGCAATAATGTATTGAAATAAACTGATCTGTTTTAAACTGTATATATTGTTAAATCTCAACTGTGGCATGATGCACATTGACAAATTCTATGAATAAAGTACAATTTTGGAGAAGAAAATGATAAATATTAATCTGAAGGCTCTCTCTTTTAATCTATCAGCCCCGTCGTCAGAAGTTTGCTGAGCTCGGCTCCCAGTGAGACAAGGAAAAGCAGAATTCTCAATGAACCATCTCAGCTGGTGCAGTATTTGAACCCACAGCATCAACATTATTAAGCACCATGCTCTAACAAATTGAACTAGCTGGTCCAACTTCATGATACATAGCATACAACGCAAATGGAATAGATCAGTGAATTTTTCACTCAACTTTGCATAGCCAAGTGACAAGCAACACTGACCTTTCAACAGTGGGGTAAACAAGTCTGGAGGTCAGTCAATCTACAAATAACACCAGGTTATAGTCCCACAGGTTTATTTGGAAGTACAAGCTGTCGGTAGCTACCTGACGAAGGAACAGCGTTCCAAAATCTTGTACTTCCAAATAAACCTGTGAGACTATAAGCTATTTTGTAATTTTTAACTTTGTCCACCCCTTCTCAACACTGGCACCTCCACATTAAATCTACAAAATAAGTCAGGTTTTATATTAGATAGGTCAAACACACATGGTGAAGTCAGAAAATTAAAACTGTCCAAAATTATCCCTTGGCTTAAGTGGGTACTGCTGATGCTGGAGATTAGAGTGGTGCTGGAAAAGCACAGCAGATCAGGCAGCATCTGAGCAGCAGGAAAATTGACGTTTCATGCAAAAGCCTTTCATCAGGAGTGAGGCCTTTTTCCTGATGATTGGCCTCACTCCTGATGAAGGGCTTTTGCCCGAAATGTCAATTTTCCTGCTCCTCAGATGCTGCCTGACCTGATGTGCTTTTCCAGCATCACTCTAATCTTGACCAAAATTACCCCTTGCCAGCCAGCGTAAAAAAGTCATTGGAGAGAGTGGTAATTTAATCTGAGGGTCACCATGCCCCAGGCAAGGAGATAGAGAATCCTTCATGGTAACCTTAGCAAGTGAACCAACACTACTGGGCATCACACACTGTATCGCAAACCAATCTCCGTGCCAATCGAGCTAACTGGCAACACACCACATCAAACATGCTCACATCAGCCCACAGTTCCAAAAGCCATGAATGTTAAGATTACAAAATGAAAGGAACATTTGTTTAAAAATCAGCATTTCTTTAAACTTTCCCTGACGGCAAGGAAAAGGCCTGTGACCCTTATTGAGCAGATTGGGATGGTTCCCTGGTGCCAATCTGTGTGTGGAGCTGGTACAATGAGTTAGAGAGGGAGATGAGATAACAGCAAGGACGGTTCTATGCAGCTCCAAATAGTGCGGGAGGGTGGGGACGGGTGAGGGGTCTGCCTTAAGTTGATGTCCACCATCAGGACGCGGGACGGCAGAGAGGGACACCCTCTGAGCGAGATGCTGGTACATTTGCAAACCATTGCGGCTCCCGGTGCAAGGTAGAGGAGAGAATGCATTCCCAGAGAGAGAAATAATAAAAGCGAAGGTTCAGAAAGACGAGGGACTTTGCTGAGGCGTCGAAGATTTTAGGGAGAAGGGGGTGGTGGAGATTTTCCTACCGGTGTTCAGAGCCGACAAGGAGCTGCTGTTGTCCCACGTTCGCATCCAGGGGTTGGAGTTGGAGCCGGCGCTATCGCTGAGGGATGGGCTGTTATCTCCAGCAGTGCTCTCCATCGCCGTCCCCTGGCTCCCACACTGACTCAGAGAGAGAGAGAGAGACTGTGAGCAGAGGTTAGATCCCGCCCGGTGTCGCCGTCACGGTGAACGGGGATGAACAGACACAGGCGTTAGCCATATTACTGGCTGTGATGATGTTGTTGTTGTCGGGCGGGGACTCCGGAGCCCGGGGGGGAGGGGAGAGAGGGATTGACCGGGCAGCACTCACACTCCCAGAGCCTGGCTCAGGGCAACACACACTCCCAGAGCCTGGCTCAGGGCAGCAGACACACACACACACACTCCCAGAGCCTGGCTCAGGGCAACACACACACTCCCAGAGCCTGGCTCAGACACAGAGCCACGCTCAGGGCAGCACACACACACACACAAACACAGAGCCTGGTTCAGGGCAGCACAGACACACACTCCCAGAACCTGGCTCAGGGCAACACACACTCCCAGAGCCTGGCTCAGGGCAGCACATACACACACACAAACACAGAGCCTGGTTCAGGGCAGCACAGACACACACTCCCAGAACCTGGCTCAGGGCAGCACACACACACACTCCCAGAGTCTGGCTCAGGGCAACACACACACTCCCAGAGCCTGGCTCAGGGCAGCACACACACACACAGATCCTGGCTCAGGGCAGCACACACACACACAGAGCCTGGCTCAGGGCAGCACACACCCACTCATTAAAACACAGGCCAAAATACAGCTCTTAAAGCCATAGTGCTGTCACATCATTGCCACCAAAACAAGGTATTCAGCTCTAAAAGGTTGACAAATGTTAACGGACAACTATCAGAATTGTTTTAACATAATCAAGTAATTTGAATATTTTGAAGAAGTGGTCCTTTTAAAATGCATTTTGAAAATTGATAAAATAACATGCCTTGAGTAATTAATGAGAAAATTTGGAATTTTGATTTTTTTTTGTTTATTTAGTTCATAATTAGATTTATTAAGGGTTCAGAAAAGATTTACAAGGATGTTGCCAGGGTTGGAGGATTTGAGCTATAATGAGAGGTTGAATAGGCTGGACCTGTTTGCCCTGGAGCATCAGAGGCAATGAGGTGACTTTATAGAGTTTTATAAAATTATGAGGGGCATGGATAGGGTAAATAGACAAGTCTTTTCCCTGGGGTGGGGGAGTCCACCACTAGATGGCACAGGTTTAGGGTCAGAGGGGAAAGATGCAAAGGGGCAACATTTTCACACAGAGGGTAGTGCGTGTATGGAATGAACTGCCCAAGGAAGTGGTGGAGGCTGGTACAATTGCAACATTTAAAAGGCATCTGGATGAATACATGAATAGGAAAGGTTTAGAGGG
This sequence comes from Chiloscyllium plagiosum, assembly GCF_004010195.1. Classification (NCBI taxonomy): domain Eukaryota; kingdom Metazoa; phylum Chordata; class Chondrichthyes; order Orectolobiformes; family Hemiscylliidae; genus Chiloscyllium; species Chiloscyllium plagiosum. The sequence goes on along the minus strand of NC_057714.1, from coordinate 110,062,757 downwards.
ATATGGGCCAAGTGCTGGCAAATGGGACTAGATTAAGTTACAATATCTGATCAGTATGAACGAGTTGGACTGAAGAGTCTGTTTCCGTGCTGTACATCTCTATGACTCTATCTCCTTATGCTGTCAAACTTGGTTTGATAATGCTCCGAAAGAATGCTTTGGGGAGTTTTACTGTGCTAAACTTGCTGTAGAACTTACAGTATTGATCGTTGTAAATTCTGAGCTGCCATGGGTTCAAATTGACAAGGGGAATGCTGACATAAATAACTCATTCATAAAGATTTTCAGAATGCAATGGATGGGGAGAGGCTATTGGGATAAAAAGATAGGTTTTAGTAAGTGGTCCAGTATGGAGGGAATTGGCATGTTTAGTAAGGGAATTCCAGATTTTACAGCTGAGGTAGCTGAAAACAGTGCTGTAGAACTTACAGTTATGGATGTGCAAGGGGCTTGAGTTGCAAAAATACAGATATCTGAGAGGGTTGTGGGGCCGGAGTGGTCACAGGGACAGGGAAGAGGCAAAACCACACAAGGGTTTGGAAACACAGTTGAGAATGTTTAAATCAATGTGCAGTTAGGGAGGTGAATAGAGGTGAGGAGTAAACAACGTATAACCTTCCTGTTTGAGCACATTACGCTCACACTTTCTATGACCTCATGTCGTGGAGTGGGATTCAAACCTGAGCTTCTGGCTCAGAGGCAGGGACACTACCACAGGTCGACTGTGTAACTAATGGTAAGAATCTTAAAATTGCTTAACAGAAATACAGGAGGGTTATCTTGCAATTGAGTCACAGAGGTATAGAGCCAAACAGCAGAGAAACAAGCTGTTCGGCCCACCAGATCTATGCCAACCAATAAATGCCAAACTACACTCATCCCGTTTATCTGCACTTGGTCCATAATCAACTATGCCTTGGCATTTTGAGTGCTCATTCAGGTGCTTCTTAAATGTTGCAAGAACACTTGCCTCCACCACCATCACAGGCATATTTCCATATTTCTACCCCCCACTGGGTGAAAACAAATGTTCCTCAGATCTCCTCTAAACAAATTATTCCTCATCTTAAACTTGTGTCCTCTGATCTTAGCTGAAAATGTATTGCTGGAAAAGCGCAGCAGGTCAGGCAGCATCCAGGGAACAGGAGAATCGACGTTTCGGGCATAAGCCCTTCTTCAGGAATGAGGAAGGTTTGTCCAGCAGGCTAAGATAAAAGGTAGGGAGGAGGGACTTGGGGGAGGGGCGTCGGAAATGTGATAGGTGGAAAGAGGTCAAGGGGAGGGTGATAGGTCAGACTGGGGTTTGAGGGCCCTGTTAACCACAGTGGGCAGGAAACCAAAGCAATGGAAGAAGGAATCCATGTCTGCAGTGTTGTTTTGTAAGGTGGAATCATCTGAAGAGCTTTTCTCTTCTATTGGAATTGTTTCTCAGGGATCCTGTCTCATTGGTACCCACATGAGGCACCATAATTACATTCTTCCTCCAAGTTCCTCTTCAGGCCAAAGAGATGTCCTGGTCAACACAGCCTTCTGCTCATCCTCTGTTCCTGCTACTCTGTTTTTGACACATTATTTCTGTCACTCTGTTTCTCATTCTCTACTTTCTCAACTTGTTTCTCATACTGTGTTTCTGCCACTCTCTTTCTGCTACTCTGTTTCTCATATTTTGTTTCTGACTTTCTGTTTCTGCCACTCTGTTTCTTATACTCTGTTTAAGCCACTCTGTTTCTCATTGGTGGTGGGGTCCGTTTAGAGTTGGCGGAAATGACGGCGGATGATGCGCTGTACATGGAGATTGGTGGGGTGGTAGGTGAGGACCAGTGGGGTTCTGTCCTGGTGGCGGTTGGAGGAGCGGGGCTCAAGGGCGGAGGAGCGGGAAGTGGAAGAGATGCGGTGGAGGGCCACGTCGGGGGGGGAATTGCGGTCCTTGAAGAAGGAGGCCATCTGGGTTGTACGTTTTTGGAACTGGTCCTCCTGGGAGCAGATATTCTCCCAATTCCTTCGACTCCGCCGCATCTGCTCCCAGCATCTGCAGTCCTCATTTTCTCCTCTGATCTTAGTCATGACTGCTGGGGAGAAAAGGTTCTCATGATCCACCCTATCTATACATCTCAAAATTTTGTATACTTCAGTGAAAAGCCTCCCGACACAGTCTCCTTGGCTCCAGGGAAATCAGCCAGCCTAGCCGGTCATAGAGATGTACAGCATGGAAACAGATCCTTCGGTCCAACTCATCCGTGCTAACCATGTATCCTGAATTAATCTAGTCCCATTTGCTAGCATTTGGCCCATGTCCTTCTAAACCCTTCCTATTCACATACCCATCCAGATGCCTTTTCAATGTGATAATTGTTGAACCAGCCTTCACCATCTCCTCCAGCAGCTCATTCTGTGCATGCACCACCCTCTGCTTGAAAAAGTAGCCCCTTAGGTCCCTTCTAAGTCTTTCCCCTTTCATCTTAAACCTATGCCCTTTAGTTTTGAACTTCGCTGCACTGAGACAAAGAACTTGGCTATTCACCCTATTCATGACCCTAGTGATTTTATAAATCTCAGTAGGGTCACCCCTCAGCATCCGATGCTCCAGGGAAAATTCGGGATGTGGATGGGGTTATTGAGAGGAGTTACAGGGAGGTAGTCACACCTCAGATACAAGAAAAAGGCAGATGGGTTACAGTCAGGGGACAGAAAGGGAACCGGCAGGCAGTGCAGGGAACCCCTGTGGCTGTTCCCTTCAATAACAAGTATAACGTTTTGGATATTATTGACGGCAGTGACTTACCAGGGGTTGTCCCTGTTGCTTAGAAAGGAAATGGGGAGATGAGAAGAGCATTAGTCATTGGGAACTCCATAGTTAGGGGGACAGATAGGAGGTTCTGTGGGAATGAGAGAGACTCACTTTTGGTGTGTTGCCTCCCAGGTGCCAGTGTTCCTGATGTCTCCTGATTGTGTTTTCAGGATCCTTGAGGGGAAGGGGGAGCAGCCCCAAGTCGTGATCCACATAGGCACCAACGATATAGGTAGGAAAAATTATGGGGATTTAAGGCTGAAATTCAGGGAGCTAGGGTGGAAGCTTAGTGCTAGAATAGATTTGTTATCTCTGGTTTGTTGCCCATGTAATGTGCTAGCGAGGAGAAGAATAGGGAGAGAGAGGAGTTGAAGAACACATGGCTGCAGGGATGGTTTTGAATACCTGGATAATTGGGGCTCATTCATTGTAGGTGGAAACTCTACAAACAGAGATGGTCTGTTTAGATTAGATTACTTACAGTGTGGAAACAGGCCCTTCGGCCCAACAAGTCCACATCAACCCTCCGAAGAGCAACCCACCCTACCCTTTCCCCTACATTTACCCCTTCACCTAATACTACGGGCAATTTAGTATGGCCAATTCACCTGACCTGCACATGTTTGGACTGTGGAAGGAAACCAGAGCACCCGAAGGAAACCCATGCTGACACGGGGAGAATGTGCAAACTCCGCACAGACAGTTGCCTGAGGCGGGAATTGAACCTGGGTCTCTGGCGCTGTGAGGCAGCAGCGCTAACCACTGTGCCACTGTGCCGCCCATGTCTACACCTGAACAAGAGGGGTACTAATATCCTGAGGGGGGAGTTTGCTCATGCTCTTCGGGAGGGTTTAAACTAATTCAGCAGGGGGATAGGAACCTAAATTGTAATTCCAGTGTCGTGGAGATTGAGAGCAGTGAGGGCAGAAATGAAGTTTCAAGGTCATAAGAGTTCACCGGCAAGCAGGAAGGTGGTTTGAAGTGTATCTACTTCAACGTCAGGAGCATCCAGAATAAGGGGGGTGAACTTGCAGCATGGGTTGGTAACAGGGTAGTTATGGGGGTCTTTAACTTTCCAAATATTGACTGGAAATACTATAGTTCAAATATAGTAGATGGGTCACTTTTTGTCCAATGTGTGCAGGATGGTTTCCTGACACAGTATGGAGACAAGCCAACAAGGGGTGAGGCCACATTAGAACCTGGCCAGGTGTTAGATTTGGAGGTAGGTGAGTACTTTGATCATAGTGACCACAATTTGATTATGTTTACTTTAGTGATGGAAAGGGATAGGTATATACTGTAGAGCAATAGTTATTGCTGAGGGAAAGGCAATAACAATGCGATTAGGCAAGATTTAGGATGCGTGGAATGGAAAGGAAACTGCCGGGGAAGGGCACAATTGAAATGTGGAGCTTATTCAAGGAACAGCTACTGTGTGTCCTAGATAAGTGTGTACCTGTCAGGCAGGGAGGAAGTGTTCAAGCGAGGGAGCCGTAGTTTACTCATGAAGTCCGAGGAGATAGGGGAAGCACTGAATGAATATTTTTTGTCACTACTCATACTGGAAAAAGACAATGTTGTCGAGGAGAATACTGAGATACAGGCTACTAGACTAAACGGGATTGAGGTTCACAAGAAGGAGATGTCAGCAATTCTGAAAAGTGTGAAAATAGATAAGACGCTGGGCCAGATGGGATTTACCTTAGGATTCTCTGGGAAGCCAGGGAGGAGATTGCAGAGCCTATGGCGTTCATCTTTATGTCATCATTGTCTACTGGAATAGTGCCAGAAGACTGGAGAATAGCAAATGTTGTCCCCTTGTTCGAGGAGGGGAGTAGAGACAACCCTGGTAATTATAGACCAGTGAGCCTACTTTGGTTGTAGGTGAAGTGTTGGAAAAGGTTATAAGAGATAGGATTTATAATCATCTAGTCCAACAGCTTTAGTTGGAAGCACTAGCTTTCGGAGAGCTGCACAATTGTGTACTCTACAACCACCTGGTGAAGGAGCACTCTGAAATCTAGTTCTTCCAATTAAACCTGTTGGACTATAACCTGGTGTTGTGTGATTTTTAACTTTGTAAACCCCAGTCCAACGCCGGCATCTCCAAATCATAGAGCAGAATAAGTTGATTAGGGATAGCAACACGGTTTTGTGAAGGGTAGATCGTGCCTCACAAACCTTATTGAGTTCTTTGAGATGGTGACCAAACAGGTGGATGAGGGTAAAGCAGTTGTTGTGGTGTGTACGGATTTCAGTATAGTGTTTGGTAAGGTTCCCCGTGGTAGGCTATTGCACAAAATACGGAGGCATGGAATTGAGGGTGATTTAGTGGTTTGGATTGGAAATTGGCTAGCTGAAAGAAGAGAGAGGGTGGTGGTTGATGGAAAATGTTCATCCTGGAGTTCAGTTACTAGTGGTGTACCACAAGGATCTGTTTTGGGATTGCTGCTGTTTGTCATTTTTATAAATGAGGACATAGAAGGATGGGTTCGTAAATTTGCAGTTGACACTAAGATTGGTGGAGTTGTAGATAGTGCTGAAGGACGTTGCAGGTTACAGAGGGACATAGATAAGCTGCAGAACTGGGGTGAGAGGTGGCAAGTGGAATTTAATGCAGAAAAGTGTGAGGTGATTCACTTTGGAAGGAGCAACAGCAATTAGGAGTACCGGGGTAATGGTAAGATTCTTGGTAGTGTAGATGAGCAGAGAGATCTCGGTGTCCATGTACATAAATTCCTGAAAGTTGCACCCAGGTTGATAGGGCTGTTAAGAAGGCGTACAGTCTGTTAGCATTTATTGGTAGAGGGATTGAGTTTCAGAGCCACAAGGTCATGTTGCAGCCTGTACAAAACTCTGTTGCCGCCGCACTTAGAGTCTTGTGTACAGTTCTGGTCACCGCATTATAAAAAGGATGTGGAAGCTTTAGAAAGGGTTCAGAGGAGATTTACTAGGACGTTGCCTGGTATGGAAGGAGGGTCTTACGGGGAAAGGCCGAGGGACGAGGCTATTTTTGTTAGATAGAAGAAGGTTGAGAGGTGCCTTAATTGAGACATATAGGATGATGTGAGGGTTAGATAGGTTAGACAGTGAGAGTCTTTTTCCTCTGATGGTGATGGCTAGCACGAGGGGACATAGCTTTAAATTGAGGGATGATAGATATAGGACAGATATTTCTTTGCTCAGACAGTAGTAGGGGCATGGAACGCACTGCCTGCAACAGTCATAGACACGCCAATTTTCAGGGCATTTAGATTAGATTAGATTAGATTACAGTGTGGAAACAGGCCCTTCAGCCCAACAAGTCCACACCGACCCGCCGAAGCGCAACCCACCCATACCCCTACATTTACCCCTTACCTAACACTACGGACAATTTAGCATGGCCAATTCACCTGACCTGCAAATCTTTGGACTGTGGGAGGAAACCGGAGCACCCGGAGGAAACCCACGCAGACACGGGGAGAACGTGCAAACTCCACACAGTCAGTCGCCTGAGGCGGGAATTGAACCCGGGTCTCAGGCGCTGCGAGGCAGCAGTGCTAACCGCTGTGCCACCGTGCCGCCATTAAATGGTCATTAACATATGGATGAAAATGGAATAGTGTAGGATAGATAGGCTTCAGACTGGTTCCACAGGTCGGCAAAACATCGAGGACCTAAGGGCCTATACGGCGCTATAATGTTCTATGTTCTATAAAATAGCCTCAGCCTATTCAGCCTCTCCCTATAGCTCAAACCGTCCAACCCCAGCAACATCCCTGTAAATCTTTTCTGCCACCATTCAAATTTAACAATATCTTTCCTCCAGCAGGGAGACCAGGATTGAACACAGTGTTCCAAAAATGGCTTACCAAATGTCCAGTATGGACCAAACATGACATCCCAACTCCTATGCTTAGTTCACTGACCAATGAAGGCAAGTGTGCCAAATGCCTTCTTCACTATCTTGTCTACCTACGACTCCACCTTCAAGGAACTATGAAACTCCAGTCCAAGGTCTCTTTGTTTGGCAACACATCCCATTAAGTGTATAAGTCCTGCCATCATTTGCCTTTCCAAACTGCAGCACCGCACATTTATCAAAATTAAACTCCATCTGCCACTCCCTCAGCTTATCAGCCCTTCTGCTTAAGGTTCCATTGTACTCTCAGATAACCTTCTTCACTGTCCACCACACCACCACTTCTTGTGTCATCTGCAAACTTACTAACCATTCCTCCTAAGGTCACGTCCAAATCATTTATATAAATGACAAAAGCAATGGAACCGGCGCTGAACCTGTAGCACACAGATCACAGGCCTTCAGTCCAAAAAGCAACCCTCCACCACTACCCTCTGTCTCCTACCTTTAAGCCAATTTTGTATCCAAATGGCTAGTTCTCCCTGGATTCCATGTGATCTAACCTTACTAACCAGTCTATCATGCGGAACCTTATCAAACACCTTGCTGAAGTCCGAAAAGACAATGTCCACCATTCTGCCTTCATCAATCCTCTTTGTCACTTCTTCAAAAAACTCAATCAAATTAATCACACATGATTTCCCACAAACAAATCCAGGTTAATTATCCTTAATCAGTCCTTACCTTTCCAAATACCTGTCCCTCAGAATCCCCTCCGACAACTTGCCCATGACTGGCGTCAGGCTCACTGGTCTATAGTTCCCTGGTTTGTCCTTACCACCCCTCTTAAACAGTGGCACCACGTTAGCCAGCCTCCAGTCTTCCGGCATCTCACCTGTGACTATCGATGATACAAATATCTCAGCAAGAGGCCCAGCAATCACTTCCCTAGCTTCCCACAGAGTTTTAGGATTCACCTGATCAGGTCTTGGGGATTGATCTACATTTATGTATCTTAAGATGTCCAGCGCCTGTGATATGGATATTTTTAAAGACATCACTATTTATTTCTCCAAGTTCTCTAGCTTCCATATCCTTCTGCACAATAAATACTTACGCGAATTATTTGTTTAATATCTCACCCATCTCCTGCAGTTCCACTCATAGATGGCCTTATTGATCATTAAGGGACATTATTCTCTCCGTAGTTACTCTTTTGACCTTAATCTATTTGTTGAACCTCTTTGGATTCTTTTTAACCCTATTTGCCAAAATTTTCTCATGTCCCATTTTTGCCCTTCTGATTTCCATCTTCAGTAAACTCCTATTGACCTTATACTCCTCACAGGATTCATGCATTCCCAGCTGTCTATACCTATCATATGCCTTGTTTTTCTTGACCAGAACCTCAATTTCTCTGGTCATCCATCATTCCCTACACCTACCAGCCTTGCCCTTCACCCTAACAGGAACATACTGTCTCTGAACTCTCCAGAGAAGACCTCCCATCTTCTAATCATCTCTTTACCTGCGAATAGCCTCCCCCATTCAACTTTTGAAAGCTCTTGCCTACTACAATTGGCCTTACTTTAACTTTTAGGTCAGTTCTATCCTTTTCCATTACTACTTTAAAACTAAGAGAATTATGATCACTGGCCCCAAAGTATTCCCCTACTGACACTTCAGTCACTTGACCTGCCTTATTTCCCAAGGGAAGGTCAAGTTTTGCTCCTTCTCTAGGAGGTACATCCGCATACTAAATCAGAAAATTTTTGTCTCTACCTAACTGAAATTTCCATCCCAAGCAACATCCTGGTGAATCTCCTCTGCACCCTCTCCACTGCAATCTCATCCTTCCAAAAGTGTGGCGACCAGAACTGGACACAGTATTCCATCTGTGGCTGAACCAATTCTTTATAAAGTTGCAACAAGACTTCCCTGTTCCTATCTTCTATGCCCCAGTTAATGAAGGCAAGCATCCTGTATGCCTTCCTCACCACCCTGTCAGGGTTCTATGGAGTGGTACACCAAGGTCCCCTTGTTCTTCAGTACCCTCTCAGGCTCTGCCATTCATTGTATATATCCTGGGAGAAAGTGAGGACTGCAGATGCTGGAGATCAGAGTCGAGAGTGTGATGCTGAAAAAGCACAGCAGGTCAGGCAGCATCCGAGGAGCAGGAGAACCGGTGTTTCGGGCATGAGCCCATCATCAGGAATGAAGCTTGTGGGCCAGGGGGGCTGAGAGATAAATGGGAAGGGGGTGGGACTGGGGGGAAAGATGACTGAGAATGCGATAGGTAGATGAAGGTGAGGGAGAAGGTGATAGATTGGTGAGGATGGTGGAGCGGATAGATGGGAAATGTGATGGACAGGTCAAGAGGGCGGTGCCGAGTTGGAGGCTTGGGACTGGGATAATGTGGCGGCTAGGAAAATGAGGAAACTGGTGAAATCCACATTGATGAGCTGAAAATGTGTTGCTGGAAAAGCGCAGCAGGTCAGGCAGCATCCAAGGAACAGGAGAATCAACGTTTCGGGCATAAGCCCTTCTTCCTGAAGAAGGGCTTATGCCCGAAACGTCGATTCTCCTGTTCCTTGGATGCTGTCTGACCTACTGCGCTTTTACAGCAACACATTTTCAGCTCTGATCTCCAGCATCTGCAGCCCTCACTTTCTCTTTTTCAGCTCTGATCTCCAGCATCTGCAGCCCTCACTTTCTCTCGAAAATCCACATTGATCCCATGTGGTGCAGGGTCCCAAGGTGGAAGATGAGGCATTTTTCCTCCAGGCATCCTGTGGTTAAGGTTTGGCGATAGAGGAGGCCCAGGACCTGCTTGTCCTTGGCCGAGTGGGAGGGAGGGTTGAAGTGTTCAGCCACGGGGCAGTGAGGATACTGCAGGGAATCCCAGAGATGTTCTCTGAAATGATCTGCAAGTAGGCATCCTGTCTCCCCAATGTAGAGGAGACCACATTGGGTGCAACGGATACAGTAGATGACATTGGTGAATGTACAGCTAAATCTCTGCCAGATGTGGAAGGATCCTTTGGGGCCTTGGACGGTGGTGACAGGGGTGGTATGGGCACAGGATTTGCACTTCCTGTGGTGGCAAGAGAAGATGCTGGGAGTGGGGTGTTGGCTGGTAGGGGGAGAGGGTGCATGGATCTGACGAGGGAGTCGTGGAGAGAATAGTTTCTCCGGAACACTGATAGCGGTGGAGAGAGAAATATATCTCTGGTGATGGGGTCTGTTTGGAAGTGGTGAAGGTGGTGGATGATGATGCAATATACACTAAGGTTGGTGGGGTGGAAGGTGAGGGCCAGGGGTTTCTGTCCTTGTTGCATTGGGAGGAGTGGGGTTCAAGGGCGGAGGTGCAGGAAGTGGAGGAGATGAGCTGGAGGGTATTGTCGATCACATGGGAGGGGAAATTGCGATCTTTGAAGAAGGAAGCCATCTGGGATTTTCTAAGCTGGAATTGGTCATCCTGGGAATAGCTGCGATGGAGGCGTTTTTACAGGAGGTAGGTTGGGAGGAGGTGTAGTCTAGTGCATATCCTTCCCTTATTAAACCTCCCAAAATGCATCGTCACACTTATCCTGATTAAATTCCATCTGTCACTATTCTGCCCAATTTGCCAGCTGATCAATATCAGACTCTAGCCTGAGACCATTCTCCTCACTATCAACAACACCATCATTTTTTGTGTCATCTGCAAACTTATTAATTATACCTTCTATATTCACACGCAACACAAAGACAATCCTCCAACATTTGCCTCCTTACTTGAAAATCAATTTGGATCCAGATTGCCAACTTGCCTAGATAATTGAACTAAATGAGAAAGCGGGCTGCTTATCCAGAAAAAAGTTTGTGACCTTATTTCTAGGTCGTTGTGCCAAAATATAGCCCCCATACCACCCATCATATTAATTGACCCTTCAAACAAGCCTTCATCAATGCACTTCTCCATCTTCCATGTCATAAAGCTCCACCCCATTTTCCAGGAAGATTTCCAGTGGTGTGCAGCTAACCTACAGGATGAGCGTGAGCAGTTCCACGTCTGTCACCCCAAGTCCTGAACCAAGAACATCCCAATCTCTGTCATTGAGCTGTAGGCTGCAGACCTGTCTGCACTTAGGAGTCAAGCTCCAAACTATCATCCACACATTCACAGGGGTGTTCAAAAGAGTTGGCCTCAGGCTAAACATTCTTAAAATCCCCCTGAGAAAAACCATTATCCCCACCAACCCATAGGAATCTCTTATACACAATTACCCTAACTGGAGAAGAAACATCTGAGAAGATGCTGACCATCTGTAGCGGACCTGAGTGAAGGCCAAGCACGGCCAAGAAGGGCGGCACGGTGGCACAGTGGCTAGCACTGCTGCCTCACAGCACCAGAGACCCGGGTTCAATTCCCGCCTCAGGCGACTGACTGTGTGGAGTTTGCACATTCTCCCCGTGTCTGCGTGGGTTTCCTCCGGGTGCTCTGGTTTCCTCCCACAGTCCAAAGATGTGCAGGTCAGGTGAATTGGCCATGCTAAATTGCCTGTAGTGTTAGGTAAGGGGTACATGTAGGGGTATGGGTGGGTTGCGCTTCGGCGGGTCGGTGTGGACTTGTTGGGCCGAAGGGCCTGTTTCCACACTGTAAGTAATCTAAGGAGTGTGTGTAAAACCTCAAGCATCCCATCCACCTTCAGTAAACACCCCCCTACCCCATGTGTAACCACACTCAGTAGTTCAATCACCTGAAGATTCACAACATCAGTGTGAAAGAAAGTAATCATCAGTCTTACAGACTTGCCCCAGGAGGAGAAGATGATTTACAGTGTGAATGTGTTGTAAAGAACCAGTGGAAATAAATCAGAAGGAAGCTCAAATATAACAATTGAAATGAGGATTAGAAAGAGCAAAAATCAGAAATCCTCCCAAGTTTGGTTAGTATTTTGGTTGTGATTTGGATTATAAGTGGAGATACCTAGGACTGAGCTGAAAGCTTTTGAGAAGGCTACTTCGAGAGAGGAATATGCCAAAAAAAAACACAACTGAAGACCCATTATTCAAGTGTCATCAACAGCTTTGTAGAGATGCAGCAGCCACAGAACAATGCAGGATTTGCACATTAATAGGCTGAGCCCCAAGCGCATCCTGTAACATGTGACAATCAAAGCTTCAAGGTTCATCGAATTAGATCTTTGACACAAAGTGTTCTTATCAATGGCTGGTGTTGGTAACACACCTCAGGCATGAATCTGTGTCAGATTTTATTCACAATAGTTTTCACAGGAACATCAAAACTGGTAAAAGTGTGTATGTGTGAGAGAGAGAGACTGATAAGCGATGTTTATTTGGGAGTTACAGTTTCATATATGCCGATGTTTATAACTTACCTGCAGCTAGATTCTGTTTACTTTTAATAAAAGGTTAATCTTGTCAAGTATAGAAACTTGTTCCATGCCTTTTATCAATCTGGGTCGAAAAGATAGGAAAATAGGAGAATTCTCTATATTTTTGAAATTGTTAACTTTTGTGACATCTCTGGGAATCGCAGGATTTCATTTCCAGTGTGCTGTCCCAGTGAGGTGTAACAAAGCTGACACTTAACCTTCTACTTTATGAGTCATTATTTTGCTATGATTTGGAGATGCTGGTGTTGGACTGGGGTGTACAAAGTTAAAAATCGCACAACACCCGGTTATATTCCAACAGGTTTATTTGAAAGCACTAGCTTTCAGATCGCTGTTCCTTCATCAGGTGGTTGGGGACTATCAGGCCGCCTACTTGCGGAGCGATTCAGGGCAGGCCGCCTACTTGCGGAGCGATTCAGGGAGCACCTCTGGGCCACCCGGACGAACCAACCCAACCAACCTGTGGCACAGCATTTCAACTCCCCCTCCCACTCGCGCTGCTCCTTCATCAGGTGGTTGGGGACTATAAGATCTTGTACTCCACAACCACCTGATGAAGTAGCACTGCTCCGAAAGCTAGTGCTTCCAAATAAATCTGTTGGACTATAACCTGGTGTTGTGTGATTTTCAGCATTATCTTGCTAAATGGCATTTTGGGTGGTACTTTGTTACAGAGTCATAAATCACAAAGCTGTAGAGAATGGAAACAGTAGAACATAGAACATTACAGTGCAGTACAGGCCCTTCAGCCCTCGATGTTGCGCTGACCTGTCATACCAATCTGAAGCCCATCTAACCTACACTATTCCATGTACATCCATACTTTTGTCCAATGAGGACTTAAATGTACTTAAAGTTGGCGAATCTACTACCGTTGCAGGCAAAGCATTCCATACTCTTACTACTCTCTAAGTAAAGAAACTACCTCTGACATCTGTCCTATATCTATCACCCCTCAATTTAAAGCTATGCCCTCTCGTGCTCACCGTCACCATACTTGGAAAAAGGCTCTCCCTGTCCACCCTATCTAACCCTCTGATTATCTTATATGTCGCTATTAAATCACCTCTCAACCTTCTTCTCTCCAACGAAAACAGCCTCAAGTCCCTCAGCCTTTCCTGTAAGACCTCCCCTCCATACTGGGTAACATCCTAGTAAATCTCCTCTGCACCCTTTCCAAAGCTTCCACATCCTTCTTATAATGTGGTGACCAGAACTGTACACAATACTCCAAGTGCGCCCGCACCAGAGCTTTGTACAGCTGTAGCATAACCTCATGGTTCCGGAACTCGATCCCTCTATTAATAAAAGCTAAAACACTGTACGTCTGAAAATGAACTTTCCAGTTCAGCAAGTAAATGTACATACAGTGCTTTGAATCTACAAGTCTTAGGTCTTGAAGGCAAATGGATAAGGTTTGAAATGTTCAGATGGCTCAGTCTGACATTCTCGCTTGTGTAAACAGATGTCATCAAATATAGGCCATCTCAGGGACCTTGGCAGATGCAACTTGCTCAAGGAACACAATATTGAGAAATCTTTGCATTGCTGTTCAAGAGGATAATCAGGTTACTCACAGTATTCACCATAACTGTGCTCTCGACACAGAAGACATGTGCAAAGTGGTTACTTCTGTAGCGAGCTGCGCACACACACACACCCATTCCACAAGATCTGGGCTGTCCGTCAGTAATCTACTTTATCAATCCTTTGACTAAACTACATGGACCATTGAACCATTCTGTCAATGATTCACCTTATAAGGGCAATAAGACAAACATCTCATCCCCTGCTTGAATCCCCTCAGGATTTGGCATGCATACCATTTGGTTATGGTTGTTTGCAATGCTCTCAGGAATTCCTGAACTACTTTGCGAGCTCCTGTGAGTTACTCCTGGAAAGCAGTTACATTATCTAACATGGTTGACATGTTGCTCATTGCTAAAAACTCTTATTTTGACTAGTTTCAGAGGACTTCTTATCTCAGGCCCATATACTGATTCAAAAAGACTGAAACCAGTAGACCCATGAGTTGAATCTCTGATAACAACAGAAATTCCAGGCCATTGTCTTATTCATAAAGACATTCATAACAGTCTGCCTGATCATTGTTCTTGATGATTTGATGGTCCCTTTCTAAAGCTTGTGTCTGTGGGTGTAATGTTGAAGACTTTCACTATCTAAACTACTCATAACTTCCTAAAATGATATCATAAAATTGGAACCTTAATTTGACTAGATTTCCATTGGCAATCCACATCAAATAAAGAACTTGGTTAATTTCTCTAACAACCTTAGCGGTAATTGTTTTCATTTGTATAGCCTCTGGGAATGGAGTAGATATATTCAAAATGGTAAGGACAGGTTCCTATTCCAACGTGTCTTCAGTTAAGGTGTACACAGTTGATTAACAATCTGCTACTTGGTTTCTCAAAGAATGGTATGTGCCTAATGAAGTAAAACCAAATTGTTAATGAATATTAGTGATTTTTGAGAAGATTTATAGCTCAGGTTGAGGTTCTTTATGTACGTTTGCTTGCTGAGCTGGAAGGTTCATTTTCAGACATTTCGTCACCATACTAAGTAACATCTTCAGTGCACCTCCAATGAAGCGCTGGTGTTATGTCCTGCTTTCTATTTATGGGTTTCTTAAGGTGGGTGATGTCATTTCCAGTTGTTTTTCTCAGAGGGTGGTAGATGGGGTCCAAGTCAATGTGCTTATTGATGGAGTTCGGGTTGGAATGCCAGGCCTCGAGGAATTCTTGTGTGTGTCACTGTTTAAACTGTCCTTGGATGGATGTGTTGTCCCAGTCAAAATGGTGTCCTTCTTTGTCTGTATGCAAGCTTACTAGTGATAGTGGGTCATGTCTTTTAGTGGCTAGTTGGTGTTCATGTATCCTGGTGGCAAATCTTCTGCCCGTTTGTCCGATGTAATGTTCGTTAGTCTTTGCATGGTATTTTGTAAATGACATTCGTTTTGCTGGATGTTTCTATTGGATCTTTTAGGTTCATTAGTCACTGTTTAAGTGTGTTGATAGGCTTGTGGGCTACCATGATGCCAAGTATCTGGAAGTCATTTCAGAGATGTCTTTGAAGTAAGGTAATGTGGGTAGAGCTTCTGGGTGCATGGTGTCTACTTGTTTGGGTTTGTTGCTGAGGAATTAGTGGACTATGTTTATTGGGTATCTGTTCTTCTTTAGTATGCTGCATAGGTAATTTTCCTCTGCTGTTCATAGTTCTTGGATGTTGCAGCATGTTGTGGCTCATTGAACATGTCCTGATGCAACTCTGTTTGTGGTTGTTGGGGATGATTGCTTTTGTAGTTAAGTATTTAGTCTGTATGTTGTTCTCCTGTAGACACTGGTTTGAAGTTCTCCATTAACTGTTTGTTCTGGTGTCACATCTAGGAATGGGAGTCTGTTGTGCCATGGGAAATTCAGTTACATAGATAAGGTAAGGAATGGGTCTGGGTGCAGATGCTTTTCAGAGGGTTGGTGGGACTCGATGGGACAAAAGACCTGCTTCCACACTGTAGGGATTCTCTGATTTTCTGCAAATCATGTCTAAAACAGGGCTGTAGATACCAATAGTAAATTGGTAGGAATCAATGTTACAAAAAATGCAAACCAATTTTAGAGCTTTGCAGCAAAGGAACACACCAAAAATAGGACCCATAATTACTCTTAATCTGAGTGGCATGCTGGGCCATTTCAGAGGATGACTAAGAGTCAAGCACATTGCTGTGCATCTGGTATCACATATAGACCAGATCACATATACAAATAACAGATTTTTTTCCCCTAAGGGACTTTAGTGAACTAGATGGCTTTTTATGATAATCGTCAATGGTTACATGGTTGCCATTAGGCTGGCTTTTAATTCCAGATTTTAGTAAATTCAAATTTTACTATAGTTTAAAATCCACCATGATACAATGTCCCCAGAACATTGGCCTGGCGTTCTGGATTACTATTCCACAGACATTAATAGTCCCTGTACACCTCCATCCCCCATCACGAAGGACTGAAAGCCCTCTGCTTCTTCCTTTCCCGCCGTACCAACCAGTACCCTTCTACTGACACCCTCCTTCGACAGACTGAACTGGTCCTCACCTGAACGACTTCTCTTTCCAATCCTCCAACTTCCTCCAAACCAAAGGAGTAGCCATGGGCACCCGCATGGGCCCGAGCTATGCCTGCCTCTTTGTAGGATATGTGGAACAGTCCATCTTCCGCAGCTACACTGGCACTACACCCCACCTTTTCCTCCG
>NC_057714.1:109976814-110045422 GCF_004010195.1 Chiloscyllium plagiosum | reverse complement strand
CATTTCCAAAGCCCCTCCCCCAAGTCCCTCCTCCCTACCTTTTATCTTAGCCTGCTGGACACACTTTCCTCATTCCTGAAGAAGGGCTTATGCCCGAAACGTCGATCCTCCTGTTCCTTGGATGCTGCCTGACCTGCTGCGCTTTTACAGCAACACATTTTCAGCTCTGATCTCCAGCATCTGCAGCCCTCACTTTCTCCTCACAGACATTAATAGCCTGGTATGGCCGCTCTTTATTCTGCCATTATTGTGCTAGTGCCAGAGGAGCACACAAGTAAAAAAAATCATTCAGCATTTTCAAAAACTTGACCTGTAACTTCATTAGGATAATGCCCCTTACATTCGTGTCAGTTTCTGTGCTTCTTGTGCAGGGAGGTATACTTGACCCTTCTCTCTTTCTCATCTACAGGTTGCCCCTCAGCAATACCTGAAAGCACAGCTCAAAAACTGCATGAATTTATGTAAAACTCTGTTATCTCACTTTTTAGATTAAAATCAATCTAAACATCAGGTCATAGACAGAGAACACATGGGGCTAACACCTTCAACATCTTAACATTTTATCTGGCTGACCCCAATTGTTACAGTTAACCTGAGAATGTAACTTTTAAAATAAGTTTTGTGATTTACATATGAGAGAAGTGAAACTATCATGGTATTCGAATAGATGAGAGACTCAACAAACAATCAAGGTATTTTTCAATGTATAATTTCAGTTACATCACACTGTAAACTTTTGTTATAAATTCTGTGTTATGATCGAGCCCTCCACTATCACCTGATGGAGTGTCGCTCCGAAAGCTAGTGTGCTTCCAATTAAACCTGTTGGACTATAACCTGGTGTTGTGTGATTTTTAACTTTGAAAGCAGAGCGATAGTTTTCACATGTAACAACATCCATCTCCATTTCACCACCACCTTTCTCAAATATTCCATGCTTCCCAAGTTATCAGACTGCTTATCAAACAGTTTCATCCAAATATTGGGAAGGCTGAAGCCATTGTTTTCAATCCAAGCTCCATTCCCTAATAACTAATTCTGTCCCTCACTCTAGGCAACTGAAGTTACCAGTTTTAACTGTCACATTTGACCCCAAGTTGAAATATCCACCTCATATTTATGCCATCACTAAGAACACCTGTTTTACTTCCATAATTTACTCCAAAATAATTTCAGCTCATCCATTGTTGAACCTGCCACCTCGGTATCTTTAGGTTCAACTACTCCAACACACTCCAAACTAATCTCCCACGTTCAACCCTGCATAAACTTCAGATCATCCAAAACCCTGCTGCACCAGTTTCCATTCACAGATCACCATCACCCTGTGCTTGATCTCCTGCAGTCTTTATAAACTATGGACTTATAAACATTTCAATGTGAGAATAAAGCTAATTCAATTCATTACCCATTTCTAATGATGTTAACCGCATGACAATCAGAATATAAATTCATAAGTTTTTTGTTAAAATTGTGTATACCTCACCACTGTTACACTCAAGTCTAGGTTACAATCAAATATCACAGGAGTGAACACAACTTCTCCAAATGTCACTAACTGGCACTTTAATCACGGCATTCCTTTTGATAAAACTCAAGAAATGTTCATATTAAAATTAATTAGTTTATTTCTTGCCCAATGTTCAATTTGCAAACTACAGAAATTCATAGCAAAGAAAGGTATCATCTTGTAGGTGTCAGCTCTCCACTAGAAAAAAGCAATAGCCCATCATCCTGCATTTTCCAAGATTCCAAATTTACACCTCCCTCATGACATAATTGTCTCTCCAAACGGACCCCACCACCAAGGATATATTTCCCTCCCCTCCCCTATCAGCATTCCGTAAAGACCACTCCCTCCGTGACTCCCTCGTCAGGTCCACACCCCCCACCAACCCAACCTCCACTCCCGGCACCTTCCCCTGCAACCGCAGGAGGTGCAAGACTTGCGCCCACACCTCCCCCCTCACCTCCCTCCAAGGCCCCAAAGGAAACTTCCATATCCGCCACAGATTCACCTGCACCTCCACACACACCATCTATTGCATCCTCTGCACCCGATGTGGCCTCCTCTATATTGGGGAGACAGGCAGGCTACTTGCGGAGCGTTTCAGAGAACACCTCTAGGACACCCGGACCAACCAACCCAACCACCCTGTAGCTCAACATTTCAATCCCCCCTCCCACTCCACCAAGGATATGCAGGCCTTTGGACACCTCCATCGCCAGACCTTCCACCTATCACATTTCCGACGCCCCTCCCCCAAGTCCCTCCTCCCTACCTTTTATCTTAGCCTGCTGGACAAACTTTCCTCATTCCTGAAGAAGGGCTTATGCCCGAAACGTCAATTCTCCTGTTCCCTGGATGCTGCCTGACCTGCTGCGCTATTCCAGCAACACATTTTCAGCTCTGATCTCCAGCATCTGCAGCCCTCACTTTCTCCACATAATTGTCTCTGCCTCAAATACTTAAGAATTCATGATTTATGTATGAGCATGGATGATAATGTTCATTATTAAAGTCTTGGTGTCCCTCTATTTTGGCAAGCATTGATGAGTTCTCCTTTTTGTGGATGTAGTAAAGTCTATGCCAGCTACTGCATTGATGCAGCAACTTAAATATATAAAGTCTGAAAAACAAGTCTCTCAGAACAACCTCCACATGTCAGTGGAGTCGAATCTGAACCAGAATGATTAACAGCGGTGCACCAAAATTAAATAGTTTAATGTTTTTAGAAGAAAAAATTACATACACTGGCCCATCTTCCCACACACAACCATATAACTTTTGATAAAATATAAATTCCCTTTGTCAGCATTCACCTTTCAGAAGCTTCTTCTGTTGCATCATTAAAATTACATTTATACGAAAAGCATTTGTCCAAATGAAAACACTAAGATGTGTAAATTGGACTAGACCCTAATTCTATAAAGATAATAAATCCAGTGCTACAGTTTTTCACACCATTAATAGAAGTTCCACACAGCTGGATCGTTATCAATCAATGGCATAATTTTTAATTTGGGCCAGTTTACCAGATCTCTGTTCTTCCTCTGCAGACCTGGATAGCTGCAACTCTGGCAATAAACCATGTACATACAGGCCTGGAAAAATTCTTCTCGATATTAAACAGCAATGAGTGAATTTAAAGTCAGAGGTAGCCTCAGACACCTGCTAATACCACATGACTATTAAAATTCACGTTTAAGGACCACATAATTGAGAAACACACAACCGAAGTACCAGCATTTTAGGAAATGCGCATTTCTCGTCTTTTTTTAAAATTGTTTAATATAAAAAAGTAACATCCATTAATATCTTCAAAGTATTAGCAAACAGACATTGAACATCACCAAGAGAATGATGGTCAATACATTTTGGGTATACCCAGACTGACTTAGCACCTTCTGCATTTCTAGCATTGCGAGTTTTTTTTAAAGCAACGTTGCATATTATGCAACTTGTTAATGGCATTTCCGTCAGCCCACCGAGAAAAGATTGTGATGACAATTTGAGTTTGCACTCAATAAACAGTCACACCTAAACAAAACAATAGGGGGACCTATACAAATATGATTTTGAGATGCCGGTGTTGGACTGGGGCATACAAATATGGTGAGTGATAAAACTGGCAATGAGCAATCTTGATATGTAGGACCAGAAAATAGATAAAAATGGTGTCAGTATTTTTGGAAAAGACAAAATACAATATTCCTTCAAGTTCCATCACAAGATTTCATTTTGATTGCACATCTGCTCTGACATGAAGTGCATCATAGACAGGCTACTGTGCAATAATATTCACTTAGAGTTATTCCCCAACATATAAACATGATTTCCGTTAAAGCTGTCTCCCCAAACACACTCCAAGGACTATGGTTTAAACAGTATCAAAAATTTCAGTGTCAAATAAACCAAACAAGGTCCAGTGAAATAAAGAGAGATAATGAAGGAATAAAATTTCCAATTAAAAGAAAACACTCCTCGGAAACAGAGGGAAAGGAAAATAAGCTATATAATCCGGTTAAAGTATTAGGCACTACAGTATCCCAAAGCCACAAGTAGCAATACTGGTTCTACATGTAGGATCACCCCTATTATTACCATACATTACCTTGTGCATCACTTTGAAAAGCAATAAAACTCTCCAAAACCCTTCATTAACTGGCTTAAGGGGTAGGCAGCATACTAAATTACAGTACAGGCTGATCTTTGTGCAATTCTATGCTCCTGGGAAACAGTGAATATTTCATCTAGTGAATCTCATACTCAAGACATACTTATAGTGTTGCGTATAAAATTAACTCTGCAAAAACAACATTATTGGCATCTATGTATATAATTCAAGTGCATGCTAGTTAAACAATTGACAAACAATCTTGCTTGATTTGAACAGGCTACAAAAAGGCAGCCAGTTTTTTTGTCTTTGGCTTAAATGAACCAGAACACAGCAAAACAAGTGGCTTGATGGCAGAGTGTGAAATACATCCTGCTCTTGATGACTCCATTGGTACTTTTGGAAACTACATGTATTAGGACATTCAGTAAACACAGAACAGGACGTGATCTTGGTACCTGCCAAGGTTAGACTACTGACTGACACTTGCATGGAGACTGGCCAGGCCCATGAAGAACTGTATCCCACTAAGAGTCAATGCATCCTGAAGTGGGAAGGGAAGGACAGAAGATGTACCAGAGAATAAGGTAACATTAAGTAATAAAGAGTTTCCTTAGTCAGCTGTAAGGGAAATGTTTACATAAAATTAGCTATTTACCATTTTCTGTGCAGCCTTTAAGGTGGCTACTAGCTCACAGCTTGGTAACTTGAGTGAAAAATCTTAATAGTGAAAAGAAAAATATCTGCATGTAAGATTTAGTGATGCAGAACCAGGATGCAAAGTAAAAATATTAGTGGAGGTTCTGAATTTATAGATTTCCCTTTCAACAACTCAAGATACAGCAATTGTGTGTGAACGAAAGGGAAAAATACAGCAACTCTTCTGACCTGCTCTTCCCATGATGTTAAGTTAGCTTCACTTGCTGAGGGTTGGTTTTGTTTTTTTTGGGGGGAGGGGGTGGGGGGAAAGAGTTGTGCCATTTATCCAAGGTCCACAGATGTTAATTTTCTTTTCTCCAATCGTTATTGATTCACCGAGCAGTAACAAATTTTTTGTACCATTTATGGGACGTACGCATTGTTAATAAAACCAACATTTA
Organism: Chiloscyllium plagiosum; assembly: GCF_004010195.1. Lineage (NCBI taxonomy): Eukaryota > Metazoa > Chordata > Chondrichthyes > Orectolobiformes > Hemiscylliidae > Chiloscyllium > Chiloscyllium plagiosum. The sequence goes on along the minus strand of NC_057714.1, from coordinate 110,040,204 downwards.
CTCTTCATCTCCAATTACTGTTGAGAATATTTCTATCAACATTATAGTAGTGAACTTAAACAACTCACATTGGCTTTATAAATGGGAAATAAAAGTGATTGACAAATTACAAAGGATTCAGACAACGGCATGCAATTTGAGTACAAAACTCCTGAAGCATTTCAATGTTTGAGAGAGAGTCCATTGCCTCAAGCTGCATTCTACTCAGTACTAATGGTAACTGTGTATTGGCACGTAGTGTTGTAGACCAAGAAAAATGCACTTAAAAAGATCTAACATATCTTTTTCAAAACTTGAAATTTCAATGATCCTACTAAACTTCTCCCCATGAAGGTCAGGTTATATAGTTATTTTTACTGTTTCTGAATCGATATACAAGATTATGTTTTGAGGAAAAGGTGGGCGCGTCAGCAGAACTTTAGTTTAGCAGCCAATTGATTGGAATGCAAAACATTTAGCACTCAAACACCTCCTTATTGCTTCCACTCTACAGTGGAACAGTTATTGTAACAGAAGCTATAAAATACTCAAAACCTTTAGACAAGGAGCAAAGAAAATAGCCTCAACGTACATCTGTTGCAGTTATCAATGTTGCCAGATAGGTTGAAAGGAATCACAGATAAGATATTCAGTCGTGAGATATATCTCATTCACTGCTACCCCATTCACTGCTCTTTCTTCAACCCTATGCTTCCTCTTCAGTCACCGATATATCACAGGTTTCATCTTGACCTTGAGGCAGGCACTCTACGAGGTCCGCTGGCTCAGATTCTGTACAGTCAGCATCCACTTGTGTTTCAGCAGATGTGGGAAGCGATGGGACAGTCAAGTCAGACATTGAAGAGCTTTCCGGATCCAGGCCTTGCTCCATTGAAGCAGCAGCACAAAGTTCAGCACTGACAGAATTTAAATCTTCAGGCACACCTCCAATCGTGTGGTCTATTTAAAAAACAGCATACACAAAATCATTAGAAGCCAGTCACACAAACTCACACCCAGCACATAATATTACATCCTACACTGAATTCTTCTTCTTCTCTGCATTAGATTTGTTTAAAAGCATCAAAAGGGTAGTTAACGTTTCTTCAAACATAACTACTGGCAACATAATACAATCTGCGAGACAGCTAAATTGAAGAGAGAGGGAGCAGTAAATTTATGGCAATTGAATTACTTTTGTGATGTATTAAGACTGGCATCTCACGTATACCAGATTTAAAATTTAGAACAGGAAAAAGAAACAAAAATATATAATATAAAATCTTTTCCACGTTATCTGTCATAACAAAGACCAAAAAAGTAAAACTATTCACTGAAACTGAGAAACTAAATTTTGATTACTGGTTGAAAAATTACTTTAAATTAAATATATAGAATCCCCACAGTGTGGAAGCAGGCCATTTGGTCCATTGGGTCCACAATGACTCTCTGAAGAGCATCCCTCCCAGACCCACCCTCCTATCCTATTCCTGTAACCCTGCATTTCCCATGGCTAATCCATCTAGCCTGCACATCCCTGGACTCTATGGGCAATTTAGCATGGCCAATCCACCTAATCTGCACATGTTTGAACTATGGAGGAAACTACAGCACTTGGAAGAAACCCACACAGAGAGAATGTGCAAACTCCATACAGGTACTCACTCGAGGCTGGAATCTTACTCGACTCCCTGATGCCAGGAGGCACAGTGCTAACCACTGAGCCACCATGCCACCCACTAGAAATTTAAAACAGCAAAACAATTGTTTTTTTAGACTTATGTTGCAAAATAATCTGGACAGGATTGAGAAATACTGTAGGTGAACTGCACAGATCCACACAAAGAATCGCCACACATACAAGACACCATAGGTCAGTTACAGGCTGAGGATCATGGTCTGGTGGGAGGGAAGAAAGTTGTAGGGAAACAAGAAAGCTGACTGCTGCTTACACTTACCGGAGTGGAGATCAAGTTCTTCACTGATGAGGACCCCATTTGTTCCAGTATTTCTCTCTGTTATTGTGTTAAAGATAGGCGAGGAGTGTGACGTCACTGCCACTTTCAATACATCAGATAAGTCACGAGCTTCGGGAATGTCTGTGGATCCAGGTGGAAAACCTGTTTAAGAATTCAAAGACAAACAAAATCATGCCCTCAATTTGAGTAGATGGGAACTCCATACGTGATGTGTGACGGTAGCCAATCTCGCTTCAATGGAAAGCCTTTTAAATTCTATTCAGAAGTGCTTCTACAATGTTTAAAGACAAGAGTCTGCAAAACTAAGTGCTGAAATATAGAACAACAGCATGCAAAGTTTATCAGTCAAGTGGACTAACTTGTAGAATGTTGTCAGTGCCTCTAATTCAAGCTCCTTAGAATTCCAGAGCAGAGATGATGTTCACCCAGAATGTAGACTTCACTCTATCACCCAAAGGCCTGGTATTTAGATCACTACACTAAAAGCCCTATGAAACCATACTGGACTAACACCACTGGGCTGAAGCAGCAGAAGCTTGGGATTTGGTCATATCTACAAAATCATCTGACTGTCATTGATAAGATTTTACAGTCCATTATTAAGGGGTGAGATTGCAGAATAGTTGAAAGTGCATGGTAAAATAGGGCTGAGTCAGCACGGCTTTGTCAAGGGGAGGTCATACCTGACAAATCTGTGAGAATTCTTTGAGGTGGTAATGAGCAAGTTAGACAAAGGGAAGCCAGCGAATGTGACCTATTTGGATATCCAGAAGGCCTTGTTATGGAGCTGCAGAGGAGGGTGCGAAATAAGATAAGAACCCAAGGTAGTCGAGGCAAGGTACTGTCTTTGATAGAGGACCGGCAGAAGACAGAGTGGGGATAAAGGGATCTTTGTCAGGAAGGCAGCCGGTGACTAGTGGAGTTCCACAGGGGTCAGTGTTGGGAGTACTATTCATGTTACACATTAATGATCTGGATGAAGGAATGAGGGCATTGTTGCTCATATTGCAGATGCCACAAAGATAGATGGAGGGACAGGTAGTGTTGAGGAGGCAGGGAAGCTGCAGAAAGACTTCAACAAGGCTGGGAGAGTGGGCAAAGAACTGGCAGATAGAATACAATGTGGGAAATTGTGAAGTTATTCACTTTGGCAGGTGAATAGAGGCATAGACTAAATGGGTCAAGAGTGTGTTGCTGGAAAAGCATCCCAGGAGGAGAATCGACATTTCAGGCCAGAACCCAATTCTCCTGCTCCTCGGATGCTGCCTAACCTGCTGTGCTTTTTCAGCAACATACTCTTGACTCTGATCTCCAGCATCTGCAGACCTCATTTTCTCCTATTTTCTAAATGTTGAAAGGCTTCAGACATTTGAAACACAAAGGGACAGGAAGTCCTTGTTCAAGATTCTGTTACACTTAACATGCAGGTTCTGATGATAGCTAGTAAGGCAAATGCAATGCAAGCACTAATTTCAAGAGGGCCAGAATACAAGAGCAGAGATGTACTGCTGAGGATGTATAAGGTTCTGGTCAGCCTACATTTGGAATATTGAGAGCAGTTTTGGGACCCATGTCCAAGGAGGGATGTGCTGGCCTTGAAGGGGATCCAAGGTTTGGAAGAATTATCCCAGGAATGAAAGGGCTTGTCATATCAGGAAATTTTGAGGACTTGATGGAGCTTATAAGGATGGGGGCGCGGGGGGGTGAGGGGATTCTCACTGAAACTTACAGAACACTAAGAGGTCTGAAATGGAGTGGACATGGAGAGGATGCTTCCAGTAGCAGAAAAGACTAAGACTTGAGAGCACAGTCTCAGAGTGAAGGGATGACATTTTAGAACTGAGATGAGGAGAAATTTCTTGAGCTAAAGGGTGGTTAATCTGTGGAACTCATTGCCGCAGAGAGGTGTTTTGGCAAGTCCTTAAGTGAATTTAAGATGGAGATAGATATGTTCTTAATTAGTCAGCGAATCCAGGGTTATGGGAAGAAGGCAGGAGATTGGGGTTGAGAAACATATCAGCCATAATTGAATGACGCAGCAGATTTGAGGGGCCAAATGGCCTAAGTCTGCTTCCATTTCTTATGATCCCACAGTGTATTCACTACTGTAATTACGACACTTCAAAAATGTCACGGAATTCAGAAAGAACTCTTTCATTTTCTTGGAACATTAGTATTCATGATGGCTTGAAAAAGGTATTCAAAATGAAATTGGGGCATTATTATGTTGCAGTTTGATCTTGGTAATTTATAAAGAATTATCTACAGAATCTTAATGATCGTTCAACATTTGAAAATTTCTATCAATTCCAATCAGTCACCGCATGGAACCCACTTGGGAACTCACAGATGAGAAACTTATGTTCCCAATGTGCTGTGCCACATCTGAAATCAGCAAATCCACATTTGTCACAAGCACACAGTATATCAAGAGTGCAGCAGAGTGCTACAATGGAATAGACACTGTCGCCCATCTGATTCACCCCCCGAAATTAAAACCTTAAACTGAACCGCATTGTCTATGAAACTGGAAATTACATGAAAATGACCATTTTAATGAACATTTCTATAATTACAGATTTATTTTAGCACAGAAGGAAGCCAGTTAGCCTACTGTATCTATGTTAACCCACTGAAGGAGCATTTCAGCTCATGATCCTCCTCATCTCTTTACCCTGCAAACTTTTCATTTTTTAATAAGCACCCAATTCCCTTTTGAATACTTTAATTCACAACACCTCAAGGTAAACTGCACGAACAGTGACCGCAGTCAATGTTCAGTTCCAACATGCATTTGCTTATGCAACAAAGCACTATGGGAGAGAAATTTATTGGCTATCTAACACTGGCTTCAAGTACTGCAAGGAGAAAAAAAAGCAAAAAGGAAAAAAAGGTCTGAGAACAGTACCTGGGTCCATGACCCGTTGTATAGGAGGAGGAGGGAGTAGTGAACTTTCCATTGTTAAGTTGGTCAGGCCCTGTTCCAAATCTGGACACTCACTTGTTCCAACAATTGGTGAACTTGGAGCAATTAAAGGTGCCTGCAAAATAAGCACAATACACATTGTATGGCAATCTCAACTTGTATTTGGCAGTGAACACTACTTCAGTGGTCACACTTGTAGACACATCATCCAAGTCATTTCTCAAAGCTGCTACAATAATTCTGACTTTATTCTTCAGAAAAATAAAACAAATTGAAAATGATGTCGGAGTATATGAAGAATGCACTTACCCAGATCATGTTAATTGATTGATCTTGGAATCAATTTTAGTATTAAAGAAAATGTGCCTAATTTAAAATGATTGAAAATATTAAGCTTCCCAATTACTCAGTTTATCGATTTGAAACATTTCTGGTATTCGTCTTTCCACAGATGTTGCCCCGTCTGCTGAGTCTTTATTTTCATTGTCAGTTATTCAGTTAGTGAAGTTACATACAACCAAAGCTACAAAGTCTCACGTATTGATGACTGACCATTTGATGATCTCGGGTGAATGCCAGCAAGGATGCTGCAAGTGGCTTCAATTACACTGGGCTGAGAGGTTTAGAGTGTGGACAGGACATTATTGTTGTTTATTGTTGAACAGTGTTCACTGGTGAATCCCTGCTGGAAAATGTGCATGTCAGATATTATGTCAGGACAACATGGTGGGGTGATGGTGCTGGGCACCCCACTATGTTTAAACAAGCTGCCAACATTCACTCTCTCAATAATTTATGGTAACTTAGGCAAGGTGACAGAGATGGGAGATCCAGCACGGGAACCATTACGGGTAAATTATATTTGATTAACTTGATTTGATATATTGACAAAGTAGCATAGAGTGTGGGTGATGGCAATGCAGTTGGTGTTGGGTCTGTGGACTTCAAGAAAAGCATTTGATAAAAATGGTTTAAAATACCTAGATTTTCAGATTTCCAAATAATAAACATTACTGGTCTCTTAAAATTATGATATTAAAAATTACGAAGATTTACTAGAGTAACCAAACAGAGACAATCGCCAATGCTGATGGGTCAATATCAAATGGGCACAGACTTATGATGATGGGCAAAAGAAATGTGGGCAAGGACTGATCAGGCTTTAGAATAGTTGTAACTTTCAGAAGGAAAGTGGATAACTACTTGAAGGGGGGAAGAAAAAGTTCAGGAAACAGCACTATTTGAATTGATCTTTGAAAGAGCTGGCAAATATAATTGGCTCTGGTGAAAACATAATTCAGCAAGATGATAGCACCGAAGAAAGGTTATAGAGGGGAATGTCTGGGCAACAAGAAACATTATAATATAAAATAAATTCCTAATGTTTACAAACCACAAACACAATATATCTAATTTATAATGCTAGATTAATGTGTGCATCTATTATTGTGCATACCAGTACCCATCCAATATGTTAATACATTTGATACAAATGTGTATCTGATAATTTCATTTAATGGGTGTCTGTTAAGCTTACAAGTTTGTAAAATTGTGCATCCTGCTGAAATAGATATTCATTGCAACCATTGTAATTGTCAAGCTTCTGACTCCCCCAACTGGTCATAAACAATGACTGCTTCAAATTTAAAAAAGGTACTAGCACTTTTCACATTTTTATACCAAATACCAAGGTTCTTGTCCTGTCAGAGGCTAATGCAAAGTCGGACTTCTTTTGAATGGAAACACAGAACAACCCTCTGATTGAGAAAAGTTAACTTCATATGGGTCAGTTATTTCTACATTATAAACTCATTGGGGAGCAGAGCAGCAGACCAATGTGCCTTATTCTTGCAGAGGAGAAATTGAATCTTCCTGCAGCACACCAAAGGTGTTTTTTTAAAAAAAAACTTTATAATAGCAAGAAGAAATATTTTGATGGTACAAGTCTGAGAATTTACAGATAAACATATTAATTGCGTATGATAGCATTTCAATTGGGTTTAATGTGCCTTTGGCACTAGATGTTACCTACCTCCGTGTATCCCTTTTCTAGGTTCTGGGGTGGAGTGCTTGCTACAGGTGGTGGTGGAATCTCAACCTTTTGCTTTGGTACGACAGGAAGGGAGGGGATTCTGTGCAAATAGCCATATCCAATGCCACAACCCAAGCTGAAAATGAGAAACATGTGAGGTGAATATGGTGGAGGCTTGTTGAATTATATAGTACATACACTCTCAAGATCAATGAGGAATGGGCAATAAATGCTGGCCTTACTGGAGATGTTCATATCTTAAGAAAACATATATACCATAAAACAGGATGTGGCGAGGTCCCCTGGTTTACAAATACTCTCACTCTGACAAGTTGTTCAAAGCAGTGGGCAAGATGAAGAGTGACAAAGCATTCTGATAAGTCAGAATGTCACAAAGATGCAGCTGGAAGTTGAGTGTTTTAGTCTAGGAATTTGGTAAGTGAGAGAGTGTTTTCAGATTTCTGTCTAAAATCTATTAAAGCTTGCATTTTGCATTTAACTTTACTGTGACAATAAACTGTAGTTTCTTTCCCAGTCTTAGTGATTATAAAGGTCTCTGCCTAAAGGCATTTTTGCAAGGAATTTAATTAAATAGCCACGCAGCACTGATTTGCTGGCCTAATTTATCTCACTAGAATGTGAGTTCATATAAAAATATTGCATTTTGTATACGCAAAAAGGTGACAATGGAGACTCAGTGCCATGAGATGAAGCACTTAAATCTGGAAAATTGTTAAGTGAGGGAGGTGGTGCTATTTCATTTCATTATGAAGAACGAGCGATATGAGAGGGGCAGTTGGTCAAAATCTAATAGGCGAATCCTGCAAACATTGTGTAGGAGTACAGATTGTAATTGGTGAGTTTTAAATTTGTCTCCCCCCTCAAAACTGGACAATAGTTTAAAGTACTGGGGAGATTCAAGAATTGCATTACATGATGTAACAGCAGATAATCTCTGAATGATTTTCAAAACTTAAAACCCAATTTGTTAAATACAAAGAAAATAATGAGGGCAGGGCAGGTGATGTTCGCAACTGTAACATGTAAGAGCTTGTGGATGTGTATGATTCAAAGCAACCACACCATCAGAAGCTGCAGCTGGAAGGGGATATTTGAAAAGTTAAAGAGAAAGGTCAAGTTAGTAGCACAGGGTAGCTGATGATAACCAGAATGTGACAAGAATGGACAATGCCTATAAACATAAAGAATACACCAGCAAAATTAGGTCTGGGTAAGGACAAACTGGAAATCAATGTAATTAAATGGTTAATACATTCAATATTCGTGACAAGATAGATGAATTGATAACCAAATAGAAATAAATGAGTACAATGTGATAGCAATTACAGAAATGTGATTACAAAGTCATCACTGCTTAGATTGAAATATATTGAAATAAGAGTATTTGATATTTTGGTAGAATAGGAAGGGAGTAATAGATGATGGTATAACTGTTAGTCTAGGATGAACTCTACAGTAGCAAAAAAAAAAATCTTGTTTCAGTGAGTCAAAAAAGAACAATCAGTTGGGGTAGAAATATGAAATAGCAAAAGAAAGCAGTCACTAGTGGAACTGATTTGGAGATGCCGGTGTACTGGGGTGTACAAAGTTAAAAATCATACAACACCAGGTTGTAGTCCAACAGGTTTAAATTAAATTAAACAAATTAAACCTGTTGGACTATAACCTGGTGCTGTGTGATTTTTAATTAGTGGAACTGATTTATAAGTTGACAGCAGCTAAACTGCAGGACAGACTAAAACTCATAATAATGGGGCCTTATGAAAGTAGCTTGACAATAATGAAGACATTTTGATCTCCACAGACTGAACAACTAATTTGGGGTTATAGTCCAACAGGTTTAAATTAAATTAAACAAATTAAACCTGTTGGACTATAACCTGGTGTTGTGCGATTTTTAATTAGTGGAACTGATTTATAAGTTGACAGGAGCTAAACTGCAGGACAGACTAAAACTCATAATAATGGGGCCTTATGAAAGTAGCTTGACAATAATGAAGACATTTTGATCTCCACAGACTGAACAACTAATTTGGTAAAGGTATTAGCAAGGCCAAGTTCATAGTGCATTTGGGACAGCTTCTTCAAACAATATGTCCTGAAATCAAAGAACAGACTATTTTAGACCTGGTAATGTGTAATAAGATAGAATTAATAAATGATCTCATAGCACAGGATCCTCGACATAACAGTGATCATAATATGATCGAATTTCAATCAGCTTGAAATTGAGAAATTTCCATATGAAACTGACATCTTAAATAAAGACTATTTAAAGGACGTGAAGACAAAGATGAGGTGATAATGTTGTTGTGATTTTTTTTTATTCATTGACAGAATGAGGACGTTGCTAGTTAGGTCAGCATTTATTGCCCATCCCTAATTACCCAGAGGGCGGGTATGAGTCAACCACATTGCTGTGGGTCTGGAATCACATGTAGGCCAGACTAGCTAAGGATGGCAGTTTCCTTCCCTGAAGGACACAGTGAGCTAGATGGGTTTTTCAAATAATTGACAAAAGCTTCAGTTTTTTTAAATTGATTAAAATTCCATAATCTGCCAAGGCAGGATGTGAACCCCCATCCCCAAAACATTATGGATTTCCATTTCAGTGGCGGGAGTGAAGAGAGCGTGAGCCAGGGGCCAGCCGGGAAGGTAAATCTGAATATAAAATACTCACCTTGTAAATCAATGGAGTGAAGGTTGAACAGGAGCTAAAGTGGACACAGGGACTGCTGGGTAATTGAACGAATATATTCGGGCAGTGGCTAAACCCAAACGCTACATGTGTAGTGGCTCACCTCGTCCTCCTCCTCGAGCCAAACAAAGACTGTGTGGAGCGCTGGTAAGTCTTTTATTGTCTCTTTTGGCAAGTTAGAGCCGAGGGAATGGAAGCTAGGGCAGTTGGATGCTCCTCTTGCAGGGTGTGGGAGGTAAGGGTCACCACTATTGTTCCTGCTGACTTCACGTGCAAGAAGTGCACCCAACTCCAGCTCCTCACTGACCGTGTTAGGGAACTGGAGCTGGAGCTGGAGCTGGATGAACTTCAGATCATTCGGGAAACTGAGGGGGTGATGAGGGTTATAGGGAGACAGTCACACCTAAGTTACAAGATAAAGGTAGCTGGATGACTGTCAGGAGAGGGAAAGGGAATAGGCAGACAATGCAGGGATCCCCTGTGGCCATTCCTCAATAATAAGTATACTGTTTTGGATACTGTTGACGGGGGCGACATACCAGGGAAAAGCCACAGCGGTCAGGCCTCTGACACTGACCCTGGCTTTGTGATTCAGAGGTAAGGCCAGGGGTGGGGGGGTGAGGAGGATAGGAGCGCAATAGCGATAGAAGATTCAATGGTAAGAGGTCGAAAATGAGGCTCCCAAATGGTTTGCTGCCTCCAGGTCTCAGGAATGTCTCGGATCAATTCTACAGGATTCTTAAGGGGGATGGTGAGCAGCCAGAAGTCATGGTACACATTGGTATCAATGATATAGCTAGAAAAGAGTTGAGGACCTAAAACGTGAATATAGGGAGTTAGGTTGGAATCTAAAAGGCAGGACGAGCAGGGTAGTAATCTCAGGATTGCTACCGGTGCTACATGCTAGTGAGGCTAGGAACAGAGAGTGAGTGCAGCTGAACATGGGGCAGCGGAGCTACTGTAGGAGGGAGGACTTCAGATATGTGAATCATTGGGATACCTTCTGGGGAAGGTGGGACCTGTACAAGAAGGACCAGGTTGCACCTGAACTGGAGGGGCGCCAATATCCTGGGTGGGATGCTTGCAAGAGCTCTCTGGGAGGGTTTAAACTAGTTTGGCTGGGGGATGGGAACCAGAGCTAGGGTTCAGAGGATGAGGTAGCTGGTGAACAGGCAAATACAGCATGCAGAGAGTCTGTGAGGAAGGACAGACAGTCCATAGGGCAAAGGTGCAGTCAGTGTGAGGGGTTGAAGTGTGTTTATTTTAACGCCAGTATTATCAGGAATAAGAGTGATGAACTTACAGCACGGATTAGTACTTGAAGCTACGATGTTGTGGCCATTACCGAGACTTGGATCTCATAGAGCCAGGAGTGGTTGTTGAAAGTTCAGGGTTTAGATGTTTCAAAAGAAATATGGAGGGAGGTAAAAGAGGTGAGGGAATGGCATTGCTAATCAGGGCTAGTGTGACAGCTGCAGAAAGGGAGGTTGTCGAGGAATATTTGTCTCCAGAGTCAGTATGGGTGGAAGTCAGAAACAGGAAAGGAACAGTCACTTTATTGGGAGTCTTCTACAGACCTCCCAATAGCAACAGACAGAAAGGGAGGTTGTCGAGGAATATTTGTCTACAGAGTCAGTATGGGTGGAAGTCAGAAACAGGATAGGAACAGTCACTTTACTGGGAGTCTTCTACAGACGTCCCAATAGCAACAGAAACACGGAGAGCAGATTAGGTAGCAGATTTTGGAAAGGTGCAGAACTAACAGGGTTGTTGTCATGGATGATTTCAACTTCCCTAATATTGATTGGAACCTCCTTACTGCAAATAGTTTGGATGGAGCAGACTTTGTCAGATGTGTCCAGGAAGGATTCCTGACTCAATATGTAGATAGCCTGACTAGAGGGAGGCCATATTGCATTTGGTGCTTGGCAATGAACCAGGTCAGGTGTTAGGTCTCTTGGTGGGAGAACAATTTGGTGACAGCGATTACTACTCCCTGACCTTTACTCCTGTCCCTTTCCAAGACTATAGGAGATGGTATGGGAAAGTACTTAATTGGGGGAGGGGGAATTACAATGCTATTAGGCAGGAACTGTGAAGCATAGATTGGGAACAGATATTGTCAGGGAAATGCATGACAGAGATGTGTTGGTTGTTGGGGGAGCACTTGTGGCGAGGTTGGATGGATTTGTCCCACTGAGGCAAAAGGGGGATGGTAGGGTGAAGGAACTTTGGATGAAAAGAGATGTGAACATCTAATCAAGAGGAAAACGGAAGCTTACTTAAGGTGAAGGAAGCTGAAAAATGTGTTGCTGGAAAAGCGCAGCAGGTCAGGCAGCATCAAAGGGGCAGGAACATCTACGTTTCGGGCATAAGCCCTTCTTCAGGAATGAGGAGGGTGTGCCAAGCAGGCTAAGATAAAAGGTAGGGAGGAGGGACTTGGGGGAGGGGCGTTGGGAATGTGATAGATGGAAGGAGGTTAAGGTGAGAGTGATAGGCCAGAGAGGGGTTGAGGGCGGAGAGGTCGGGAAGAAGATTGCAGGTCAAGAAGGCAGTTCAGACCAACTCTTTTTAAAATCTGACCCCGCATGGACTCCGGGCTACGTTTAGACCAACTCTTTTTAAAACCACCGCCTTCTTGACAGGATGCAGAACTGGGCTGAGAAGTGGCAGATGGAGTTCAACCTGGAAAAGTGAAGTGATTCACTTTGGAAGGTCAAATTTGAATGCAGAATACAGGGTTAAAAGCAGGATTCTTGGCACTGTAGAGGAACAGAGGGATCTTGGGGTCCACATCCATAGATCCCTCAAAGTTGCCACTCAAGTTAATAGGATTGTTAAGAAGGTATGGTGCGTTGGCTTTCATTAGCAGGAGGATTGAGTTTAAGTGCTGCGAAGTTATGCTGCAGCTTTATAAAGCCCTGATTAGACCACCCTTGGAATACTGTGTTCCATTATGGATGCTTCATTATTGGAATGAGTTGGAAGTTATTAGAGAGGGTGCAGAGGAGATTTACCAGGATGCTGCCTGGAATGGACGGCATATCTTATGAAAAGTTGAGGGAGCTAGGGCGTTTCTCATCGGAGTGAAGAAGGATGAGAGGTGACTTGATAGAGGTGTGCAAGATGATGAGAGGCATAAATAGAGTTGGTAAGCTAGAGACTTTTTCCCAGGGTGGAAATAGCCATCATGAGCCAACATAATTTTAAGGTGATTAGGGGAAGGTTTAGGGGAGATGTCACAGTTAGGGTTCTTTACACAGACAGTGGTGGGTGTGTGGAATGTCAGATACATTAGGGACATTTAAATGACTCTTGGATAGGCACATGCATGATAGTAAAATGTAGGATATATAGGTTAGTTTGATCTTAGAGTAGGAAAAGAAGTCAACACAACATCGAGGGCCGCAAGGTCTTTACTGTGGTGTGCTGTACTGTTCTGCATTCTATGTATTACTTTGAATCATGTCATAATAGAATCATAGAATTCCTACAGTATGGAAACAGGCCCTTTGGCCAACATGTCCACACACATGTCTGAAGAGTAATCCGCCCATAATCTTACCCTATTATCCTATATTTACCCCTAACCAATGCACCTAACCTACACACCCCTGAACACTTCGGGCAATTTAGCACGGCCAATTTACCTAACCTGCACATCTTTGGATTGTGAGAGGAAACCAGAGCACCCAGAAGAAACCCACACAGACACAAGGACGACATGCAGACTCCACACAGACAGACAGTCACCCAAGGCTGGAATTGTACCCGGGTCCCTGGCGCTGTGAGGCAGCAGTGCTACACACTGAGAGACTGTGCCTCCCGGGTCTCTGGATTAACATTCTAGCGTTTAATACTATTGGGCCATTGCCTGCTCATATATCGGCAAAGTTATATCCCAGAGAACCGGGTTTAAATCCCACCATGGCAGATAGTGGAATTTAAATTCAATAACATAAATCTGAATTAAGAGTCTGTCATGATTATGAAACTACCATCGATCGTCATGAAAACTGAGCACCTTTACTAATATGCCTTAGGGAAGGAAAACTGCCATCCTTATCTGGTCTGGCCTATATGCGACTGCAGACCAACCATGTGGTTGACTCTTAACTGCCCTGAAAATGTGTTGCTGGAAAAGCGCAGCAGGTCAGGCAGCATCCAAGGAGCAGGAGAATCAACGTTTCTGGCATAAGCCCTTCTTCAGGAAACGTCGATTCTCCTGCTCCTTGGATGCTGCCTGACCTGCTGCGCTTTTCCAGCAACACATTTTCAGTTCTGATCGCCAGCATCTGCAGTCCTCACTTTCTCCTCTTAACTGCCCTGGCAAGCCACTCAAGGGCTATTAGGCCTAGGAACAAATTGTGACCATTTCATGAATAAAAAAAAGTTGGATAACGTGCCACTTATTTCAAACATGGGTAACACACTGTGATAGAACACTCCATAGAACACAAAATAACAAGTCTGATCAAGACAGGCGAAAGTGAGGACTGCAGATGCTGGAGATCAGAGCTGAAAATGTGTTGCTGGAAAAGCGCAGCACGTCAGGCAGCATCCAAGGAGCAGAAGAATTGACGTTTCAGGCATGAGCCCTTCTTCAGGATTCCTGAAGAAGGGCTCATGCCCGAAACGTCGATTCTCCTGATCAAGACAGGCCCCAAAATTTCTCAGCAAGTCCCCCAATGTTACGGGCACAAGGGGTCATCAAATCTCATTAAACTTTACAAGGGATTAATGTTCTTCACTTGTGATCCAGATTGAAACTTCCTCTCAGGAACCATTACACCACAGTTTGCTTCAATAACTATTCTGTTCTATTCCAACGCCCTCCTGTTCTAGATCTATGCCCACCTGGAATCTCAAACTCCACTCCAATATTTATTCAAAGGCACAACTCGAGATTTTTAATGACAATTAGCTTCACAAAGCTGGATCTTCCTTAGTTGTAAACTTGTTCAGTTAAATTCAGCAAACATTCTTACAGGGTGTTTAACTCTAAGCTGCATTGGAGAAAGTGAGGACTGCAGATGCTGGGGATCAGAGTTAAAAAGTATGGTGCTGGAAAAGCACAGCAAGTCAGGCAGTATCCGAGGAGCAGGAGAGTCGACGTTTCGATCATAAACTCTTCATCAGGAATGGGGGTGGGGAGGGGGTGGTGAGAGATAAACAAGAAGGTCAGGGTTGGGGTAAGGCAGCTGGGAAGGCAATAGGTAGATGCAGGTGGGGCATGTGATGGTGATAGATCGGAGGGAAGAGGATAGGTGGGAAGAAAGATGGACAGGTGGGACAGTTCAAGAGGATGATGGATCAGGGGACTGGGGGGGGGGGGGGAGGAGATAAGGAAATTGGTGAAGTCGACGTTGATGCCATGTGGTTGAAGGGTCCTATGGCAGAAGATGAAGCTTTCTTACTCCAGTTGTCGGGTGGCTTGGATTTGGTGTTGGAGGCAGCCCTGGACTTGCATGTCCTTGGTGGAATAGGAGGGTGAATTGAAGTGTTCAGCCACAGGGCAGTGGGGTCATTTAGTGAGTGTGTCTCAGAGATGTTGTGCAAGTTGGCATCCGGAGTCCCCAAAGTTGAGGAGACCACATCAACTGCAATGGACACAGTAGATGAGGTGTTTTGATATGCAGGAAAATCTCTGCCGGATGTGAAAGGATCCTTTGGGGTCTTGGACGGAGGTGAGGGGCGTGGCGTGGGCGTAGGTTTTACATCTCATGCGGCGGCAAGGGGAAGTTCTGCGAGTGCTGGGTGGGCGTGGACCTAACGAGGGAGTCATGGAGGGAATCGTCTCTGCAGAATGCAGATAGGGGTAGGAAGGGAAATATATCTCTGGTGGTGGGTCTGATTGAAGGTGGTGGAAATGGCAGAGGATAATGTACTGCATTGATCTATTAGTGGCACCTGATCACCTGTGAGCCAGGACAATCTTCAAAGCCCTGACCCCAACCCTGACATCTATTAGCAACAAGAACAACTTTGAGTTCCAACAGTACAGAGATATTCGATTGCTCTTGACAACTTCTCACAGTTTTCCTATAGAGAACCTGCACAGTTCAGTGGTCTTCCCTGCAGTATAACTAAAAGTCAGCACTTCTGCCATAGTTTCTAACTCTTTGTTTCTTTTGTATGCTCCTACAGGTATATTTTCAGTCCCTGTCTGTAGTCTTTTGAACTGTATTTCAGTGATCTATGTGCTATCTTAAGTGACCTATTGAAAACCTTACAACAGGTCTCTCGTGGTGGGCAGAATTGAATGTTAATACCAACACATGGAACTAAGTATGCCAAAAAATCAGTCATAGATTACTGGCTTATTCAGTACAAAATAAAAACAATAAGTTATCATCACAATCACCAGAGAAAACCTACTAGGAAAACTAACGTGACCAAAGGCTGATGAGTCCTTCAGACCTGAGTGTCTTACAGAAATGGACAAATTTTCCTAGAATCAGGAAAGGTCCCAGCAGATTGAAAGATCACAAATGTAACACCACTATTCATCAAAGAAGGAAAAGAGCATGAAACTACAGGACAGTCAGTCAGTCTAACGTACATCTTTAGGTATGCGACACAATTCATTCGTAAGTGGGTTTTAGCAAATTACAGTCTAGATTAGAGCAGTGCTTATTCAGGAATAGAGCTTATTCCTGATGAAGGGCTTTTGCCCGAAATGTTGATTTTCCTGCTCCTCAGATGCTGCCTGAGCTGCTGCGCTTTTCCAGTACCACTCTAATCTAGACTGGTTTCCAGTATCTGCAGTCCTTGTTTTTACCCTTTAGCAAATTACAATCAGGCAGAGTCAAGATGGTTTTGTAATAGGTCAATTATGTTTGATTGAAATTTATTAGCATTCTTTGAGGATATGAAACATAGGATGGATGAACGGGACTAGTAGATATAGTGTATTTGGAAAAAAAAGGCATTTCATAAAACATCACATAAAAGGTGAAGAACTCATGGCGTATGAGGTGATAGATAGAGTTAGGATAAGAAGGAAAGTTTCAAATTGGCTAACTGTAAACAGTCACGTGCCCCAGCATTAGTGCTATATTAATGATTTGGACAAAGTGATCCAGTGTACTGCAGCCAAGTTTGCTGCTGATACAAAAACAGGTCAGAAAGCAAGTTGTGAGGAGGATGCAAAGAGTTTGCAGAGCCATAAATAAAGTGTGTGAACAAAAAATTGGCAGATGGAGAATACTGTGGAAAAACCTGAGATTCCTAGCTTTAGCAGGAATAGAAAAGCACGACATTATTTAAACGAAGACAGACTGCACAATGCTGTAGGTCAGAGGAAGCTGGGTACCCTCATACACGAATTACAAAAAAAGTTTACAGATACAAAAGTAGTTGCAAAGATAAATGGAAAGTTAGACTTTATACAACGGGTCAGAAAGTACTGCTACAATTGTACAGGGCATTAGTGAGACCACACTCAAGACTGGTTTCTGGAATGACAGTTTATCTTACGAAGAAAGGTTCAGCAGCTGATATTAATGAAACATACGAGATGCCTAATATTTTCTCTCACAGGGAGAATAGAAACATAGAAAATGGCAGATCATACAGTCTCAGTATCCCACTCCTGCTTAGCCTCAAGGTCTACAGCCAAACTCTCCTTGAATATATCTAATGAATTGGCCCCAGCAGCTTCCTGTTTGAGAGAATTCCACAGGTTCACAACTCTTGTAGTGAAGTTCTTCTTCATCTCAGTTCTAAATGGCTTAGGCTGTGACTCCTAGTTCTGGACGTTCCCAACACTGGGAACAATCTTTCCACATCTAGCCTGTCCAGTCCCATCAGGATTTTACATGCATTCCATGCATGTAGAACGAAGGGACACAGTTTTAAAAAAAGTCTCTCATTTAAGAAAGGTATATCGAGGAATTTTGTCTCTGAAGGTCATAATTCTTTGGAATTCTTTACCTCCAGTAGAATTGGAGACTGAATCATTAAGGCAAAGTTAGACAGACTTTTCATTGACAAAGGAATCAAAGAGCATAGGGAACATATAGCATGGGCTTTATTTACAATGATAATCCGTCTGACTACACACCAGAAGGTCATGCATTTAAAATTAACTTCAAGCGTCTTGTGGCACACTGATAGTGTCACAACTTCTGGGATAAAAGATCTGGATTTCAGTCCAACCTGCCCTGGACATGTGTCATAGCATGTCAGAATGAGTCGATTCTCACAACTGCTTCACATAACACAATAGCTTATTAATAAGTCAACCAGCACATACCTTCCTTCTCCTCCCCAGGCTCCATTGGGTGTAACGACAACTTCTCGAATGGCATCCGTCTCACTGTTATAAACCATCAGTTTCAATTGCTTTCCTTCATAGCTTTCAATCAGGTTGAAAAAATCTTCAGTCTGGTTAATGAAAGATGCATTTCCTTTTTAAAGCAAAACCTTTCCCATTTCTTCCAATGTTTTTGACGCAAAAATCTCAATGAAAAGCTGAATGTGGGTGCATTTTAACCAATAAACAAACGTTTCCCCATACAGATCAATTTGCAAAAAAAAAAACTGATGAATTCTTTTGAGACCTATTTTGGAAAGAAGTGGTGTCTGCAGTACAACTGTTGAGTTAAGAATAATTATTCATTCACAGAATGTAGGCGCCATGAGGCAAGGTCGGCATGTACTGTTCATCCTCTAGCAGCCATCAAGGAAGAGGTGGTGAGCTGTATCTGAACCTTTGCATTCTACGTGGTGAAATTATTTCCATAGTGCTGCCAGGAGGGAGCTCCATAATTTTGACCCAATAAATAAGACATTAGGCACATGCATTAAACTAAAGAACTCCTGAAGCAGATATCAAAGCAGGTATCCAAGCCATACACAATCCTGACATGGCACTATATAAATGTTCCTTCACTGCTGCTGGATCAAAATCCTGGAATTCCCTTCCTGATTGCATTGCAGGTGTACGTTTCCCCACACAGAAGATAACAGTTCAAGAAGGGAGCTCACCAACACTTTCTCCAGGGCATTTAGGGATGGATAATAAATTCTGGCTTAGTCAATGTTGTGAATTAATAATAAAGGTCAAAGTATGTGTGGCTCTGCAATTCTACAACCACAGGGATTCCTGCAGGAGTTGAAAAAGAAGAGCTGTTGCTCCCTTGAATAAGTTATTCCTTATTCAATTCCAAAATAATTTAGTCAAAGCATCGAGATGCTAAGCAGTTAAACCTGTAAGCAACTAAACAATGAATTCTCTGCTGCTGACAGCGAGGAGCCTTTTAAGTAAGTCAACTAAATGAAAGATGATCTACAGAAACGAGACTCCCTGTGTCTCAAAATCTGGCTAGATTTGCTGCAAAAAACACAGTCTTTGAGCTGACATAATTCAAGGGCCCAATATTAGCTTTGACATTTCTGTTGGTGGTATCAGCAGACAAACATGATGCATTTTGCACTGTGAGAACAGTTTAACATCAGCATTACAACTGGGCACAAAGAAATGCAGTGCAAATATGTGAAGTGTTACTCATCAATGTCAAAGACAATTTCAAATTAAACTTGATTTAATTAACCAAGGTGATGCATGATCTACATCACCACTGCCCCAACCCTGGAAAAAACACCCTGAAAGTTTCAACATTTGCAGATGAGAATACAGCTGGATGTACTGTGAACTGTGAGGAAGATAGTGGCAGACTTCACGATGATATAGACAGACTGGTGGAATGGACGGACACTGGGCAGAAGACATTTAAGGCAGAGAAATACCAAGTGACATTTTTTTGTCAGAAGAACAAGACACGATGAAATAAAGGCCACATTTCTACAGGTGCTGTAGGAGTAGACAAACCTGGGAGGATGTGTGCAAAATCTTTGAACACAGCAGAACAGGTTGAGAACAGGTTGAGAAAGTGATTCAAAAGGCATACAGCTTTATAAATAGTGGCTGAGATTAGTGCTCTGTGCACCAAGTGTGGGGATAGGAAACCTCAGGGACGATCAACTCCCCATCCCAACCAGTGAAGAAGCTCACCAAATCAATCACCAATTGGGTACACTGACCAGCAACCTTTGTGTTCAACCAGAAATCTCAGCACTGAGGTCTCACCCCAACTAAAGCTGCCTACTAATAAAATTCTGGCAGTCTCTGGGACCTTAAAATTAATCCAGTGTTGAAGTGCAGTGAGTGTCCCTGGTGGAAAAAGGCTCATTAATAAATTACATAGGAATTCAGAACAATTTACTACTCGCTCAAGAAATCAGTAAGAAATCCTCAACCCACACACAGCCATATTTCATTGAAATGTCAAATGGAGTTTGGTGCTACCACGCTCACTTAACATTCCACTCCAGAAACATGAGCACATAATTGATGCTGATAGCTCACTACAGTAATGAGGGGATACTGCACAGAGGTGCTGTCTTGCAGATGACATGAAAAGGAGGCTGCCAGCTCTCTCAGGCGGATGCTAAAGATCCCAGGTCACCAACAAGGGAGTTCTCCCAGTTTCCTTTCAACTATTCATGCCCCAACCAACACAATAGATTATCTCATGATTGCTCGCATTATATCTTATGGTGTCTCATTATGCTAAACAAGGCTTCTCTGGTTTCCCCCTGATTTGACTCCAGAAATATCCACTGTCTCCACTGGTGAAACTTTTAAGCAAATTTCTCACTCTCTAGAAGGATGGCTTAGGAATTCTGGTCAGGCAGGAGCCAAGAATGCAAGTACATTACAGCCTGGCTGGAACCTAAACCCATAGGTAACAGTCTCAGACTATGGCATAAATGTATCCTCAAAGTTCATTACCTCTTGCAGAACTTGATCAGCGCCTATAATGTAATCAGTTTGTGGCTTGAGACCTGCCATGGCTGCTGGAGAATTTGGTTCAACATCCTGTTGAATGAGAAAAGAGAGAGTGAGGGTGGAGAGCATTGTGATGCTGCCTTTATCGATAAGCGTGACATTGTTTCGCCAAAGCAGCACAAGTCCAATAAGACAAATTAATCTTATTTTCATAGAAAACAGAAATCAACTCAAACTCAGTAAAATAAAGCAACACTAAACTGCAAACTCAACCTCATAATTCACAGGCAGCAACAATAATTCTCAGTTGCATTTTCTTTCTAATAAGATATATTGGTGATAATATACTCAAAGATTCAAATCCCAATACTGTCATGATGGGACACACTGATCCACTGCAGTACTCCTGTAAATCACAGTATTTTGGTCAACCTGGTATATAAAATGACTCAACTTTGTGGACTCAAAAACTTTTTTTGCATATTTTTTGCACAAATGTGACATGCAAATGAACAGCACTTTTCAGCCAGGTCGTGCATTTGTAGTCAAACCTCACTTTTCCCTGCACAAAGACATGTTTTACTACGAGGTGACTTGTCAATTGCAAAGATGAACAGGAGTTTAATATTCTGTATGTTGGATGATGATGATGACGACGACGATGACGACATGTAAAAATGGCAAACCCTCCCACTCCAGATCAGGGTTTCACCTTTAGTGTGTAAGTCAACATATGTTTTGGAGGCTCTCTTGAGGCATAAGGACCAGCAACTATGGTAACCCATATCACCAATACTGCCGGGAAGTTGTTAAGCATTTTTGGTTGCCCGATGTTCTTGCTACCAGCTGCATGGTAAATATGGTTATATTCTTGTAGCAGGTTATTGTTGGCAACGTCAGCATTTGTTGTCCATCCCAAATTATTGAACTGGGTGGCTTTCAAGGCCACATTAGAGGCCATTTAAGAGCCAACCACATTATAGTGGTTCTGATGCCATACATAGGGCAGACCTAAAGGATGGCAGATTTCCCTCCATAAAGGACATTAGAGAAGGAAATGAATTTTACAATTGATATTAGCTGTCACGGTCACCCTATCGGAGACTAGTTTTATGCTCCAGATTTGATTTCCAATGTTGAGTTGGAAATTGAACCGTGAGCCCAGAGCATTAACCTGGGTCTCTGGATTACAAGTCCTGTGACATTGCCACTATGCCACCATCTTCCCCATTAGGAAAGAACTCCAGAAATCAGACTAGATAACTCTTAGCTCAATCAACAAAAGTGAGGTGAGGAAAATGGAGCAATGCAGAAGAGTTCACATCAGAGGAATACAGTGTTTCAGCAGGTTACAGGGCTGAAGGTAATCCCAAAGATAGGAAGAAGATGAGGCCATAGAAAGGATAGAACATATGATGCAGAGCTTTAGAGCTGTTGCTAACTTGGGAACTGCTGTCAGTGAGCACAGGGGTTGTAGGCTAAGGTGGTCTTGGATCTTTCAATGGAGAGCAGTGCTTCAGGAAGCTGAAGTATAAGTGGAAGGTGGGACTACAGCTAGGAGAGCAATGGAGTATTCAACCCTTCAAAAATTATCCCTTATTAAGAAACCAAAAATATGTATGGTTTATAACAATGTATTGTATTGACTTCACACTCGAGGCACTACCTTAAGTTCCTCTTAAACAGCTTGCATAATTTGTTGTTCACATATACTCACCAGCACATGCCAGATATGTTCATGGGCACCTTCAAAGCTGCAGAAGCGAACACTTGCTCCCAGCAGACCCTGACCACCCCACATGTTATTGGGGATGACTTCCACCTCCCGAATCCTTGCAGCTTTCATATTATACACTTCCAGCTTCACTGGTTTCTCCACATTGACAACCAGCAGGTCTTTAAAAGTGTCATTGTCCTTGTTCTGGAAAGTGAAAGCATTTTTTTAAACCACTTAACAGTTAAACCACTTAACCACTTAACAGTTACAACGTTGCACTGGTTTTCTTCAAGAAACTGTAGCTGAGCTGATAACATAGCTGTCAATTAAAAACTAATGAGGAATGGGAGATGAGAGAAAACATGTCACACAGCGAGTCGTTAGGAAGTGGAATCTACTGCCTGGAAGTGTAGTGGAGGCAAGTTCAATTGAGGCTCTCAAGGTGGTATTGACTGATTATTGAATAGAAACAATGAGGGGGTTAAAGCAGGAAAATGGCAGGAGGAAATGGTACATAGTTGAAGAACCAGTGCAGACACAATGGGCCAAATGGCCTCCTCCTGCATTGTTACACTTCTGTGATTTTATCATAACCGTATAGCAATATCATAGCAGAGTTACTTTACAGTAGACTGTGCTTTGTCATAAAATGAAATCTTTCATAAAATTGTCAATAGTTAAATCTTGGACATATAAAATTTTCAAACTAGGTCCACTCAAACTGTGAGAAAAACTCATTGCTGAATTCTAGATTTTGAATCCTCAAATCCAGGTTACATCTCAGGTCATCATTTTGATGCACCAAATGTTGTGGTCAATGTTGACGATGATACCAGCAGTAGCAATACATGACAATACATTAAAAGTATCACAGAAGAGAGTATAATTGGCTAATGCTTTCATATTACCCAAAGTGTGGTTCATTCAATATGCTTAGTGAACGCATGAATTGTATGGGTTTAAAAGGTGAAATAAAACGTGTCTGTGAATACCTCTTACACAAACAAGACTTACCAGTCTGGTATTTCCTATGGCCAGAATAAAATCAAAGAATGGCTCCAAGCCTGCAATTTGAGCTGGGGAATTATCTTGTATCTGCAATGAGAAAAGATAAAAATATTAAAAATTCCACACCAAAACCAGAATTCAATATTTTATCCTGGAACCAACTGTAATGTAGATCATTTGAACATCATTTCCCAATAAATTTTAGGTGCCTTTTTAAAAATTCAATACAGGGCATTGGTAGCACTGACACGGCAGGAGCTTTATTGTTCAATATGAGCTGCCTTCTACTTTCTTGAACCACTAAGATGTGCAGTGAAAGTTTTGCCAGAGTGTAGTCGGGTAGGGAGCACTAGGACCTTGAACCAGAGATGAAGCAAATGACCCACACTAAATAACCTAACAGATTTAAAACAATTTGCCAGCACGTGAGCCAATCTCACGTTTCCCTCAAAACCACATGTTCACCTGGAAATTAAAGAAATAGAACTGAGAAAACACAAATTAAAGGACTAATTTTCCTGATTCTCTGGTTATGCAGCGTCATGATTTGTAATGTAACAAACAAACTCTAGTTCATAACATTGAAAAGAGTATGTTCTCTACAATTGCTAGCACACAAACAATAATGAGCAGGACAAGTGTCTCTGCTTGACCCAAACTACACAAATTATGGGCAATATACCAACATAAAGATGATATCTTATATATTACCGTATACACATTCCCCCAACATGCCCAAAACCGTGTTTGCACCTGGAAGTGAAAGAAACAGAACTGAGAAAACACAAGTTAAAGGGCTAATTTCTATTTCCAATTAAAACCTTCTGTTATCTGAGCTTTTTTGAGATCAATAAGCAAAAACTTGATCCCTCAGTCCAGAGATGCTCTCAACGTCTTAAACTGAATGTAACTACCAGTTCACTTGCATGCTTGTGTATCTCTGTATGTGTGCTGGTATATATGTGTGTGTGTGTGTGTGTGTGTTGCGGGAGGTGGGAGAGGAGAATGTGCGCGTGGTGCATGTATATGTTCCACTTGAACTTATGCGCTGGTTTGAACTCCGTTCATTAGCTTCAAGAGAAGAAAATTGTGGGTCCCTAGAATGCCATTCCTCAATAATTCAAAGTTAATATCAGAAGTAATAGCTTTAGCAAATAGAGTTAACAAGAATCCAAGGGGTTTTTTACGAATACATTAAGGATAAAAGGGTAACTAGGGAGAGAATAGGGCCCCTCAAAGATCAGCAAGGCGGCCTGTGTGTGGAGCCACAGGAGATGCGGGAGATACTAAACGAATATTTTGCGTCAGTGTTTCCTGTTGAAAAGGACCTGGAAGGTACACAAAGTAGGTAAATAGATGGTGATATCTTGCAAAATGTCCATATTACAGAGAAGGAAATGCTGGATATCTTGAAACGCATAAAAGTGGATAAATCCCCAGAACCTGATCAGGTATGATCCCTTTCCTGAGGAAGGGCTCATGCCCGAAACATCGATTCGCCTGTTCCTTGGATGCTGCCTGACCTGCTGTGCTTTTCCAGCAACACATTTTCAGCTCTGATCGCCAGCATCTGCAGTCCTCACTTTCTCCTCAAAGATTTTAACTTATTGCGAGTCCTCTTGCAAGGATGCCTTCCTTGAAGAAGCTCTCTTCCTCCCTCTACACATTTCCTGATGAAGGGCTCATGCCCGAAACGTCGATTCTCCTGTCCCTTGGATGCTGCCTGACCTGCTGGGCTTTTCCAGCAACACAATTTCAGCCCTGATCAGGTGTACTCTAGTACTCTGTGGGAAGCAAGGGAAGTGATTGCTGGGCCCTTGCTGAGATATTTGTATCATTGATAGTCACAGGTGACGTGCCAGAAGACTGGAGGTTGGCTAACATGGTGCCACTGTTTAAAAGGGTGGTAAGGACAAGCCAAGGAACTATAGACCAGTGAGCCTGATGTTAGTGGTGGGCAGGTTGCTGGAGGGAATCCTGAGGGACAAGATGTACATGTCCTTACCTTTGGAAAGGAAAGGACTGATTAGGGATTAGGGATAGTGGGCGGCACGGTGGCACAGTGGTTAGCACTGCTGCCTCACAGCGCCAGAGACCCGGGTTCAATTCCCGACTCAGGCGACTGACTGTGTGGAGTTTGCACGTTCTCCCCATGTCTGCGTGGGTTTCCTCCGGGTGCTCCGGTTTCCTCCCACAATCCAAAAAAAAATGTGCGGGTCAGGTTAATTGGCCATGCTAAATTGCCCGTAGTGTTAGGTTAAAGGGGTAAATGTAGGGGTATGGGTGGGTGGCGGGTCGGTGTGGACTTGTTGGGCCGAAGGGCCTGTTTCCACACTGTAACTAATCTAATCTAATCTAATCTAATCTAAACATGGTTTTGTGCGTGGGAAATCATATCTCACAAACTTGATTTTTTTTTAAGTAACAAAGAGGACAGATGAGGGCAGAGCAGTGGACGAGATCTATACAGACTTCAGTAAGGCGTTCGACAAGGTTCCCCAAGGCAGACTAGTTAACAAGGTTAGATCTCATGGAATACAAGGAGAACTAGCCAATTGGATACAGAATTGGCTCATAAGTAGAAGACAGTGGGTGATGGTGGAGGGTTGTTTTTCAGACTTGACGCCTGTGAACAGTGGAGTGCCACATGGATCGGTGCTGGGTCCACTATTTTTTGTCATTTATAAAAAAATTATTTGGATGTGAGCATAAGAGTATAGTTAGTAAGTTTGCAGATGACACCAAAATTGTAGGTGTAGTGGACAGCAAAGAAGGTTACCTCAGATTACAACAGGATATTGAGCAGATGGGCCAATGGGTTGAGAAATGGCAGATCGAATTTAATTCAGATAAATGCGAGGTGCAATATTTTGGGAAAGCAAATCTTAGCAGGACTTATACACTTAATGGTAAGATCCTAGGGAGTGTTGCTGAACAAAAAGACCTTGGAGTGCAGGTGAAAGTGGAGTCTTTAGATTAGATTAGATTAGATTACAGTGTGGAAATAGGCCCTTCGGCCCAACAAGTCCACACCGACCTGCCGAAGCGAAACCCACCCATACCCCTACATTTACCCCTTACCTAACACTACGGGCAATTTAGTATGGCCAATTCACCTGACCCTGCACATCTTTTTGGATGGTGGGAGGAAACCAGCACCCGGAGGAAACCCACGCAGACACGGGGAGAANNCTGTGAGGCAGCAGTGCTAACCACTGTGCCACCGTGCCGAGTCGCAGGTAGATAGGATGGTGAAGATGGCATTTGGTATACTTTCCTTTATTGGTCAGAGTATTGAGTACAGGAGTTGGAAGGTCATGTTGCGGCTGAACAGGACATTGATTAGGCCACTTATGGAATCTTGCAAGCAATTCTGGTCTCCTTCCTATCGGAAAGATGTTGTGAAACTTGAAAGGGTTCAGAAAAGATTTACAAGGATGTTGCCTCGGAGGCTGAGGAGTGACCTTATAGAGGTTTATAAAATCATGAGGGACATGGATAAGATAAATAGACAAAGTCTCGTCCCTGGGGTGGGGGAGTCTAGAACTAGAGGTCATAGGTTTAGGGTGAGAGGGGAAAGATATAAATGAGTCCTAAGAGGCAACTTTTTCGCGCAGAGGGTGGTACGTGTATGGAATGAGATGCCAGAGGAAGTGGTGGAGGCTGGTACAATTGCAACATTTAAAAGGAAACTGGATGGGTATATGAATAGGAAGGGTTTGGAGGGATATGAGCAAAAGACTGGCAGGTAGGACTAGATTGGGTTGGGATATCTGGTCAGCATGGAAAAGCTGGACTGAAGAGTTTGTTTCCATGGTGTACATTGCTATGACTCCAAGTACAGCTGTGCAATGCACCATCTTACATACTAGCTCTAAGAGAATTTATGAGGAAAGTTCAATTTTTCTTATTTAGCTTTTTTTCCCTATTAACCTATTTTCTTAATCAACCTGTTCAGAGATGTTATTACACATATCTGGAGTAGGTGGGACCTGAACCTGCACTTCCCTGGACGCAACAACTGTGATTCAAGAGGGCCCTTAAAGAAAGTCCAAACATTAAAAAGGCCCTATTTAACTGAGCACTCACCTCTGATTATCAATTATGATGACTATCAGTAAAATGCCCCATTACCTAAGACCAAAAGACATAGGAGCAGAAGTAGGTCAGCTGGCCTAAACATTGCAAAGGGTGTTAGGGATTCCTCCACAGCTTGTACTTGCTTAATAAGAAGGCTGTTTCCAGAAGTTGACGTGTTGTAGTTGCATCAAGGGTGTAAGAATCTCAAGAAAAAGAACCTTACACTTAGGATTGTTGGAAGTCATTCATCTCAGTCTCTGGACATCTCTGCAAGAGTTCCATAGAATAGTGCTCTTAGCGCAATTGTTTTCAGTTCCACTATCATTGCCTTCTTTTTATCATAACGTAAGAAGTGGGGACTTTCACTAATATTCACAACGTTCGTTCCATTC
Organism: Chiloscyllium plagiosum; assembly: GCF_004010195.1. Lineage (NCBI taxonomy): Eukaryota > Metazoa > Chordata > Chondrichthyes > Orectolobiformes > Hemiscylliidae > Chiloscyllium > Chiloscyllium plagiosum. The sequence goes on along the minus strand of NC_057714.1, from coordinate 110,012,577 downwards.
TGGAGTCCTCAGATGTGAAAACAATTTCTGCCTGACTGAAGCAACATGCAGAGATTCACCAAGGCTCCTTAAATAGCACCTTCCAAACCATGACAGCTGCCACCTCAAAGATAAGGACAACAGACACATGGGAGCACGCACCTCCAAGTAACTCACCAACCTGACTTGGAAATATATTACCAGGTTATAGTCCAACAGGTTTAATTGGAAGCACACTAGCTTTCGGAGCGCCACTCCTTCATCAGATGATTTGGAGCGGTGCTCTGAAAGCTAGCGTGCTTCCAATTAAACCAGTAGGACTATAACCTGGTGTTGTGTCTGTACACCCCAGTCCAACATCGGCATCTCTAAATCATTGAAATATATTGTTATTCCTTCAGTTGAAGTCCTGGAACTCTCACATTAATGGCATTGTGTGTGTACCCCTTCACCAAATGGATTGCAGCATTCAAGAAAGCAGCTCCCCATCACTTTCTAGGCATCTTAGGGATGGAAAAAACCCATATCCCATGTATGAATAAAAAAATTTCAGTGGTTCCTGTTCACAGGACAGCTGGGATGATTCTTCTGCTGATCAGAACACTGTTTCTTAGTCTTCTTTCTCCAAATGATTTCACTTGTTTGCAGCATGTATGTGGTGGTTGGTTCACACATTTAAGTCTCTGTCTTACAGGTAAAGAACCACAGCTTACAGCAATAGCTGAGGGGGGTGGGAAGAGAGAGGAGAGAACTGGCTACCTTCAGACTGGATAATTTTTACTACAGGTAAAAACAGCTCCTTTGCCTCCAGGGTCCAATCGATTTTGCCAAAATATTCACAACCTCAACCCAAGATTTTCAGTTACCTGAGAATAGTTGTTGTCAGGCAGAAGGTTTTTGCCATCAATAACTAGTCACTAGTCCAAACGCCAACCAGTTTCTTGTTGCTGGCAGAAACTCCACTTGGCCACAACTCCCAGCTTCAGGTCATTGTAATCTTCTCTCAATACTGCTCAAACCAGCTGCTGGCTACACAGCACTTAACAATGTGTGTTAGGTTCCTTGCTTTTAAAAGGGCTGTAGTCCTTCAACAATCCTTGGTTTTCAAAACTGTCCTTTTCTCATTTCAGTCCACAATTTAAAATACAGAAACATAATTAAAAGACCGGTCTTTACGCTGCATATAAGCCATCCCCCTCGATTGTATCAGTGCTATCTGTAATGAACAGAGCCACCTCTCCACCTTTCCTTGGCATCCTGTCCTTCCCAAATGTCATGTGTCTTCCCTATTCAGATTCCAAACTTTCACATCCTGCACCTTCCCTAAAGCTGTAAGATTATGCATATTCATCTTTCTTTTAATGCTATATGCATTCATATAGTAAGTCTTTAATTTTGTCCTTTTTATATTTCTTTTATGATCTCTAGCTTTACCGTTGATTTACGCAGAGATTTACATTTCCAACCCCTTCCATCACAGTCTATCATTTCCCATACTGTATTAAGAATTTGCTGTCTACTCTCGCCTCTACTCTTAGATTGATTGCATCTTCATAAATTTAATCACCTGCCCATACTATTCACTTTAAAATCTTCTCCACTTGAGTCCTTAAAATTGTGAATGCTGCTAAGGTCAGAATTCGAGGAGTGTAGGTATCTTTGATGGCTGGAGTTTGGAGGAATAAGAACTTTAAAATCAAATGTTACTTAAACAGGAAACAATGTAGATTAGTAAGAACAGGAGCAGGCTAGAATACAGACAGCCAAGTAGGGATAATATTCAGTTTACAGAGAGTATGATTTGGGACACCAGCCTGGAGCATGTCAGATCAATCAAGTCATAGAGATGTACAGCACGGAAACAGACCCTTCGGGCCAACCCATCCATGCCACCCAGATATCCCAACCCAGGGCTTTTGCCCGAAATGTCGATTTTCCTGCTACTTGGATGCTGCCTGACCTGCTGTGCTTTTCCGGCACCACTCTAATCCAGACTTGGGTTTCCAGCATCTGCAGTCCTCGTTTTTACCTAGATATCCCAACCCAATCTAGTCCCACCTGCCAGCACCCAGCCCATATCCTTCTAAACCCTTACTATTCATATACCCATCCAGATGACTTTTAAATGTTGCAATTGTACCAGCCTCCACCACTTCCTCTGGCAGCTCATTCCATGCATGCAGCACCATCTGTGAAAATGTTGCCCCTTAGGTCTCTTCTATATCTTTCCCCTCTCACCCTAAAGGTAAAAACAAGGACTGCAGATGCTGGAAACCAAAGTCTAGATTAGAGTGGTGCTGGAGAAGCACAGCAGTTCAGGCAGCTTCCGAGGAGCATGAAAATCGATGTTTCGGGCAAAAGCCCTTCAACAGGAATAGAGGCAGAGTGCCTGCAGGGTGGAGAGATAATGAGAGGAGGGTGGGGGTGGGGAGAAAGCATAGAGTACAATAGATGAGTGGGGGTGGGGACATTCTAAACCTATGCCCTCTAGTTCTGGACTCCCCCACCCCAGGGAAAAGACTTTCTCTATTTATCCTATCCATGTCCCTCATGATTTTATAATTAGGTCACCCCTCAGCCTCCGATGCTCCAGGGTAAACAGCCCTAGCCTATTCAGCCTCTCCCTATAGCTCAAATCCTCCAACCCTAGCACATCCTTGTAAATCTTTTCTGAATCTTTTCAAGTTTCACAAATTCTTTCCGATAGGAAGGAGACCAATTCGATGTTACAGAGATGGAAGCTGGCTTTCTAAATAGTGCGCTGTCAGATGTGTGGTCAAAAACTTGGGAAGCCACGTGGTTGGAGAGCCAGATTAGTGCCTACAGTACAGGGTTCGATCCCAGTTCTGGCTGAATTAGATTCATAACGTGCCTCCTTGCTGTAAGTACGGTGGAGGTGGTGATGTGTGTTGGACCTGCCTCTGAGCAGGGAATTCAAGAACAAATCAGAATTGACAGGTGAGAAATCTGGACCTCTCAGTCTCAGGCCAACACTGTTTATTCCATTTTGGATACAGTGATTGGAGTTTCTAGCAGCCATGCACAAGTGGACACCAGTCTTGCTCCTCAAGTAATGCACAGGGTTACCTGTTTACATAAATATCCTCCCACCCTGCCCTGAAACTCTACAGAAACTCTGGCAGAGATTGTGATGAGATGTTGTAAATTTTGTCAGGTGCACTCTTGGTCACAAGATTCCAAGGTTCAAATTGCATTCTCGGGCTTTCGAGCCAAAATTGAGATGGCACTCCAGAACGGTTCTTAGCGAATGCTGCATGGTCAGAAGGGACATTAAACTGAGTCCCTATCTGTCTGTCAGGTGGATACAAAAGATTCCGTGGCACTTATTCAAAGAACAAGAGGAGATGTCTTCCCACAGTCCTGACTAATATGTGCACCTCGGCCAAAATAAACAAATCCTATCACAGATTTATGGACATGAGCAGACTGTTCCACTCTGAAGTGGAAGCAGCAAAGTCAACCTTGATCTGAAGGAACTGAGAAGCTATTTGCGAGAGTTTGTTCAGTGCAAATTGGTTGCCGCATTTCCTACAGTACCATGACAGCTATAATTCAAAAGTACGCCATTAACTGCAAAGAACTTCAACACATCCAGTAATGGTAACAAACAAGATATAAATACAAGCATTTCCTCCACAGCAACCAAGCCCTCTGCAAGAAGATTGAGTTACACTCTTCCAAGTACTGAACGTGATTATAGTCAAGAGAGCTGTACAGCACAGAAACAAACAGTACAGCTCATCCATGCCAACCGCACATCCTAAATTAACAGTGATTGGGCATGACATGATTGGATCGTAAGTTTAATCCTCAACATTAATTTCTTAGGCTATTTCAAACTCGCTGACACTCTCCTTCCACTCAAAGCAAAAACCCATTTATTAATTTGGTTAATTAAAATCAAAATGCTGCAGATGCTGGAAATGTGAAATAAAAACAAAGTGTTGGAGAGAACCTCAGCAGAAAATGGAGACAGAGAGGTAGCGTTCCAAATTCAATATCAGAAAAGTGAGGACCGCAGATGTTGGAGACCAGAGTCGAAAAGTGGGGCACTGGAAAAGCACAGGTCAGGCAGCATCCGAGGAGCAGGAGAGTCGACATTTCAGGCATAAGCCCTTCATTTGGAATTCAATCGTCCTGATGAAGGACTTGTGCCCGAAACGTCGACTCTCCTGCTCCTCGGATGCTGCCTGACCTGTTGTGCTTTTCCAGCACAAAGTTAAAAAATCACACAACATCAGGTTATAGCCCAACAGGTGTATTTGGAAGCACTAGCTTTCAGAGCACTGCTCCTTCATCAGGTAGATGTGGGACAGGACCGTAAGACACAGAATTTATAGCAAAAGACTTTTTGCTCCACAGCTACCTGATGAAGGAGCAGTGCTCCGAAAGCTAGTGCTTCCAAATAAACCTGTTGGACTGTAACCTGGCATTGTGTGATTTTTGTCCACCACAGTCTAATACTGGCTACTCCACATCTTTTCCAGCCCACACTTTTCAACCAAGTTCAGTATCACTCTTCTTAAAAACTGATTCCTACTAATTTTCTATCAAGATGCTTTATTTGCAGATATCTCCACTCTCTGCAACTGGATCCTCAGTTTCCTGACCCACAGGCCACAATCAGTGAAGATTGGGGACAATACTTCATCCTCACTAACACTCAACACTGGAGCCCCCCAGGGGTGCATACCCAGCCCCCTACTGTACTTATTGTATAAATATGACTGCGTCACCAAATACCAGAATAATGCCATTTACAAGTTCGTTGATGACACCACCATAGTCGGTCAGATCTCAGATGGCAACGAAACAGACCACAGAAGGGAGGTGGAAGACCTGGAAAAATGGTGCACTGAGAACAAACTAGCTCTCAATGCCGGCAAAACCAAGCAACTCATTATTGACTTTCAGCGGGATGCCCCCTCCACGTTAACAGCACAGAGGTGGAACGAGTGGAGTGTGTCAAGCTCCTGGGAGTGGTCATCAACAACAAGCTTTCTTGGACTCTTCATGTGGACACACTGGTTACAAAGGCCCAACAACATCTCTTCTTCCTCAGGCAGCTGAGGAAATTTGGCATGACGGCAAATACCCTTGCCAACTTTTATAGGTGCGCCATCGAGAGCATTCTGTCTGGATGTATCACACCCTGGCATGGCAGCTGTACCATTCAAGATCGGAGACAGATACAGAGAGTGGTGAACTCGGCCCGGACAATCACTAAGGCCAGCCTCCCATCTACAGAATCCATCTTCCAGGCCCGGTGTCAAGGAAAGGCTGCCAGCATTCTCAAAGATCCGTCCCACCCTGGCAATGTTTTTCTACAACCTCTACCATCGGGGAGAAGGTACAGAAGCCTGAACATACGCACCAGCTGCTTTCTACCCTATAGTTGTTGGAATACTGAATTGACTCACAAACTCTTAACATTCGCCTGTACCTGTGTTTTTGCTTTTCCCGCTATTTAGCTATTATTTACTTATCAATGCTATTTAACTATGGGATCTGCCTGCATTGCTCGCAAGACAAAGCTTTTCACGTACACGTGACAATAAATTCATTTCAATTCAATTACTTCTATTAAAACACACAAAATTTTCTATCACACCTGTTGTGAGACATCTCTAGTTGTGTTACTGGTTGGTTTCTGAAACCCACGCAACCTCTCAACTGCATTTTATCTAAACACACAAACCTCAATCCTATGATTGCCAAACATTTCCTTTATGAAATCTATGCTGACTGTATCAATTAACCCGCACATTTCCAGATGCTGACTGGTTTCACCTTGAATTATGGATTCTAAAGTTTTACAGACACAGACAAACTTCTGAATAGTTACCTGACAAAACGTAACATTTTTTTAAACAGGAGATGCCACATCAGCAATCCTCTAGACCTCAACATTGGAAGTTTCTGTGGATCTGTCGCCCCCATGCAAAGCAATGGAACACTGTAAAATCTACCAGATCCAATCAAACCAACAATCATTTAAATCTTAACTTTATCTCAAAGTGAACGTGTGTATAACAAACAAAATATCATACAGTCTGTGTGAAGTTATCAGCCCTTAAATGAATGCACTCAGGAAGTAATCGTTTGTGCCACTTAAGGAGTTTAAGTGTGCATTTTGGAGCGGGACTCGTTTTAATTTAGAAGGGGAAAAAAAAATAAAAGGAAGGATTCTTTAGGAGTTAACCCACGAAGCAATCTCATGAAAGGGATAAATGTGAAGAGATTAAATAACGAGGACAGGTGAGGGCGTGTTGTTATGTTTCTAACTGGAGGATAGCAACAAGATCCCAGGGGCAGCTCGGTCACTTCTGACCGGCGCCGGGTCTCAAGGGACAGGGCCAGGGCCCCCTGGGGGATGGGATGGGAGAGGGACAGGGCCCCCCGGGGATGGGAGAGGACGGGGACAGGGCCCCCCCAGGGGATGGGACGGGACAGGGACAGGGACTGGGCCCCCCGGGGGATGGGACGGGACAGGGACAGGGACTGGGCCCCACGGGGGATGGGACTGGGACAGGGACAGGGCATCCCGGGGGATGGGACAGGGACAGGGACTGGGCCCCGGACAGGGACAGGGACTGGGCCCCCCGGGGGATGGGACTGGGCCCCCCGGGGGATGGGACAGGGACAGGGACTGGGCCCCGGACAGGGACAGGGACTGGGCCCCCCGGGGGATGGGACAGGGACCCCCGGGGATGGGACAGGGACAGGAACAGGGGCCCCCCGGGGGATGGGACAGGGACTGGGCCGCACGGGGGATGGGACTGGGACAGGGACAGGGCCCCCCGGGGACTGGGACAGGGCCACCCGGGGACTGAGACAGGGCCCCCCGGGGGATGGGACTGGGACAGGGACAGGGACAGGGACTGGGCCCCCCGGGGGATGGGACAGGGACAGGGACAGGGCCCCCTGGGGACTGGGACAGGGCCCCGCGGGGGATGGGACAGGGACAGGGCCAGGGACCCCCGGGATGGGACTGGGACAGGGACAGGGCCCCCTGGGGGATGGGACAGGGCCCCCCGGGGGATGGGACAGGGACAGGGCCCCCCGGGATGGGACTGGGACAGGGGCCCCCCGGGATGGGACTGGGGCCCCCTGGGGGATGGGACAGGGACAGGGCCCCCCGGGATGGGACAGGGACAGGGGCCCCCCGGGGGATGGGACAGGGACAGGGCCCCCCGGGATGGGACTGGGACAGGGCCCCGCGGGGGATGGGAGAGGACGGGGACAGGGACAGGGATTGGGCCCCACGGGGGATGGGACTGGGACAGGGACAGGGCATCCCGGGGGATGGGACAGGGACAGGGACTGGGCCCCGGACAGGGACAGGGACTGGGCCCCCTGGGGGATGGGACAGGGACCCCCGGGGGATGGGACAGGGACAGGGCCCCGGACAGGGACAGGGACTGGGCCCCCCGGGGGATGGGACAGGGACCCCCGGGGGATGGGACAGGGACAGGGCCCCGGACAGGGACAGGGACTGGGCCCCCCGGGGGATGGGACAGGGACAGGGGCCCCCCGGGGGATGGGACAGGGACTGGGCCGCACGGGGGATGGGAGAGGGACAGGGCCCCCCGGGGGATGGGACAGGGACAGGGCCCCCCGGGGGATGGGACAGGGACAGGGCCCCCCGGGGGATGGGACAGGGCCTCCCGGCCACATACACAATGGAATTTCCTGATGCACCGGCCCCACCGGAGTGAACGCGAACTACCGACCCCGGCCTCTACCCACCCCATAGACATGGTAGCCCTCGCTGCCGCTGCTCTGGGAGCCTCCCATCCTCGGACTCGGTGCCCCTCCGCTCCGAACCTTCAGCCTCCGGGGAGCCTCGCCCCCTTCCGCCGGACTCCGGAAACATCGCCCCCTTCCGCCGGACTCCGGAAACATCGCCCCCTTCCGCCGGACTCCGGAAACATCGTCTGCTGCCGCTGGTGTCTGGAAATATCGCCCCCTTCCGCTGGACTGCAGCAATGTCGCCCAATTCACTCCCCGCAAGTGACTTGAGACAAAGTTAAAAATGACATAGTCCAGGTTATAGTCCAACCAGGTTATAGTTTAATTGGAAGCACTAGCTTTCGGAGCGCTGCTCCTTCATCAGGTGGTTGTGAACTATCGGATTGTAAGACGCAGAATTTATAGCAAAAGTGATGTAACTGAAATTATTTATTGAAAAAGACCTGGATTGTTTGGTGTGCCTCTCATCTTTTAGAATTACCATGTAAATCCCAGAACTTTTTAAAAAGTTACATGCTCAAATGAACTTTAACAATTGGTGTCATGTTGGCCCAGGTAGTGCATTGAAGGTGTGAGCTTCCGTGTGAGGCTGTCTGTGCCACAATGTTCGGACTGATTCTAATCTAAAAAACGGATTTACAGAATCTTTGACAAAGGGTCAGTTAGACTCGAAACGTCAGCTTTTTTCTCTCCTTACAGATGCTGCCAGACCTACTGAGATTTTCCAGCATTTTCTCTTTTGGTTTACAGTATCTTACATGGAATCATGCAGTTTTTGAGCAAAGTAAAATGTAATTTCGAAAATATAGATTCACCCCACAAACTTATATGTGTATGTGTGCCCCGTAGGTGAGGTTATGGGTGTCGGTGAGAGAGTGTGTTATGGCTAAGTGTAAAGGGATATAAGTCTGTGAGAGGGTGTGTGTGTGAGAGTGTGGGAGTGTATGTGTGAACGTATGAGAAAGGAAGTGAGTGAGTGTGTCTATAGGAGTGTGTACGAGTGTGTGTGTAGGAGTGGCTATGTGTGGTGTGTGTACGAGAGTGTGTGTATGTGTGTGTGCAGGAATGACTGTGTGTAGGAGTGAGTGTGTGTGCATCTATCTGTGTGTGTGTATAGTGCAGTGGAGTCACCTGTAGTGTGACATGAACCCAAGGTCCCGGTTGAGGCCATCCTCATTGGTACCAAACTTGGTTATCAGCCTCTGCTCGGCCACTTTTTGTTGTTGCCTGTCCCGAAGTCCGCCTTTCAGGACGGTCACCCGAAGGTCCGAGGTCGAATGTCCTGGACCACTGAAGTGTTCTCCGACTGGGAGGGAACACTCCTGTCTGTTGATTGTTGTGCGGTGTCTATTCATCTGTTGCTTTAGCCTCTGCTTGGTCTTGCCAATGTACCATGCCTCAGGGCATCCTTACCTGCAGCGTATGAGATAGACAATGTTGGCTGAGTCGTGTAAGTACCTGCCATGTACATGGTGGGAGGTGTCCCCACGTGTAATGGTGGTATCTATGTCCACACTCTGACACGTCTTGCAGTGTCTACCATAACAAGGTTGTATGGTGTTGTCCTGAAAGCCGGGCAGTTTTCTATGAACAATGATCTGTTTGAGGTTTGGTGGTTGTTTAAAAGCAAGCAGCGGAAGCGTGAGGAAGGTCTTGGTGAGGTGCTCATCCTCATTGATAATGTGTTACAGGCTGCGAAGAACATGGCGTAGTTTTTCAGCTCCAGGGAAGTACTGAACAACGAAGGGTACCCTGTTGGTTGCAGCTCGTGTCTGTCTCCTGAGGAGGTCATTACGGTTCCTTGCTGAGGCACGTTGGAACTGACGGTTGATGGGTTGAGCATCGTACCCCGTTCTTATGAGGGCATCCTTGAGTACTTCCAGGTGCCCATCAGTTACATTACACTGTAAACTTTTGCTATAAATTCTGTGTAACAATCGTATACTCCAAAGCCACCTGATGAAGGAGCAGTTCTCTGAAAGCTAGTGCTTCCAAATAAACCTGTTGGACTATAACCTGGTGTTGTGTGATTATTTAACTTCATCAGGTGGTTGTGGAGTGTAAGATCATAAGACACAGAATTTATAGCAAAAGATTACACTGTCATGCAACTGAAATGATATATTGAACAAACCTGGATTGTTCAGTACCCATGGGGATAGCCTCAACCGGGACTTTTGATTCATGTGACACTACAGGTGAGCCCACTGCACGATACACTCTTTCTCACACACGCAAACTCCTACCGACCCACACACTCACGCAGACCTTCTCTCATACACAAGCCGTCCCTCATACCCTTTCACAGAGTTATACCCCATGACACTCATACACTCTCTCACAGACACTCACACCCCCACACACACAGCCACATGCACACAATCACTTGGTCTCCACTAGTCACACACAAACACACATATAAGTTGTGGGGTGAATTTTACTTGCAGAATTTCATTTTATTTTGCTCAAAAACTGCATATAAGATTCTGTAAATCCCACTTTAGAAATAGAATCAGTCTGACTTAATATTGGGACACAGACAGACTTTAACTTCACACCTTCAATGCATTACCTGAGCTGAGATGGCACCTATTGTTAAAAGTTATCTTTAGAATGTAACTTTAAAAAAGTTCTGGAATTTACATATGAAGGAACTGAAACTAACATGATCAATCTAAATGATTAAAGACGTAAGCTAAATTTGTTTAAACTGCAATCCTGTTGCCATAAATTCTGTGTGTTATGATTCTGTTCCATAACCACCTGATGAAGGAGCAGTGCTTTGAAAGCTATGTTTCCAAATAAACCTGTTGGACTTTAACCCGGAGTTGTGTGATTTTTAACTTTGTCTACCCCAATATAACACCAGCACCTCCAAATCATGGGTAATTTAGCATGGTCAATCCACCTAACCTACGCATCTTTGGAATTCTAGAGGAAACCCACGTAGACACGGGGAGAATGTGCAAATTCCGCACAGATAGTCACCTGACGCTGGAATTGAACCCAGGTCCCTGGTCTTGTAAGGCAGTAGGGCTAACCACTGAGCCACCATGCTGCCCTCTAACTCAACATGCTTCAGCTCAACAGAATAGGTGCCAAACTTATTGACTTTGCCAGAGTCAGCCTGCCAGATTTAAAATTTAAAATTCAGGTAAACCCAAGAGATGGCTTTCAATCACATTAAGGGGTGCATTCTTCATGCCAACCAACCCAATACACTCCTCTCATGCAGTATAAACATTAGTTTTCCCCATAAATTTGTATTCTTGAAAATTGTCCTGGTGAGTGCACGATGATAAGCTCTGACAATACCCAAGCTCTTCTTTCTTTTCACTTTTCCAAATGGCCATTCTTTAGATGGGTCCCTTTCTCATTATCTTCCATCACTTGTGTGAAATTTTTAGCAGAAGGTTCAAGAACCAGAGTATCAATTTCAAGTGAATGTGACAATAGACATTGTCTGACCCAAGGGTGTCACTTTTATTCTGATAAAACCTGAAGTTGTCTTGGGGCAGGGATTTATATATTAATCAGTTGAAACCCACACCCCAATTCTAATGGATAAATAGCTAGTTAGGTTTGTTCAATAAATTTGTAGAAGTAGTTTGACTCTTTGATCTTTTACTATAGTTTCTGCATCTGATGTATTCTCTCTCACTCGCCGCCTGAGGAAGGAGCAGGGGCTCTGAAAGCTTACAGTTTCAAATGAACCTGTTGGACTATAACCCGATGTCGTGTTATTTTTGACATAAGGAACTAAGTTTTTGTTCTGTGACTGGAATCTGGAACACACATCTGGAATGTAGAGTGGAGGCAGATTAAATGGCAGCTTCAAAAAAATGAGCCCTTAAAAAGAGAAACTTCGTGCAGGGACGGGGCCGGGGAATAGCATGGAAGAGGGGCTGACAGCTGGATATTCAAAAGAATGACCCCAAGTATGAAGGACCTGTCTTATGAGGGATGGTTGAGGACTTTTGAGTTATAAAGTCAAACAGTATAGAAATAAGCTCTTCAGCCCACCATGTCTATACTGACCAACAAATATCAAACTACTCAAATCCCATTTACCTGCACTTGCTCCATAGCCAACTACGCGCTGATATTTTAAGTGCTCTCCCAGGTGCTTCTTAAATGTTGTAAGAGTACTTACCTCCACCACCCCCTCAGGCAGCACACACACATATATACCTTCCTCAGATCTCCTCTAAAGAAGTTACTCATTACCTTAAATTTGTGCCCTCTGGTTTTAGATATGACTGTCATGGACAAGATATTCTCGCAATTTATTCTGCTTATGCTTCTCATCATTTTGGATACCTCAATCAGACTCCCCACCACCCCCTCAGCCTCTTCTGCTCCAAGAAAAACAAACCCAGTCTATTCAGTCTCTCCTCACAACCAAGACTTTTCAACCCAGGCAATATCCTGGTGAATTTCCTCTGTATCCTCTTCAGTGCAACCACATCCTTCCAATAATGTGGCAACCAGAACACAACAAGGTATTTTATCTGTAACCTAAAATGTTCATAAAGTTGTAACAAGACTTCCTTGCTCCTATATTCTGTGCCTCAGTTAATGAAGGCAAGCATCCCATTTGCCTCAAGTCACCACTCTGCTTACCTATGTTGACACCTTCAGGGATCTATGGATTCGTGTGGTCGCACTGTTCCTCAGTACTCTCTAAGGACCTACCATTGTTGTGTATATCCTTCCCTTGTTAGACCTCCCAAAATGTATCACCTCACACTTATTGGGATTAAATTTCATCTGCTATTGTTCTGCCCAATTTACCAGTTGATTACTATCAGATTGTAACCTGAGACAATCCTCCTCATTATCAGCAACACCATCAATTTTCATGCCATCTGCAAAGTTATTAATTATATCTTCTACATTCACATCCGAGTTATTAATGTAAATAACAAACAGCAAGGGTCCCAGCACCGATCTCTGTGGTACACTGCTGGTCATAAGCTTCCAATTACAAAAACAACCCTCCACCATCACCCTTTGCCTCCTATTTGCAATCTAATTTTGAATCCAATTTGCCAACTTGCCTTGGATACCTTTTGAACCAGCTTTTCATGTGGGACCTTGTCAAAGGCCTTTCTGAAGTCCATGTAAACCATATCAATTGCACTACCCTTGTCAATATATTTACTCACTTATTCAAAAAACTCAATTAAACTAGTCAGACAGAATATTCCTTCAACAAATCTGTGCTGACTGTGCCTGACCAATCCCAGCCTAAGTGTTGTTCAGTCCTGTTCTTCAGAAATTTTACAATAATTTTGTCACCACTACACCACTAAGAAACTCTCTCACTCTTACTATAGAGGGAGTGAAATGAAGTTCACCAGAATGATTCTGGTTTGGCTTGTTCTGAAGGTAGATTTGAATCATTAACTCTGTTTCTTACTCCACAGATTAAAGGTAGATATCTTTGCTCCCGTATTCAATCCTTTCAGGGTCTCTTCCACCTAGCAAGCTGGTTTAAACCCTCCCCAACTGCACCAACAAATATCCTGACAGGAATATTAGTGATACTCCGACATACCATCCTGGAGTCACACCTAGAGCCACAGAAATGCCTGCCTGTTCCCTGATTCAATCTCCTTTCATTATTGCCCTCCACTATTCTTCCTGCCACTGCCTTCCCCCCCACCTATCAGTGTAGCCACTCATAGTGTCACAGACCTGGCATTGTTACTTTTCTCTGAGGAACCATCACCCTCACCAGTATCCAAAATGAAATCCCAGGTAGGCTCAGGGGACCCCTGCATTACCTACCTGGTAGCTCTAGATCAGTTGGCAGTCACCTATTCTTTACATGCCGGCATGCTCATAAATCTGTGATGTGACCACACCTTTAACTGTACTGTTTACATAGTTCTCAGCCTCTTGGATATTGCACAGCAACTCCAGACATGACACAAATTCTGAAATCTCGAGCTCAAGTTTCAGCAGTTGTAAATACTTTCTGCACGTGTTCATTTAGTTTACGTAAAGTGACCATGCCTCCACATTTCACAATATAGATTTTCCACATGGCCGAACTGCACTACTATATCCTTAAGCTTACTTTTGGACTTTTGAATGGATGGCCAAGAAGTCCAGTGGTGGAACTCAAACCCAGAGTCTTCTGGAATGCTTTAACTGTGCCAAAGGCCCTTCGGAAGCTCTGTTAATCACTCTGCCATGGACCAATCATTCTCCTCAAATATTTCTACTGTCCTTCCATAGCCTAATCATTCTCTTGCTCTCTGTCTAACCTTCTTGTTATAGACCAATCAGGTGGCTCTTCCTGTCTGGTGTTTGTCTATTGGTACATTATTCCCTTGATCTTCTCCAAACCCAATTATAAACCAAACAGATTCTTCTTCTGTACCACGTTCCACAAATGGCCAACTATTCTGTTCCATCTCTGTCCAATTTCAGGTTACAGATCCATTGGGTCAGTCATTCTCTCACCCTCTGTCCCAACCTCTGGTTATACACCAATCACTATACCTCGCTGGCTAGTGTTACCTCTTGACTGATCATTTTCTTTATTTTGGTCCAAATCAATTATAGACCAATTAGGTACCCTCTCCGTCTGATGTTCTTCAATTGGTCCATTGTTCCAGCTATGGACCAATCATTTGCTTGATCTTGGCTTAACCCTCTGGTTCTGGGACCACTCAGAACCGCTCCCTAACAGACGTTCTCCTATTGGCCCATCAGTCGATTCCCACGTTCTCTGTCCAATTCTTCGCTGCCGACCAATCACCTCTCTCCCTCTCCGTCCAGTGCCCTGCCCTTAGCCAATGAGCGACGTCACCCCGCGTCCTGTTGTGTAGCAACAAGCAGCTGATTAGCAACAGAGAGAAGCTGCAGCTGGTTCAGCGCATTGCAGGCAAGAGGCAGTGTGCGGGAGCCTAGTTATAGAACATGCTTTCTACTTTACGCAAATACTGTAACGTTTTTTGTTTAGTATTAGTCATAGCCACTGTCACTGTTTATTATTTTTTCTTTTTCCTTTTGTTTTTCTAACGGCAGGATTTGGTGGAGACAAGCAAAAGGAGCTAATCTCTCAGTGTGAAGGATGGCTGAAGTCGAGTCCATCACTTTGGTAGGCTGTAGCGCCAATAATATGTTGTTTCTATTCTATTCGGTCAGGTTAAAGAGATAGATTTAACTTTTCTGATCAGATGATATTATCTTGTGGTTACTGAATCCATTCCAGCATCCTTGAGCACGTGAGGATTTTAGAGACTGATTTCCATAAATTATCCAGGATTTCTCAGTTGTAATTGTTCATTTAGAATTTCGGAGACTATGGCAAAGAATGAGGCCATTTGGTCAATGGTGTCTGGTTCTGTGCTGTTACCTACATTAATTTGAAAGTTCCTTTGCCACATCCTGGAAAATCTTTTTTTTAGATTCCTTACAGTGTGGAAATAGGCCCTTTGGCCAACCAGTCCACACCGCCCCTCCGAAGAGCAACCCACCCAGACCCATTTCCCTCTGACTAATGCACCTAACACTAGGGGTAATTTCCCATGGCCAATTCGCCTGACCTGCACATTTTTGGACTGTGGGAAGAAACCGGAGCACCTGGAGGAAACGCACGCAGGCATGGGGAGAATGTGCAAACTCCACACAGACAGTTGCCCGAGGCTGGAATCGAACCTGGAACCCTGGTGCTGTGAGGCCGCAGTGCTAAACACTGAGCCACCATGCTGCCCCTGGAGTTATAATTCCTGCCGGGATTCTGCCCCATGTAATGCACATGATTAAAAATCAGAGAATCATAAGGCATTCAGGGAGGCTATTTGGCCCATCTGACTTATGTTGGTCATTGATTGAAATGAGCTCGAAGGAAATGCTGTCTCATATATTTGATATATTGTTTCTCCATAACGATTAACTCTTTTGATGAACTGCAATGATGCCACTGAATATTGTATCATTTCCCTTTGTCTCTCTTTTGTGTAGCATATAAGAGCAGAACACTCTGAAAATTTGTAGTGTGATATGACATAGGAGAAGACCAATTGGCCCACCATTCCCATGCCAGCTCATTGAAAGAAATGCTTTTTATTCATTCATGGGATGTGGGCATTAGTGGCTAAGCCAGCATCACCTGCCGGTCACTAATCCCGAAAACCAGTTAAGAGTCAACCACATTGTTGGGGGTCTGGAGTCTCATGTACACCAGTCCAGGTAAAGATGGCAGTTTCCTTCCCTAAAGGACAATAGTGAACCAGATGGGGTTTTCAAACAATTGACAACAGATTCATGGTCATCATCTTGGTCATCTTAATTCAAATTTATATTGCATTCAAATTCCACGATTTGTCATGGCCGGATTTGAACCAACATCCCCACAACATTGCTGGATCTTATTGAGTTTTGGGGTCATAAAGATCTACAGCACAGACTTCGGCCCAACATGTCCACACCAGTCATAGAGTCATAGAGATGTACAGCACGGAAACAGACCCTTTGGCCCAACTCGTCTATGACGACCAGATATCCCAGCCCAATCTAGTCCCACTTGCCAGCACCATATTGCCCATATTGCTCCAAACCCTTCCTATTCATATACCCATCCAAATGCCTCATAAATATTGCAATTGTACTAGCCTCTACCACTTCCTCTGGTAGCTTATTCCTACACGTACCGCCGTTTGTGTGAAAAAGTTGCCCCAAAGGTCTCTTTTATATCTTTCCCCTCACTCTCTCGTTCTGGACTCACCCCACCCCAGGGAAAAGACTTTGTCTATTTATCCTATCCAGGCCCTTATGATTTTATATACCTCCATAAGATCACCCCTCAGCCTCCGATGCTCCAGGCAAAACAGCCCTAGCCTATTCAACCTCTCCTTATAGCTCAAATCCTTCAACCCTGGCAACATCCTTGTAAATCTTTTCTGAATCCCTTCAAGTTTCACAACATTCCTTCTGATAGGAAGGAGACCAAAATTGCATGCAATATTCCAAAGGTGGCCTCACTAGTGTCCTGTACAGCCGCAACATGACCTCCCAACTCCTGTACTCAATACTCTGACCGATAAAGGAAAGCACACCAAACACCTTCACTATCCTGTCTACCTGCAGCTCCACTTTCAAGGAGCTATAAATCTGCACTCCAAGGTCTCTTTGTTCAGCAACTCTCCCTAGGACCTTACCATTAAGTGTATAAGTCCTGTTGAGATTTGCTTTCCCAAAATGCAGCACCTCACATTTATCTAAATTACCTAACTATTCTAATATTGAATGGCTGAGGACCCAGAATTGCTGAATAGTTTGTTCCTGCTCCTAATTTGTATATTGTTATGTTCATGTCTGTTCTAGCTTTCTGAAAGGCCAGGTCACTAAATGCTATCATCCCACCTTGACCTTGTATCCCTGTCCAATCTTCCTTTTCAGATAATAATCAAAGTTTCCTCCTGAATGCCTTGATTGAAGGCATTCTCAGGCAAGGAATTGCAGGCCCTAAGTCTATAACCTCTTTTTATTCTTCATTCATGGGTTGAGGGCGTCACTAACTAGGCAGCATTTATTGCCCAGAGGGAAGTTAAGAATCAACCACATTGCTGTGGGTATGGAGTCACATGTAGGCCAAACTAGGTTGGATGGCAGTTTCCTTCCCTGAAGGGCAGCAGCAAACCAGGTGGGTATTTCCTGACAATTGGGAATGGATTTGTGGTCATAGTCATGTGGTCCAGATATTTACTGCATTCAAATTCCACCATCTGCTGTGGCGGAATTTGAACCAGGGTGTCTACAACATTATCTGGGTCTCCAGATTAACAGTCCAGCGATAATACCACTAGGCCGTCACCTCCCCCTCTGATTCTTAATCCTTTAGTATTGGTAAAGGAAACTGTGTGCTTTATTAACCATGCTTTCAAGTTGTCCAGCCACCTTCAATGATTTTGCGCAAACGTATCCAAGTCCCTCTGTTCCTGCACCCCCTTTAGAATTGCACTACAGCTCTCTACATTCTTCCTATCAGAATGTTCCCTTCACACTTCCCTGTGTTAAATCTTATCTGTCACAGGTCTGCCCATTCCACCAACCTGTGTATGTCCTTTTGAAGTTTACATTCTGCTTCACCCAGATTATGTTCCTTCTCAGTTTTGTATCATCTAGAGCTTTTGAAAATATGCCCTGAACACCAGCTGTAGATTATTAGTAAATGACAGGAATATTTTGGGTCATTATCACTGACCCCTGGGGAAACTCCATTACAACTCTTCCTCCAGCATGAAAAGCATCCATTCGCCACCATTTTCTGTTTACTGTCATTCAGCCAGTTTCATAACCATGTTGCTAACATTCCTTTTATCCCGTATTGCTCAACAATCTATTGTGTGGCACTTTTTCAAATATCTTTCAGAATTTTTGCAATTCGCTAGCTCAAATGTCAGAGGAAGACTGGAAGATTATGGCCAATGTCTCAACAATTTCTATGCCCACTTCCCCTAGTATTCTTGGATATTTCTGATCCTGGTGCCTTGTCACATTAAATACAAATCGTTAGAGAGAAGAAGGTTGAGAGGTTACTTAATTGATACATATAAGATAATCAGAGGGTTTAGATAGGTTGGACAGTGAGAGCCTTTTTCCTCGGATGGCAATGGCTAGCACGAGGGGACAAGCCTTTAAATTGAGGGATGATAGATATAGGACAGGTGTCAGAGGTAGTTTCCTTACTCAGAGAGCAGTAGGGGTGTGGAACACACTGCCTGCAACAATAGTAGACTTGCCAACGTTAAGGATATTTAAATGGTCATTGGATAGGTAGATCAATGAGAATGGAATAGTGTAGGTTAGATGGGCTTCAGATTGGTTTCACAGTTCGGTGCAACATCGAGGGCCAAAGGGCCTGTACTGCGCTGTAATGTTGTATGTTTGTGCTCTACAAAGAACCTATCCATTACTTCCTCCTCATCAGTTTTGAAACTTTCTTGTGTCCAATTTACCTCATGATTACATGATCTTCTTTGGTAAAGACAGCCACTAAGTATTCATTTAATGCCTCAGCCAAGCCACCTTTTTCTGTCCCTCTCCATTTTTACCTGCCCTTATACTATTTCTATGTCTATAAGAATGAAATAGCTGCACAGAGGCTGGTATCCTATCTCCAAATCACACTCTACTTACATGTGCACAGGATATGGGCTTTAAACAGCCAGCTTAGAGCCAATCCCCAGATTGAGGAGACTGTCTGAATCTTCTGTTTTTTTTTCCACCACCAGGAAGAAAGGAAACACCCAAGTGGCCAGTGACAAGCAGTGCCCTTCTTAGAGGGCAATGCTGTGTGATCAAACGTGAAGGGGAGGGCAGGGATTAAATCAAAATAGAGAGGGTGAAATAATACACTCCACCCTGCCGTGCCCACCTCTCCCTGAAAATCTTGAGGATGTTGGTGGACACCATGTGCTCTTTCTCCAGGGACACCCAGGCTCTGACAAATTTCCTGTTTGTTTGTTTGTTCAGTTATTTATTTATTTCTGCAGTAGTGCTTATATTTTCCCCAGCATCCATGTGTGTGTGCAGGTGTGAGACACAGTGAAAGACAACAGGTGTACACATCTTTATCCAGTTTCCACCACCAGGAAGAAAGGAAATACTCAAGCAGCCAGTGACAAGCAGTGCCCTTCTCAAAGGGCAATGCTGCGTGATCAAACAGTGAAGGGGAGAGCAGGATTAAATCAAAATGTAGATAGAGGGGGAAATAAAGCACTCCACTCCATTCCCACCTCTCCCTGAACAGCTCAAGGGTGTTGGCAGACACCACGTGCTCCTTCTCCAGAGACACCTGGCTCGAATGTAAATCTCCTGTTTTTATTTAACCCCCACACTACCGTGTTTTTTTTTCCCCCAGCACCCATGTTGTGTGTGCAGGTATGAGACACAGTGAAAGACACAAGGTGCACGAATCTTTATTCAGTTTCCACTACCAGGAAGAAAGGAAACACCCGAGTGGCCAGTGACAAGCAGTGCCCTTCAATGCTGCGTGATCAAACAGTGAAGGGGGAGGGCAGGGATTAAATCAAAATGGAGCTGAAGGGGGAAATAAAGCACTCCATTCCCACCTCTCCCTGAACAGCTCAAGGGTGTTGGCAGACACCACGTGCTCCTCCTCCAGAGACACCTGGCTCGAACGTAAATCTCCTGTTTATATCTGTCAGCCTAGGTGCCCTGATTGACTCAAATTAATAATTCCGATCAAGGAATCACATAGTCACTGGGCCCTCATTCCAATCACTACCGCTTTAGCAGGTAGAATTAAGGAAAACTCTAAGGCATTCTACACATACATGAGGAACAAGAGGATGGCCAGATCGAGGATAGGGCCAATCCAGGATAGTGGAGGGAGCTTGTGCCTGAAATCGGAGGAGGTAGGGGAAGTTCTTAATGAATGCTTTGCTTCAGTATTCACTACTGAGAGGGATCTTGTCATTTGTGAGGACAGTCATTTGTGAGGACAATGTGAAACTGGCTGATATGCTCAAACAGGTTGATGTTAAGATGGAGGGTGTACTGAAAATTTTGAAAAACATAAGGATAGATAAATCCCCTGAGCCAGACATGATATACCCAAGGTTACTATGGGAACGGAGGGAAGTGATCCTGTACTGTTAGGTGAAGGGGTAAGTGTAGGGGAATGGGTCTGGGTGGGTTGCTCTTCGGAGGGTCGGTGTGGACTTGTTGGGTTGAAGGACCTGTTTCCACAATGTAAGTAATCTAATCTAATCTAACAAACAATCTGGTGTCTTTGATGATGATCTTTGCATCCTCACTGTCCACTGGAGTAGTACCAGATGATAGGAGGGTGTCAAATGTTATTCCCTTGTTCAAGAAAGGGAATAGGGATAATCCTGGGAATTACAGACCAGAACAAAAACAATCTGGTGTCTTTGATAATGATCTTTGCATCCTCACTGCCCACTGGAGTAGTACCAGATGATAGGAGGGTGTCAAATGTTATTCCCTTGTTCAAGAAAGGGAATAGGGATAATCCTGGGAATTACAGACCAGTCAGTCTTATGTCTATGGTGGGCAAATTATTGGAGAGGATTCTGAAAGACAGGATTTATTATTAATTGGAAAACCATAGTTTGATTAGAGATAATCAGCATGGCTTTGTGAGGGATTGGTCATGCCTCACAAGTCTTATTGAATTCTTTGAGGATGTGACCAAACACATTGAAGGTACAGCTATGGATATGGTGCACATGGATTTTAGCAAGGTGTTTGATAAGGTTCCCCATGTTAGGCTCATTCAGAAAGTAAGGAGGCATGGGATACAGGGAAATTTGGCAGTCTGAATACAGAATTGGCTGGCCCATAGAAGACGGAGGATGATAGTAGATGGAAAGCATTCAGCCTGGAGCTCGGTGACCAGTGGTGTTCCGCAGAGATCTGTTCTGGGATCTCTGCTCTTTGTGACTTTTGTAAATGACTTGGATGAGGAAGTGGAAAGGTGGGTTAGTAAGTGTGCCAATTACATGAAGGTTGGATGGATAGTGTGGAGGGCAGTTGTAGGTTGCAACAGGACTTTGACAGGATACAGAACTGGGCTGATAAGTGGCAGATGGAAGTTGAACCTGTAAAAGTGTGAAGTGATTCATTTTGGAAGGTTGAATTTGAACGCAGAATACAGGGTTAAAGGCAGGATTCTTGGCAGTGTGGAGGAACAGAGGGATCTTGGGGTCCATATCCATAGATCCCTCAAAGTTACCAGTCAAGTTGAATGGGTTGTTAAGAAGGCATATGTAGGGGACTCAGCAAGATGGCGGCGATTCTGTAGAACTGCTGTGGACAGCTCTGCCTAAGAGCCAAGGCATACTGGTGTTTTTTGCCATCCCTGACCAACTATGTGGTGGAATTATTAGTTTAAAACCTTACAGAACATATATTTGTTAATATTTGGGAGTGGGAAGGATGCCAAAGGTAAAAGGAACAAGCAAACAGCAGCAGGGAGGACACTCCCCTGCAGCACCTACTACACCAGAAACTGCAGCAGCAGCAGCCTCTCCTGAACCCCCCGGGGACCTGACAGATTCACAGGAATTGGCTGTGGCGATGGAGAGACTTACCTTGAAAGTTGCGGCTGCGATTGAGGAGATCCATGGGGAGATTCGTGCCTAGGTCCAACCTATCGTATCCATGCTGCAGAAGCATGAGCAGGAGGTCCAGGGCCTCGTGGAGAGGCTGGAGGAGGTGGAGGGTCGATCTAAGGCCTCGGAAGTCCTCATCCAGTCGGATTCAGGTGGTGGAGCGAGAGGTGCAGGCCTTGCGAAACTGTATCGAAGACCTCGAAAATCGAGGTCGGAGGATAAATCTCCGAATTGTCAGGCTCCCTGAAGGTGAGGAAGGTGAGCAACCAGTCAGCTTCTTTGAAAGCTGGCTGCTGAAGTCTTTGGGCCTTCACATCGAGTCCAGCAGGCTTCAGACTGAAAGGGCGTATCTGGTTACAGTGCACAGGTCAGGCCCAATGCAGCGCCTCCGCTCGGTCCTAGCACACTTCCATTCATATAAGGAGAAAGTGAGGTCTGCAGATGCTGGAGATCAAAGTTGAAACTTTATTGCTGGAACAGCACAGCAGGTCAGGCAGCTGCCTGACCTGCTGTGCTGTTCCAGCAATAAAGTTTCAACTCCATTCATATAAGAACAAGCAAAAAGTCATAGAAGCTTCCAGATCCCTGGGAAAAGATCTGCAGGCACTACTGTACAAAGGGTTCAAAAATCATGTTTTTCCAGGATTTCTCTGCAGCTGTAATTCGAAAGAGGAATCCTTCAATGAAGTTAAAAAGAGGCTGAGGAGCCTGGGCATTAAGTACTCCATGAGATACCCCGCAGTGCTTCGGTTTAGCCATGAGGACTGAGTTTATACATTTGACTGGGCGGATAAGGCTAAAAACTTTGTGGACACTTTAAAATAGATGGATTGGCCTGAAGAATATGGTTAATGTTTGTTCTCTTTTCTATCTTTTCCCATGTTTTCCCTTTTTTTAAATTCCTTTTTTTCTCCCTAATAATTTCCTTTTCGGAAAGGGGGGAAAGGCTTATTTTTTTTTAATAAAGCTGGATTTTCTGATGGGAAATTTTGTGGATGTTTTTTGTTGTCTCTACCCCTTTTATTTGTTTGTTCTGTTTCTCTTTTGGTCACAGGTAGGGGTGACATGAAGCCAGGGATCTTGACTTTGTCTTTTTTCTGTTGATTTAAGGATAATCTCCTTGGTTTTTTTTCTGGCCTAAGGCTGGGGCACAGTCTGGGTTTGAAGGAGCTGTGAAGGAAGGGATAGGTCGGGTGAGAGCCCCCTACCGACAGGGGCAAGAGTCTTCCAATCAAGGTTCTGTAGTTGGTTTTCTTTGTAGTTTTTTGTTAGTAATAGTTGTTTATAGTTATGGTAGAATAGTTTTTGCATATATAGTTTTTCGATTCTGAGTCTTTATTTTATTTACTTATGCTCAGCGCTTTGTAAGCAGGGTTCTCCCTCCAAGGGGTTCAAGGGTGTCTGAAAGGGGATTTGGCTAAGTGTCTTATTAAATGATGTACCTGGAACATTAAGGGAAGTCATTCGCCTGTTAAAAGGAAAAAAGTGCTTTCTATCCTTAAGAGGGAAAGGGTTGATATCGCATTTTTGCAGGAAACCCATCTTGACGACGGTAAACACCTAAATTACAACTGGGGGGTTAGGACTGGGTATTCTTTTCATCCTTTACTACTAAAAGTAGGGGAATGGCAGTACTTATCCAGAAAAATCTTCCGTTCACATTATTAGAGCAGGTGAAAGATGAGTAGGTTTGTGATACTTAAAGCCCTGATGCATGGGGAGGAATACGGCATTTTAAATGTCTACTGTCCTCCGGGGCATCCCCTCAAATGTTTGATTAGCGCTTTCTCTAAGTTGAGTGCTTTTGGAACACGGCACATTATTGTAGGGGGGGGATTTCAATTGTCTTTTGGATCCGACAGTGGACAGGATGCCTTGTGGGCCCCCAACTATTTCTTTGCAGGCTAAGCAGGTGGTTGACTTATGCGAGGAGTTGGGGCTGGTGGGTATTTGGAGATGTCTTCACCGTACCGGCAAGGACTTCACCTTTTTTTTCAAACCCACATAAATGTCACACGAGGATTAACCTCCTTCTGGCTTCCTCAGCCCTTCTGGATTCAATTATCGGTTGTAAAATTGGGAATATAGCTACCTCTGATCACGTGGTAGTATATTTGGAGGTTAAGGCCAAGAGTGAAGGGCTAGGTTTGCGCACTGGCATTTGGACCCTTTTCTCCTTAAGGATTCCAAATTTGTGGAATACTTTTTGAAGGAGTTTCAGAAATTCCTGACTATCACCTCCAGCACGGCTATGCTGTGGGAGACTTCTAAAGCCTTTGCTAGGGGATTAGCTATTTCCTATTCAGCAAGCCGGAAACGACAGAAGGAGGAACAACAGCATCTACTTGAGACGTGGTTGAAAGCTGCCAAGGCAGTACATTTTGCGCGGCCTTCGGTGACTAAGCTACAGCGGATCACGGCCCTCCGGGCTGCCTTAAATTCAATACTGACACAAAATGCAAAGAAAGAACTTGCTTTTGCTAGACAGAGGCTGTTCAAATATGGGGATAGGCCAGGGAGGTATACCTGACTAGGAAAAAGCGTGCTCCCAATCCATTTCTGCAATCAGAGACAGTGCCAGGGTCCTTACATACAATGCTAAAACGATTAATGAGGCTTTTCGGAGCTTTTACTCTGAATTGTATTGGTCTGAAGGTTGCAAAGACAGGAGGGCTAAAATGGAGACCTTTTTTAAGAACCTGGATCTCTCAGGTGTAACCTTGGAACAAGCCTCTCTCCTTAATGGCCCCCTTGACAGTTCAGGAAATACAGGAGGCAGCTAGGCAACTTCAGAGTGGGAAAGCACCTGGCCCTGATGATCTTTCGGGTGAGTTTTATAAAGAGTTTATGGGGATTTTGTCAGGGCCGATGTTGGAGATGTACAATCACTCCTATATGCATGAATGCTTACCACCATCTTTGAGAGAAGCTAATATTTCCTTAATTCTTAAGAAGGATTGTGCCTCATACAGGCCCATATCTCTATTTAAATTCAAATTTCAACATTCTGTCCAACATCCTGGCACTGAGATTGGAAAGGGTGTTGCCCCATATTATTAAAGAGGACCAGACAGGCTTTATAAGGAGCTGTAGGTCCTCCAATAATATTAGAAGGTTGCTGAATGTGGTCCAAATTTGACAGCAACAATCGATTCAGGGGTTGTTGGTTTCCTTAGATGCAGAGAAAGCATTTGACCGGGTGGAATGGCCGTATCTTTTTTATATCTTGGAACGGTTTGGGTTTGGTGGAGTCGTTGCTAGGTGGGTAGAGGTTTTATATGCTGAAAAATGTGTTGCTGGAAAAGCGCAGCAGGTCAGACAGCATCCAAGGAGCAGGAGAATCGACATTTCGGGCATAAGCCCTTCTTCAGGAATGAGGAGGGGATAAGGTGGGGTGAGGGGAAATGAGAAAGTTGGAGAAATCTGCATTCATCCCTTGTGGTTGGAAGGTTCCTCGGCGGAAGATGAGGCACTCTTCCTCCAGGCGTCACGTTGCCATAGTCTGGCGATGGAGGAGGCCAAGGACCTGCATGTCCTTGGCGGAGTGGGTGGAGTTAACACTTTAACTCCCCCTCCCACTCCGCCAAGGACATGCAGGTCCTTGGCCTCCTCCATCGCCACCCTCTGGCCGCGGTCATCATCAATGGGTGAAGTCTGGGAATTTTAGGATTGGTAGGGATAGTCGGCGAGGCTGCCCCCTCTCACCGCTGTTGTTTACATTGATGATAGAGCCGCTGGCAAAAGACATTCGTCAGAACTTCCACATAACCGCTCCGGAAGTGGGATTGAGGGCACACAAGATTACACGAGATGCGGATGATGTCCTTCTGTTTTTATCGAACCCGATGACCTCCATACCCCATTTGATTTCAGGATATAAGATTAACTTTGCAAAATCAGAGGCTATGCCTTTGGTGATCCTTAAGGATGTACCAGAAGTTGAAGGTGGCCCTAAGTTCCCTTTTAAGTGGTCACTGGCAGGGTTCCGATACCTAGGCATTTTTATTACCCCCAAGTTTGATCTGTTATTTCGGACTTACTTTGCTCACTTGCTCGACAATATTAGACGAGATCTCCAGAGTTGGGAGGCTCTTCCAATTTCATGGCTGGGCCGAATATCTCTCATTAAGATGAATGTTCTTCCTCGTTTGCTTTATCCCATGCGCATGCTTCCTATAATGTTTCCCAGGTCAACGCTGCGGAAGCTTTTGGGGTGGTTTGGTTCCTTTGTCTGGCATTGTGGGCGGCCCCTCATCAAACTTACTAAATTGCAGTTGCCTCAAGGAGGGGGAGGGGTTGATTTCCCAGAAATCAGGAGATATCAATTGAGTTTCTTGGTGTCCTTTGTCTGTGATTGGGTAGGTAACGATCCAAACTCAATATGGCTGGATATCGAGGCCTCCCAGGCAAAGTGCCCTCTTATGAACCTGTTGTTCATGGATAAGATGAGGACAGTTATGGACCACAGCCGGAACCCCATTATCATTAGTACAGTCCGGCTTGGAGGGCGATGCGTTAGAGTGAGGGTTGTTTATCCAAGACTTCGCCACTTACACCTATAGTTGGCATGCCAGCATTCCGACCAGGGATGATGGACACAGGGTTCAAACTATGGGCAGCGAGAGGAGTTTCTAGTTTGGGAGACTTGTTTGAGGGGGAGGTTATGATGTCTTTTGAGCAACTGAGCTGCAAATACAGGTTACCCAGCAGAGATCTTTTCTGTTTTTTTGAGGTTAGGGATTTCACCCAGAAGAAGACTACGCTTTTCACTAAGACCTATAAGCCCGATACAGAGAGGTTGCTATGTTCCACAAGCACCCTTTCGATTAGTGCCCTCTATTCCTGCTGGGTGGCAGGGCCTGGCAGGATGTTAACCGATTATGTGGAGTTCTCTTCTGAAATATGGGAGAACATATGGAAGAATACTCGAAAGATCTCAATCTGTATCAGGACATGCGCTACGCAGTTAAAAGTTCTGAACAGGGCTCAACTGGCACCAGACCATCTGGCGAAGTTTAAAAAAGGGGCATCTTCAGTGTACCCCAAATGTAAAATAAGTGTAGGTACTCTTACCCATTGCTTCTGGACATGCCATGGGCTCAGTGTTTATTGGAGCGCTGTGGCGGGAGAGATAGGGAGGGTATTGAGGACTGAAGTCAAAGTAGACCTGATATCTCTCCTCTTAGGTTTACCGCATTTACCATCTTTAGACGGGCATGGGAAGAAACTATTTAATATTCTTGCATACTGTGCACGGAAGAATATTCTGATGAACTGGGTGTCTGAGAACCCACCGGACTTGCTGGGATGGCAGAAATTAATTATGGAGCACATTCCCTTGGACTGTTTTACAAACATGGTGCATCACTCAACAGACCATTTTTATAAGACATGGCAGCCCTACTTGAGTTATTTGGAAACAGATTTGTCAGTTGTCTTAACTAGGGCATTTGTTTAACCAGGATGGCTGAATTTGTCAAGCCCTGGGCCCTGGAGGGGGTCTCCTGATTTAATAAGGGTATATATACAATGCTCCTGTTGCTCTGTTTCCAGAGCTTTGCGCTGAGCATAGCTGTGCTGTATCCTGTTTTTTTTTTGGTTTTCTTTTTTTGGTGTTGCTTTGCACAGTGTTAGGGTTTGTTTTGTATTAGAGGGTAGGTTAATAGTTAGGAGACAGTAGTTGTATTGTTTTTTTTGTTTTCTTTATATTGATATTTGTTATTGATTGTATTTTTCAATAATTTTATATGTTTGTAAAGTTAAAAAAATTTGCTAATTAATATATTTACAAAAAAAAGAAGGCATATGTATGTTGGCTTTCATTAGCGGTGGGGGGGAGGTGTTTGAGTTTAAAAGCCGCGAGGTTACGCTGCAGCTCCACAAAGCCTTGGCTAGACCACACATAGAACACAGAACGATACAGCTCGGTAGAGGCCCTTCAGCTCTTGATGTTGTGCTAACCTGTGAAACCAATCTGAAGTCCATTTAACCTACACTATTCCATTGTCAACCATATGCCTATCCAATGACTATTTAAATGCCCTTAAAGTTAGCGAATCTACTACTGTTGCAGGTAGTGCCCTTCTACTCTCTAAGTAAAGAAACTACCTCTGACATCTGTCCTATATCTATCACCTCTCAATTTA
The DNA here is from genome assembly GCF_004010195.1 of Chiloscyllium plagiosum. Lineage (NCBI taxonomy): Eukaryota > Metazoa > Chordata > Chondrichthyes > Orectolobiformes > Hemiscylliidae > Chiloscyllium > Chiloscyllium plagiosum. Next base: position 109,984,559 of record NC_057714.1, on the reverse strand, counting down.
AAGCTATGTCCCCTCATCACCATTGCCATCCAAGGAAAAAAGCTCTCACTGTCCAACCTATCTAACCCTCTGATTCTGGTATGTTTCAATTAAGTCACCTCTCGATCTTCTTTTCTCTAATAAAAACAGTCTCAAGCTCCCCAGCCTTTCCTCATAAAACCTTCCCTCCATACCAAGCAACATCCTAGTAAGTCTCCTCTGAACCCTTTCCAAAGCTTTCACATCCTTCCTATAATGCAGCGACTAGAACTAAGCGCAATACTCCAAATGTGGCCGCACCAGAGTTTTGTTCAGCTGCAGCATGATCTCATGGTTCTGAAACTCAATATATCTACCAATAAAAGCTAACACACCGTATGTCTTCTTAACAACCCCATTAACCTGGGTGGCAACTTTCAAGGATCTATAGACCTGGATATCAAGATTTCTCTGTTCATCTACATTATCAAGAATCTGACCATTAGCCCAGTACTCTGTATCCCTGTTACTCCTTCCAAAGTGAATCACCTCATACTTTTCTGCATTAAAATCCATTTGCCACCTCTCAGCCAGTTCTGCAGCTTATCTATGTCTCTCTGTAACCTACAACATCCTTTGTCACTATCCACAATTCCACCGACCTTAGCGTCATCCGCAAATTTACTAACCCATCCTTCTACGTACTCATCCAGGTCATTTATAAAAATGACAAACAACAGTGATCCAAAAACAGATTCTTGTGGTAGACCTCTAGTAACTGAACTCCAGGATGAACATTTCCCATCAAACACCACCTTCTGTCTTCTTTCAGCTAGCCAATTTCTGATCTAAACTGCTAAACTGCCCTCAATCCCATGCCTCTGTACTTTGTGCAATAGTCGACCAAGGGGAACCTTATCAAATGCCTTACTGAAATCCATATACACCACATCAATTGCGTTACTCTCATCCACCCATTTGGTCAATTTCCCAAAGAATTTAGTAAGGTTTGTGAGGCATGACCTACCCTTCACAAAACTGTGTTGACTGTCCCTAATAAACTTATACCTTTCCAGATGATCATAAGTCCTATCTCTTATAACCCTTTCCAACACTTTACCCACAACTGATGTAAGGTGCATGGGTCTATAATTTCCAGGGTTGTCTTGACTCCCCTTCTTGAACAAGGGAACAATATTTGCTATCCTCCAGTCTTCTGGCACTATTCCTGTAGACAATGACAACATAAAGATCAAAGCCAAAGGCTTAGCAATCTCTTCCCTGGCTTCCCAGAGAATCCTAGGATAAATCCCATCCAGCCCAGGGGACTTATCTATTTTTACACTTTTAAGAATTGCTAACACCTCCTCCTTATGCACCTCAATCCTATCTAGTCTAGTAGCCTATATCTCAGTATTACTTGGAATAGTAATATACTTGGAATAATACATAATACTACACTTGGAATATTGTGTTCAGTTCTGGTCGCCTGATTATAGGAAGGATGTGGAAGCTTTAGAGAGGGTGCAGAGAAGATTTACCAGGATGCTGCCTGGACTGGAGGGCATGTCTTATGAGGAAAGGTTGAGGGTGCTAAGGCTTTTCTTATTGGAACAAAGAAGGATCAGAGGTGACGTGATAGAGGTGTACAGGATAATGAGAGGCATAGATAGAGTGGATAGCCAGAGACATTTTCCGTGGGCAGAAATGGCTATCATGAGAAGGCATAATTTTAAGGTGATTGGAGAAAGGTTTTGGGGAGATGTCAGAGATAGCTTCTTTACACAGAGAATAGGGGGTGCGTGAAATGCACTCCCAGCGGTGGTAGTCGAGTCAGATACATTTGGGACATTTAAGCAACTCTTATATAGGCACATGGGGGATAGTAAAATGAGTATGTAGGTTTGTTTTGATCTTAAAGTAGGATAAAATGTTGGCACAACATCAAGGGTGGAAGGGCCTATACTGTGCTGTACTGTTCTATGTTCTACAAAGTGATAATTGTTTTTTATGTTAACTGTCAGCGTATGTTTTTATTCTCTCTTTGCTTCTCTTGTTTTCCTCTACAATTCTCCTCTGAGCTTTTCTATTCAGCCTCGGTTTTGATTGTATCTGACATCTGTCATAAACATGCCTTTTTCTTCTTCACAATTCTTACCTTTTGTCACCCAGGGAACTCTGGATTTGTTTGCCCCACTTTTCCCCTTCATGGAAACATTGACTGAACTATCTCTTCAATGATAGGTTAAATATACGAGGTCTTTTCCCAGGGTGGGGGAGTCAAGAACTAGAGGCCATAGGTTTAAGGTGAGAGGGGAAAGATTTAAAAGGGACCTAAGGGGCAACTTTTTCACACAGAAGGTGGTATGTGTATGGAATGAGTTGCCAGAGGAAATGGTGGAGGTTGATACAATTATAACATTTAAAAGGCTTCTGGATGGGTACATAAATAGGAAGGGATTAGAGGTATATGGGCCAAGTGCTGGCAAATGGGACTAGATTGATTTAGGATCTCTGATCAGCATGAAGGGTCTGTTTCCATGCTGTACATCTATATGACTCTATGATAACACATTGTTTTGTTAAAGTTTTACCTGTAAATCGTTTGATCTGAGTGTGGTGCTGGAAAAGCACAGCAGGTCAGGCAGCATTGGAGGAGCAGGAGAATCGACGATATGGGCATAAGCCCTTCCAGCATCTGCAGTCCTCACTTTCTCCGATTATTTTAACATAGGCAAGTGTGAGGGTGTCCATTTCGGACCAAGAAAGGATACGTCAAGGTATTTGTTTCAAAGGCACAAAGTTTAAAAATAATGGATTTTCAATGAGATTTGGGCGTTCAGGTGCATATCCCTTTAAAATGCCATGAATAGGTGCAGAAAATACTCAAGAAAGCTAATGGAATGCTGGCCTTCGTGTCTAAAGGGCTGAAGTATAGGGATACAGATGTTATGCTGCAATTATTCAAAAGCCAATTTTTTCCAGATCTGGGCATCACACTTTGAGAAGGATATTTTGGCCTTGGAGAAGTTAAACACAAGTTCACAAAGATGATATCTGGACTTCAGGAGTTAACTTATGGGGAAAGATGAGGTAAATTCATCCTATTTCTCTAGAATTTAGAGATTTAAGGGTTGGTCTATTTGCGGTCTTCAGGATATTAACAGGGAAAGGCAAGATAGATAAAGATAACAAATACAGAAGTTACTCAGCAGGGTCTGGCAGCATCTGTGAAGGAAAATCAGAATTAACATTTCCAGTCCGGTGACCCTTTGATTTCTCTTTACAAATGCTGCCAGATCTACTGAACGTTTTCAGCAACTTCTGTTTTTGTTTCTGATTTACAGCATCCACAGTTCTTTAGGTTTTTATTTAGTAGTTAAAGATAAATTATTCCCACTGGTTGAAAATTCTGGAATAGTTAAAGAATTAGGGCCAGGCCAATCAGGAGAGACATTAGAAAGAACTCTCTTCCTCAAGTCGCAGTTGATGCTAATTCAGTTGTCAAATTTAAATCTGAGATAGTCAAGCTTTTATTAATCAATGGTATCAAAGGATATGGGCTCAAGGTAGACACATGGAGTTAGGCTACAGATCAGCAATGATCTTATTGAGTGGTGGAGTGAGCTTGAGGGGGTAATTGGCCTACTCCTGTTCCTTTCTTCTAATGATCATTGCTCTGTAAATGATCCACTTCACTCATCTCATTTCCTAGAGCCAGGTCTAGCAGTCCCTCCAATCTCTGATCCAAATCCTGGTATAATTCACAGATTCATACAGCACAGAAAAAGCCCTTAGGTCTATCGAGTCGGCACCAACATGCTTTTATTCCTGATGAAGGGCTTTTGCCCGAAACGTCGATTTCGCTGCTCCTTGGATGCTGCCTGAACTGCTGTGCTCTTCCAGCATCACTAATCCAGAATCTGGTTTCCAGCATCTGCAGTCATTGTTTTTACCACTAAAAATGCACTAATCCCAATTTCCTGCACTTGTCTGATAACTTCAAATATCATAACATTCAAGGATATCATCCAAATTCTTTTTAAAGGTTTCCAGCCTCAACTACCTTTCCGGCAGTGCATTCCAGATTCCCACCGCATGCTGAGTGAAAAATATTTATCCCAAATCCCCTCTGAATCTCCTGCCCCTTAAAGTAAAACTTTTCCCTCTTGTGATTGACCTTTCAACCATGGGGAACATCTGCTCTCTATTCACCCTGTCCATACCCCTCATATTCTTATAAATCTTAGTAATATCCCCCCTCATGCACCAGATAAAACAGTCCAAGTTTATAGGTCAATTTCTCCATCCCAGGCAACATTCTGGTGAACTTTCTCTGTACCCTCTCTCGTGCTTCCTTCCTATAGTGAGGTGACCAGAACTGCACACAATACTCCAGTTGTAGTCTGACCAAAGCTCTGTACAACTCCAACATTACCTCCTTGCTCTTATACTCTATGCCATGACTGATGGCAGCAAGTGTCCTATATGCTTTCTTAACTATCCTATTCACATTATCTGCTGACTTCAGGATCTGTGAATAATTACTCCAAGATCCCTCTGCTCCTCTCAGCTCCTCGGTGTCCTGCCATTCATTAAATACTCACTCATCTTGTTTCTTCTTTGAAAGTGCATCACCTTGCAATTATCAGGATTAAACACCATCTGCCACTGGCCTCCCCATCTGACCAAGATTAGAGTGGTGCTGGAAAAGCACAGCAGGTCAGGCAGCGTCTGAGGAGCCATCTGACCAACCCTCTATATCTTCCTGTAACCTACAACCATCTTCTTTGCTATTAACCACTTTACCAATCTTGGTGTCATCTGCAAATTTGTTTAACATGCCCCCCACATTTATATCTATACCATTCATGTATATAACAAACAATAAGAGTACTGATCACAGTACTGATCTTTGTGGTACACCACTGGACACTGGCCTCCAGTCACTCAAATAGCCTCAACCACTACACTTTGGGTCAAATTACTCAGCCAGTTTCTCATCCATCTCCCCAAGTTTCCCTGAATTCCATTGCTTAAACCTTCTCAATCCGTCTCCCATATGGAACCTTGTCAAAAGTTTTGCTAAAATCCACATAAACTATATCGACTGAACTTACCTCATTCACACTCTTGATCACATTTTCAAAAAATTCTAACAAATTTGTTAGGAATGACCTCCATCTGACAAAGGCATGTTGACCATTCCTAATTAACCCACGCCTTTTCAAATGGGGTGTTAATTCGCTCCTTCAGAATTTTCTCCAGTAGTTTCCCTACCAGTGATGTGAGACTTCATCTCTACTTCCTATTTTAAGAAGTAGAACCACATTTGCTGTCCTCCAGTTCTCCAGACTTCCCTTGTGGCCAGAGAAGAACTCAAAGTTTGTGTCAGAGCTCCTGCAATTTCCTGCTTCACCTCCTATGTCAGCCTGGGATGCAAATTATCCAGACCAGGGGATTTCTGTTTTTAAAGTGAGAGGTGAAATATTTAGGAGAGACCTGAGGGGCAAGTTTTTCACACAAAGGGTGGTTCATATGTGGAATGAACTCCCAGAGGAAGTGGTATTTGCAGGTACAGTTATACCATTGAAAAAACATTTGGACAGGTACATGAATAAGAAGGTTTTAGAGGCATATGGGCCAAATACAGACAAATGAGACTAGTTTAGTTTGGGAAATTTGGCCGGCCTGTACTGGGTTGGATTGAAGGGTCTGATTCTGTGCTGTATGATTCTATGAGGGCCAATATTCCATTAGCCTTCCTGATTACCTGCTGCACCTGTACATTAGAATTCGTGCACAAACACATCCCCAAGTCCTTTTATGTTGCAATTTTCTACAGCTTTTCTTCATTTAAATAATCTGTTCTTTTGTTCTCCTTTCCAAACTGAACAACTTCACATTTTCCCCACTTTTTTACACTTCTTTGACTACTTCTTTTCCACCTAATTTTGTGCTGTCTGCAAATTTGGTTAAGGTACATTCACTTCCTCCCTCCAAGTCATTCAATGTATATTTTGTAAATAGTTGCGGTTACAGTAGTGATCTCTGTGGAACTCCATTGGTTACAGTTTGCCAATTTGGAAAATAATCTCTTATGCCCATTTGCTGTTTCCTGCCTATTAGCCAGTTTTCTTTGCATGTCAATATATTCTGTCCAACACCACGAGCTCTTATCTTATGATTTAACCTTTTGTGAAGTACCTTGTCAAATGGGGCTGGTTCAAGTAAATGCTGGGTAAACACATGACAGAGAAAGGAATAAAAACAGAAACTGCAAAAGCTCAGCATGTCTGGCAGCATCTATGGAGAAAATCAGAGTTAACGTTACAGGTACAGTGACCCTTCCTCAGAACTGATATGCTGATAGAAGTAGACTCAATTAGAGCAACACCAGAACTAGATGGACTGAATGGCCTGTTTCTGAGTTATAGATTCTGTGATGTACTCTTTCACTGGGAATTATATCAAAGTGTATAACATTTTGTTCATTATTGTATCTTTTATGCTTGTAAGTTGTAATTTATTTTCCACTTTAATTTCAGGCATCGGTAGCTTACTACTGTCAAGAAAAATACTTCCACCATGCGTTGACCGCTGCGAATGAAGGATTGATGATGTGCTGCAATGAGCCTGTGCTGATTTTCTTCAAAGCTTTCACGAATTTAATGGAAGGTTAAAAAATATATACCTTTCTAAGAAGGCACAGTGGCGTTGGGACATTGTGACCTTTCGCGCTTGGGTGTAAAGTATTTCACAGACAGAACATGGAGAGGAAAGCTGGGCTAGGAAGATCCAGCAACCATTTCAATATCTGCTTGATTGTCCCATCCATGGATTTAGACATGTGGAGAATTTGGTGTTTCTCCAGCATGTCCGTGTGTCATTCCATGTTCAGTTTTCCTCCACACGTTTCACCTGAACAATGGTTTATGACCAAATAAGTTGTGACCTGTTACACCAGTCAAAAGTACGTCATTGGCTATAAAATCCTGGAGTTGTAAAAGCTGCCATATTAATGCAATCTTTCTCTTTCTCTTCGCACACCCACCCTCCCCGTTGGCAGTGCAAATGGATAAGTGCTTCCTTCTCCAGCAACCAAGCATCAAAACAGTAAATGAAGTAGATCTCCTCAAACTTTGATATTGTCATTTCCCTCCAGTAGTAAAGGAGAGTCCAAGAACATGTTATATTATATGGTTAGGAATGAAGTCATATATGCAACATAGAGTCATAAAGGTGTATAGCATGGAACCAGACCCTTCGGTCCAACCCGTCCACACCGACCAGATATCCCAACCCAATCTAGTCCCACCTGCCAGCACCTGGCCCATATCCCTCCATACCCTTCCTATTCATATACCCATTCAAATGCCTCTTAAATGTTGCAATTGTACCAGCCTCCACCACTTCCTCTGGCAGCTCATTCCATATACAGACCACCCTCTGCGTGAAAAAGTTGCCCTGAAGGTGTCTTTTATATCTTTCCCCTCTCACCCTAAACCTATGCCCTCTAGTTCTGGACTCCCCGACCCCAGGAAAAGACTTTGCCTATTTATCCTATCCATGCCCCTCATAATTTTGTAAACCTCTATAAGGTCACCCGTCAGCCTCCGATGCTCCAGGGAAAACAGCCCCAGCCTGTTCAGCCTCTCCCTGTAGCTCAGATCCTCCAATCCTGGCAACATCCTTGAAAATCCTTTCTGAACCCTTTCAAGTTTCACAACATCTTTCCGATAGGAAGGAGACCAGAATTGCATGCAATATTCCAACAGTAGCCTAAT
>NC_057714.1:109948786-109975521 GCF_004010195.1 Chiloscyllium plagiosum | reverse complement strand
CAGCAGGTAGTGAAGGCGGCTAATAGCATGCTGGCCTTCATAACAAGAGGTATTGAGTATAGAAGCAAAGAGGTTCTTCTGCAGTTGTACAGGGCCCTGGTGAGACCACACCTGGAGTACTGTGTGCAGTTCTGGTCTCCAAATTTGAGGAAAGACATTCTGGCTATTGAGGGAGTGCAGCGTAGGTTCACGAGGTCAATTACTGGAATGGCGGGACTACCTTATGCTGAAAGATTGGAGCGACTTGGCTTGTATGCCCTCAGTTTAGAAGATTGAGAGGGGATCTGATTGAGACATATAAGATTATTAAAGGATTGGACACTCTGGAGGCAGGAAACATGTTTCCGCTGATGGGTGAGTGCCGAACCAGAGGACACAGCTTAAAAATACGGGGTAGACCATTTAGGACAGAGATGAGGAGAAACTTCTTCACCCACAGAGTGGTGGCTGTGTGGAATGCTCTGCCCCAGAGGGCAGTGGAGGCCTAGAATCTGGATTCATTTAAGAAAGAGTTGGATAGAGCTCTCAAAGATAGTGGAATCGAGGGTTATGGAGATAAGGCAGGAAGAGGATACTGATTAGGAATGATCAGCCATGATCATGTTGAATGGTGGTGCAGACTCAAAGGGCTGAATGGCCTACTGCTGCACCTATTGTCTATTGTCTATTTCATGCCTCCGAATTGCAATATCTCTCCCCAGCACCTTCCAATCTATTTGCAAGGTGCACTTATTTTGACTGAATGTTTCTGCATTTGGGCTTGAACTGTGCATTTTCCCAGCCCACTCAATAAAGAATTTAAGACTTAAGAGTGCCTTTCACGACCTCACTCCAACCCGAAATATTGCACAGAAATTGATTTTCTCTTGACATTATCACTGCTGTAGTGTAGCAACAGCAATTCTGGTATTTCAGGGATTATGGATTGGTGATTCATCCTGGATAGTAGAAATAAATTCAACTTGAAAGACTGAAGGACAAGAAGGCAATTTTATCTTCAGGATTTATAAGAAACGAGGAAGTTTGATTAATTTAAGGCACCAAATGAAATAACTTGGCTTGAATTCATGAACAAACAAAGGAATCGATTAACTATAAGTTTATGCAAGTCCCATGGACAAATCCTTGGGTGCTGTAAGGACGATGACGATACCTATGTCAAATTTTACTAGAGTGGGAGATCTCATCACATGTACCTTTAAGCTTTTCCATGCACTCCATCAGTTTGGAAATATCTTTTACCAGAACTTGTTGGAAATGTAAGACGATGATGGCATACTGAGGGCAACTAGACATCTTGGGCCTTAATGAACAATGCTACCAGCAACTGACCTTAGTTTCTTTCTGGATTTTAATTTTATTGATGGATGACAGTGCATGAGGGTAAATTAAGTTCTGGTGCAGCAAGTGAAATAAAGAGAGGGAAAGAAAAGGTAAATTAAGAGAGAAACAGAAAAGATGCAAAAAGAGAAAATTGGAAAGTTTTCTTTAAAAAAAACTTACATGATGAATTCTCAAACAACACTTTATTGTGTGCAAAGAATGTGTTCGAATGATTTAAATCAGAGCCAAATGTTTGTATGGCAGTACATTAGCAATTATCATGTCAGCTAAAGTTACATATGCTGTTATGAATTATATCATTATTTTGGCACAGAAAGAAGCCAGTTGGCCCATTGTGTCCTCACCATCAATGAAGTTTTGACCACACTAAGTGCATTATCCTTTTGGTCTGTATGCCCTGGAGGCTGTGGCAAAGCAAGTGAATATCTAAATACTGCTGAATATCCGTATACTGCTTAAGTGTTACAAGAGCTTCTGACTCAACCACCCCTTCAGTCTCTCTTCTCACAACTTCTCCTTTAACTCCCCTTTAACCATTTATTCAGATCAAAGATGTGGCCATGGTTACCCACATAGACTCCACCCATGTTTCTCTTGTTGTGGGCTATATGAAACTTCCCTTGTCCCAGTCCTACTCAAGCCCCCTCCCTCAACTCTTTCTCCAGTATGTCAATGATATCATCAGTGCTGCTTCCCTCTCTCGCCCAGAATTGAAAAAGTTTGGTCAGGTTTGCTTCCAATTTCCACCTCACTCTCACCTTCACCTGGTCTATCTCTGGCCCATCCCTTCCCCTCCTCGATATGTCTGTTTCCATTTCTGGGGATAGGCTGGATTTACACTATTGGCCCACTGATTTTCATTGTAATGAGATTGTACATATGTTCAGTCCACAAAAATGATCCTGACCTTTCATATTGGCTGATGCTTTAACACACCACCATGGTCCCGAGCCAATTCATCTGTCTTGGGTTTGCTACAGTGCTATTCCAGTGAAGCACCATCATCCATTGATCACCTACTTTAGAGAGAGAGTTATAATCACTTTCATGAAAATGTTCTTCCATTGATACCTTTTCCATCTGCCCACATTTTATCCCTAAAACCAAATTCCTTCTCTTTCTGTATTTGCTTTATAGTAACAAAAAAATCTGTTGAATTCATCACTCTCTCTCTACCTATTACATTGATTTGATCCAAGTTATTCTTGAATTAGTTGAAATTCCCTATTTCCACCTTACAGATCTTTGCACCTGTCAGGAAGTTGTCCTGGCATTTGTTCTCTGCTGCCCATACAGAGGTTCATAATTTAGTCCAACAGTGAGATTTTACCTTCTTTGTTCTACATATTAACTAATATTGAAATCCTTTTTAATCCCCACTCTCTGTTTCAGTTGATAGCCTTTTAAACCAGGAATGTGGAACTACCATTCCTGTGCTTCTTAAAACCAAGTTTCATTACTTGTGATTGTACCATAGTTCCAAATATCTGGTTCTGCCCTCAGCTAACCTTTCTGGTTCCCTGGTATTGATTGACGTCCAATCCTAATTTCTGTGGTAATTTCAAGAGGCAAAGCAAGTGCAATTCCAGAAAGCTCTTAGAAATCGTGGAGAAGTTAATGCCAAGATACCTTTTGTTCAAGGGGCCAACAAGTTCTGGAGATTTATAATGCATGGCCTATCTCTTAATTCCCTGAACTGACTAATCATTCAGCACACGCGGATTGTGTCATTAACAGGCTGTTATTTTGCATCAAGATCCTACCCATTAAATGCTAAGGCAGCGCTTTCCAAACGATTTCACACTGACTCCATTTTGAGGTTTGAAAACAGTACCGACGCCTCAGCAAGGAGGAGTGGAGAAGAAGACCCAATTGTATTCACTCATGGGATGTGGGCACTGCTGGCAGGCCAGCATTTACTATCTGTCTCTAGTTGCCATTGTGAAGGTAGTGGTGAGTTGCCTTCTTGAACTGACGCAGTCCTACTATAGCAAGGCAATAGTGATCACAACACTTCAGATTACAACTCCACTTAGGTTCCGGACTCCTGACTTTGGAAGGCTCTGTATGATATTAAGAAAGATACTAATTAATGATCAAAATCATAATCAAACATCTTCCCATTAGTTCAAAGATAAAACACAAAATTATAATGTGCTTGTAAATATGATACAATGTCATATTTTGATTTTGTCACATGTATTTTACAGTGCCTCACCACTGTCTACAACGTACTCAACCAGCATTGAAATCACTGACCTTAAGGCACCATCCTTGGTGTTGGCCTGATATCTCTTCACTACCATCTCACAGCTGCCTGTGGTGGACCAACCAATATCAGAGCCACTGGGCCCACTGCATCAATGTTGCCGTGATGCCCTTTTGTCACTGCCATCTGACAGTAAACCTACTCAGGAAACTTGGCTGTAAATGTCTTACTAATTAATAGGATTCCATCCATTGTAGGTCATTGGATCTCAAATAATAATTTATTAATGAGACATCTGGAAGCATGAGGTGTTATCAACCAAAATTCTTTCATTCTATTGTTTCGGTACAAGTATTCCTTGGTTATTTGTTAAAGGCCTGCATAGAATTGAGGGACAGATCAACATAACGGGGACTGTAGTAAGGAAGAATGTAAGAAAGGTGAGCTACAGGCCTTTTAAGTAGATCTGGCTCAGGTGTGTAAGTGCCACTGCTAAACTAAAACTTACACTTGTGAGTTTTCATTAGCCAATATAGCTTTCATGTAGATCAATGCTCAAAACCAAATGCAGTTCTTCACCTCGACCAAGATCTATACAAGGCTATGCCTGACTGAAGCTTTGTATGAATCCCCTTTGTGTGAATCCCAGCTCCAACCCCTATACTGGCTGAGCTCAGGCAACATTGTAATAGATTGTCCCCAGGGCGAGGGGTGAGAGCAGCTCACTCCCAGTTCTGATCATGATTCCCTCCACCATGGGAATGTACATAAAGGGAATGGATATCAAAGGATAATAAAATTGATTCAGCTGTGATGGGCCCCACATCCAAGCAACCTGCAAGCTCTCAATGTCAAAGCTAAAACATCAATAATTTGGACAAAATACCAAAAGGCACCTGATACTTATGGAGCTTTATCAAGCAAGAAGGGATTAGCTTTAGAGAAAGGAAGGAAGTGTGTTTTTAGATGCACATAATGGCGAGCTAGATATGTACACCTCAGCTCACAGAATTGTTACAATGCAAGAGGAGGTCATTTGGCCCATCATGTCTGTACCAATTCTGTTATGTGATGCTAATCTCCTGCCTTTTCCCCACATCCCTGTGCGTCATTGCTATTAAAATAACCATCCAATGCCATCTGACAGTAAATTAAACCTGTCTCCACCACATTTCCAAGCACTGCATTCCAGACCCCAAGGATTTGGTAAGTGATAACGTTTTTTTTTAATATAACCCTGACTTCATTTGCACATCATGTAACTGGATGTCAAAGGAGGCAAAACATGTAAAGTGATAATTATTTTAATCATGCTACGCCACATCTCTGTGGCAGGTGGAACGTGAAGCCAGATCCTCTGGCCCAGAGGTTGGGACATTATTATTGCACTGCAGGCTTCTTAAAGGATGCTGCTCGCTCAATGTGAGATTCAAATGCACTACCCAGAGATAAGTGGCCTCACCCCATACTGACTGGGGTGGCTAGCTTAAAATTGTTTTGAAACAACTTCTCCAGGCAGTTTATGGCTCACTCTGAGGCAGATGAGACCTAAGGCAAGAGGTAAGGACACTACCTCCTGTGCCACAACATCCCTAAGTGTAGTCTGATATACTAAAGTGAAAACATATGGGAGAAGTTACCTGTCGTTAGTAATATTTCTGTACTAGTAATGCAGTGGCCCAGGCCCATGCTCTGTGAACATGGGTCGAAAATCTCATTTTAGCAGCTGGTGGAACTTTTAAAAAATCTAGAATCAAAAGTGAGTCTCAGAAATGGTGACCATTAAACTAACACCAGTTGTCATAGAAGGCTCATCATATTAACTGACTCCCTCAAGGGAAGGAAACCTGCCATCATTACCTGGTCTGTTCTCCTCGTGACTCCAAACCCACAGCAATGTGGTTGACTCCAAAATGGCCCAGCAAGTCACTCTGCAGACAACTAGAGCTGGGAAACAAATGCTGGCTTGCAAGTGATACCCACATCCCATTAAAGAATATTAAAACAACACTGGTACTGACCAGTTTGGTTAATGGAACTGTTCCTGTAATATTCCAGCTTCCTTAAGATAAAGACCAACTCCTTTGTTGGCTTTTTTGATTATATTCTGAATGAGTGCATTAGTATTTTCAGTGATTTATGTAACAGGAAATCAAACTCTGTTTGCTCTTTCACTGGTCATAGTTACGTCTTCGAGAAATACTTCACATAAAATTAATTATTATAAATGTGACTAATCTATTGAAGAAGCTGTTGTTGATTTGCAAGCCCATTTCAGAGTTAGTCACGTTGTTGTGGGTGTGGTGAGAATGACAAATTTCCCTCCCTAGCACATACTAATGAACAGAGGGGGAGACAATGGCCTAGTGGTATTATTGCTGGATTGTTAATCTAGAGACCCAGGCCATGTTCTGAGTACATGGGTTCAAATCCCATCATGGCAGTTGGTAGAATTTGAGTTTAATAAAGAATCTGGAATTAAGAGTCTAATGATGACCATGAATCAATTGTCAGGAAAAAAAGAATATCTGGTTCACTGAAGTCCTTTAGGGAAGGAACTGCATCTTTATGTGGTCTGACCTAAATGGGACTCCAGACCCACAGCAATATGGTTGACTCTTAACTGGGCAATAATTGCTTGCCTGGCCAATGGCACCCTCACAATAATAAAACAAAAAGATGGTGACAGCTTTCAATTCCAGATTTATTAATTCAACTTATATTCCACCAGCCACAATGGTGTGATTTGAGCCCACATCTCCAAAAGATTTGCCTGAACTTTGGGATTTTGAGTGACATTACCACTACTCCACCATCGCCCTATACTGAGAGCATGGTGAGAGGTCTGTGTGCTTCAGTTGGCTGAATATATTTTTCTCATCCCCTATTCTAAAACTTGTGCCATTGCATTTACAGGCCAAACCCAAGAAACCATCAGACTCCTTGAGACAATTAAGGGCAACCAAAAAATATCACTGTGCTCAATCATTGCCCTCATTTATGCACACAGAAGGAGCTCAATAATTGGTAGGTCCTGCAAGAATTATGATTTTTTACTCATCCTGTCAGGAATTGTTAACAACATTCACAAGAAATGTCAACATGCGTAGAAGAGCTGAAATTTTCATTGGATTCACTGCTTAGATGGCTTTCTGATCAAACATTAATGGAATGACAGAATTGTTACTGTGCAGAAGGATGTCATTCAGCCAGTCATGCCTGCGGTTCTATTACCTGGAACCAATCTCCTGCCTTTTTCCCCACATCCCTCCACACTAATTCTATCCAAATAACTTCCCTCTTGAATGCCTCAATTGAGCCTACCTCCACCACATTTCCGAGCAGTACCCTGACTATTCGCTGAGTGAGAAAGTTTTTTTCTCGCGTCACTCTTGCTTTGTTTGCAAGTCACCCAAATCTATGTACCCTTGTACTTGTTCTTTTTCCGAGTGGGAACAGCTTCTCCTTAGCTACTGTATCAGCCCTCTCATGATTTTGAAAACCTCTATCAAAACTCCTCTCATGCTTCTTCTCTCCAAGGAGAATACTCCTAATCTCTTCAATCTATCCTCATAAGTGAAGTTTCTGATTCGTGGAGCCCGTCCTTCAATTGCTTCCACATTCACACCTTTCCTATATTGCACCTAGAACTGTCCACAATAATGTTTATTTTAATGGCTTTCTGGCTAACATTTCACTCTAATTCTACTTCCCTTTTGTAACATTAGTAGTAGCAATTTATGGATCTTCTGTAAGACAGTATGTTTCTGTGCACGACAGACTATTACTGTGGTACACTGTATACCTCTGTTTCATAAGAAAAGAGGCATTATACTGCAGTGTATGTTATTCACAGCTAAAGTACAATCATGTGTTTCTGTACAAATCCATCTGAGTTTTCAAAATCTTACTTCTGTAATTCTATTCACCAGCTAGTTAGAGATTTGAGCTACAGGGATAAGCTGTTTTTTTTCCCCTTGGAATGTCAGAGGCTGAAGGGTCACCTTTTTGAGGTTATAAAATCATGAGGGGCATTGATGAGGTGAATAGCCAAAGTCTTTCTCCCAGGGTAGGGGAGTCCAGAACTAGAGGGCATTGGTTTAAGGTGCAAAGGGAAAAATATAAAAGTGACCTAAGGAGCAACTTTTTCACACACAGGGTGGTGTGCGTATGAACTGAGCTGCCAAAGGAAGTGGTGGAGGCTGGTACAATTACAACATTTAAGAGGCATATGGATGGGTATATGAATAGGAAGGTTTTCGAGGGATGAGGGCCAAATGCTGGCAAATGGGACTCAATTAATTTAAGATATTTGATTAGCATGGACGAATTGGACCAAAGAGTCTGTGCTTATTAATTAATCGATCTTAGATCCTGCTTAGACCAAGTGAATTGAACATTTCAAAACAAGTTTTTTTTAAGGAGGAGAAAGTAAGGACTGCAGATGCTGGAGTACCAGAGTTGAAAAATGTGGTGCTGGAAAAACCAAAGCAGGCCAGGCAGCATCCGAGGAGCAGGAGAATCGACGTTTCGGGCATAAGCCCTTCTTCTTGTTCAGGGATAAACGGCCCTGATTTAATTGAATAGGCTCAAAGGACCAAGAATCTTCTGTTTATCTGTTCTAGGAACATTCTAAAGTCAATTGGAAATCATCCTCTGCAATATCTATGCATTAGTGAATTGGATAAGGGAATAGAGAGTTGTGTATCCAGATTTGCAGATGGTACTAAATTAGGAGGTGCAGTAAGTAGTGCAAATGGCTGCAGAATTTTAAAGAAAGACCCAGATTGATTAAGCAAGTGGACAAAACTGGGGAAGATGGAGATCAATGAGAGTTGACTGTGAGATAATCAATTTCAGATCCAGGGAACACAAAATGAAATATTCTCTTTCATAGCTTACCCGCTCCAGTTTCATATTCTGAGCTGATAGCTTGTCTTCTAAACTCTGATGAATCATCTAGACTCGAACTGTTAGCTTGTTCTCTCTCCTCAGGTGCTGCCTGACCCACTGATTTCCAGCATTTTTTGGTCTCAGTAACTTGTCCTTTATGCTCATTTAAAATCCTGCATCCATCAAATACAACTTCTTTCCCCAAAGCACAAATGCTCCCATCTTTGTGCTCTGACAGTCCAATTTCCTATTGCTTTGGAGAAATCTTCTAGAAGGTAAATCCCTCATAAGTAATACAATTATTATTAATATTATAAGAGTGTTAAGATTGTTGTTGTTACTCCCTGTTTCAATAGGGTCAAAGCCTTTCACAAGTACCTGAGAGAGCAGATTGGACTTTGGTTTCACATTCACTGCATTGCAAAAAAAAAGCCTGGCATTAAAAATATTTTTCGAAGATATGTCTGGCTTGAGATGGAAGGAGTCCTGTGTACAATTTGTTACCTTAAGGATGTAACATATCTGAGTTGGAAGTAATTCAGGGGAGCTTTAGAGGAGGTTGTGAGTATTAGAAACTCACTGCCTGAAAGGATGGTGGAGTAAGGAACCATCACAACATTTATGATGTATTGAGATGAATCCTTGAATATTCAGCATCTTGTGTTGTTCCTCTTAGGACAGTGAGTTTTTGTACAGAGCTTTCCCTTGTGAATATATCTTGCTGTGGAAGGAAAATGCTTAATGGGCTGAGTGGATCTTTTGATATTCTGCAGCTTTCTTGTGTATAATTAAACTTGTTTATCAACCACTCGGACTTGCTAACCTACATTGTCTCCCAGTCCAACATAGAGTCATAGAGGTGTACAGCAGGGAAACAGACCCTTCGGTCCAACCTGTCCATGCTGACCAGATATCCCAACCCAATCTAGTCCCACCTGCCAGCACCCGGCCCATATCCCTCCAAACCCTTCCTATTCATATACCCATCCAACTGCCTCTTAAATGTTGCAATTGTACCAGCCTCCACCACTTCCTTTGGCAGCTCATTCCATACATGTACCACCCTCTATGTGAAAAAGTTGCCCCTTAAGTCTCTTTTATATCTTTCCCTCTCACCCTAAACCTATGCCCTCTCATTCTGGACTCCACAACCCTGGGAAAAAGACTTTGCCTATTTACCCTATCCATGCCCCTCATAACCTCTATAAGGTCACCCCTCAGCCTCCGACACTCCAGGAAAAACAGCCCCAGCCTGTTCAGCCTCTCCCCATAGCTCAAATCTTCCAATCCTGACCACATCCTTGTAAATCTTTTCTGAACCCTTTCATGTTTCACAACATGTTTCCGATAGGAAGGAGACCAGAATTGCATGCAATATTCCAATAGTGGCCTAACCAATATCCTTTACAGCTGCAACAAGACCTCCCAACTCCTGTACTCAATACTCTGACCAATAAAGGAAAGCATACCAAACGCTTTCTTCACTATCCTACCTACCTGCGACTCCACTTTCAAGGAGCTATGAACATGCACTCCAAGGTCTCTTTGTTCAGCAATACTCCCTAGGATCTTACCATTAAGCGTATACGTCCTGCTAAGATTTACTTTCCCAAAATGCAGCACCTCGCATTTGTTTGAATTAAACTCCATCTGCCACTTCTCAGCCCATTGGCCCATCTGGTCAAGATCCTGTTGTAATCTGAGGTAACCCTCTTCGCTGTCCACTACACCTCCAATTTTGGTGTCATTTGCAAACTTACTAACTGTACCTCTTATGCTCACATCCAAATCATTTATGTAAATGACAAAAGTAGAGGACCGATCCATGTGGCACTCCACTGGTCACAGGCCTCCAATCTGAAAAACAACCCTCCACCACCACCCTCTGTCTTCTACCTTTTAGCCAGTTCTGTATCCAAATGGCTAATTCTCACTGTATTCCATGGGGTCTAACCTTGCTAATCAATCTCCCATGGGGAACCTTGTCGAACGCCTTACTGAAATCCATACAGACCACACCTATCACTCTGCGCTCATCAATCCTCTTTGTTACCTCTTCAAAAAACTCAGTCAAGTTTGTGAGATATGATTTCCCATGCACAAAGCCATGTTGCTTATCCTAATCAGTCCTTGCCTTTCCAAATACATGTATATTCTGTCCCTCAGGATTCCCACCAACAACTTGCCCACCACCAACGTCAGGCTCACTGGTGTATAGTTCCCTGGCTTGTTCTTACCACCCTTCTTAAACAGTGGCATCACATTTGCCAACCTCCAATCTTCCGGCACGTCTCCTGTGACTATCGATGATACAAATATCTCAGCAAGAGGCCCAGCAATCACTTCTCTGGCTTCCCACAGAGTTCTAGCATACACCTGATCAGGTCCTGGGGATTTATCCACCTTATGCGTTTCAAGACATCCAGCATTCCTCCTCTGTAATTTGGACATTTTGTAAGGTGTCACCATCTATTTCCCTACAGTCTATATCTTCCATACCCTTTTCCACAGTAAATACTGATGCAAAATACTCGTTTAGTATCTCCCACATTTTCTCTGGCTCCACACAAAGGCCGCCTTGCTGATCTTTGAGGGGCCCTATTTTCTCTCTAGTTACCCTTTTGTCCTTAATGTATTTGTAAAAACCCTTTGGATTCTTCTTAATTCTATTTGCCAAAGTTCTCTCATGTCCCCTTTTTGCCCTCCTGATTTCCCTCTTAAGTATACTCCTACTACCTTTATACTCTTCTTAGGATTCACTTGATCTATCCTGTCTATACCTTATATATGCTTCCTTCTTTTTCTTAACCAAACCCTCAATTTCTTTAATCACCCTGCATTCCCTATACCTACCAGCCTTTCCTTTCACCCTAACAGGATTATACTTTCTCTGGATTCTTGTTATCTCATTTCTGAAGCTTCCCATTTTCCAACCATCCCTTTATCTGTGAACATCTGCCCCCAAACAGCTTTCGAAAGTTCTTGCCTAATACTGTCAAAATTGGCCTTTCTCCAATTAAAATTTCAACTTTTAGATCTAGTCTATCTTTTTCCATCACTATTTTAAATCTAATAGAATTATGGTCGTTGGTCCCTAAGTGCTCCCCCACTGACACCTCAGTCACCTGCCCTGCCTTATTTCCCAAGAGTAGGTCAAGTTTTGCACCTTCTCTTGTAGGTACATCCACACACTGAATCAGAAAATTGTCTTGTACACCCTTAACCAATTCCTTTCCATCTAAACCCTTAACACTATGGCAGTTCCAGTTTATGTTTGGAAAGTTAAAATCCCCTACCGTAATCACCCTATTATTCTTACAGATAGCTGAGATCTCCTTACAAATTTGTTTCTCAATTTCTCTCTGACTATTAGGAGGTCTATAATACAATCCCAATAAGGTGATCATCCCCTTCTTATTTCTCAGTACCATCCAAATAACTTGCTTGGATGTATTTCCAGGAATATCCTCCCTCAGCACAGCTGTAATGCTATCCCTTAATAAAAACGCCACTCCTCTCTTGCCTCCCTTTCTATCCTTCCTGTGGCATTTGTATCCTGGAACATTAAGCTGCCAGTCCTGCCCATCCCTGAGCCATGTTTCTCAATTCTGGAATTTGTCAATTTTAAATAAAAACAAAAAGCTGTTGATTCTGAAAATCTGAAATTAAAGCACGGACTGTTGGAAAAACCCAACATATGCAGTATCTGTGGAGAGCTAAGCAAAGGGTGCATTTTTCCCCTGCCTGGAGCTGGCGAGAAAGGCAAATTGGCCCTGGAGAAATACTTAACCCCTTCTCAATGCTGAGAATCATAAAATCCCTACTGTGCAAAGAGAAGCCATTTGGCCCATCAAGTCTGCACTGACCATCTGAAGAGCATCCCACCCAGATCCACCCAGATCCTGTCATTCTACATATACCATGGCTGATCCACCTAGTCTACAAATCCCTGGACACTACAGGGCAACTTAGCAAGGCCAATCCACCTAACCTGTGCATCTTTGGACTGTGGGAAGAAACCAGAACACCCAACAGAACTCTTGTGATTTCACCCCTCCCTACCTCTGCAGCCTGCTTTGCCTTAAACCAACAAGATGTCAGAGCTCCTCCAATTCTGGCCTCTTGCATATCCCTGATTTTAAATCACTGCATCTTTGGTGGTCGTGTCTTCAGCAGCAATTGGATCTAAGATCTTTAATTTCCTGAAGCTTCCCTGTATTTCCACCTCTCTCTCTTCCTACAAGACCCATATTAAAAACAAATTTTTTGACCAAACTTTTGGATATCTGTGTTTATGCATCTCAGTGCCAAATTTTGTTTGCGGTATCTTTGGATGTTTTACAACTGTAAAGGTGCCAGAGAAAAGGCACATTGTGGACAGTTTTAGCAAAAACACAGAATCTTGCTTCCTGATGCTAAAATGACTAAGAAGTATTTTGCCTTTCCAAGATCACGATGCCATTCACGAACTTGACAGAAAGCTCAGGGAATGTGAGAAATCGGCAGGTGAAAAAGCTTTGTATTATGCCAGCATGTTCCTGTTCCTTGTGAATCAGTATCAGGAAGCTCGTGAACACACTAACAGGATACTGAAAATTTTCAGTGGGTCAAAGGAGGTATGTAACTTATGTTGGGTTAAGCCATGTACCCATCTGCCATAATAGACAATAGGTGCAGGAGTAGACCATTCTGCCCTTCGAGCCACCACCACCATTCATTATAATCATGGCTGATCAGTATCCTGTTCCTGCCTTATCCCCATAACCCTTGATTCCACTGTCCTTAAGAGCTCTATCCTACTCTTTCTTGAAAGTATCCAGAGACTTGGTCTCCACTGCCCTCTGGGGCAAAGCATTCCATATGCCCACCACTCTCTGGGTGAAGAAGTTTCTCCTCAACTCTGTTCTAAGTGGCCGACCCCTTATTTTTAAATTGTGACCTCTGGTTCAGGACTCACCCATCAGCGGAAACATGCTTCCTGCCTCCAGAGTGTCCAATCCTTAAATAATCTTATACGTCTCAATCAGATCCCCTCTCAGTCTTCTAAACTCAAGCGTATACAAGCCCAGTCGCTCCAATCTTTCAGCATAAGATAGTCCCGCCATTCCGGGAATTGACCTTATGAATCTATGTTGCACTCCCTCAATAGCCAGAATGTCTTTCCTCAAATTTGGAGACCAAAACTGCGCACAATATTCCAGGTGCAGTCTCACAAGGCCCTGTACAGCTGCAGAAGGACCTCTTTGCTTCTATACTCAGTTCCTCTTGTTATGAAGGCCAGCATGCTATTAGCTATAATCCCACAGCACTTCACAGGCAATGCACTACTCACACAGGAACATAGGAACAGGTGTAGTCCATTCAGCCCCTCGAGCCTGTTCCATCATTCAATGAGTTCCTTGCTGATTTGTGGCCCAACTCCATGTACCTGCCTTTGAATACCTTTGCTTAACAAAAATTTATCTATCTCAGATTTAAAATTGACAACTGATCCAGCATCCACTGCCGAAAGTTCCAAGTCTCCATCACCTTTGTGTGTAGAAGTGCTTCCTAACATCTCTCCTGAATGGTCTGGCCCTAATTCTCAGACTGTTCCCCCTAGTTCTAGAATCCACAACCAGTAGAAATCATTTATCTTTACCTACCCTTATGAAAAACAGTCATTGTTACTTTAATTGGGAAATGCCACAGCCATTATGTATACATGAAAATCCCACAAACAGCACTGGGGTGAATGATTGCTGACTATGTTTTTTTTAATTGATGTTGGTTGACAGAGTTGACACCAGGACAATCTTCACTTATTTTCCTTAAAAGATAGTCAGAAGCATTCCAATGTATCTGCCTGAACCACCGGGATAACCAAATGGAATTTCAGTTTGTGACACTTCTAACAATGCAGTACTCCCTCACTACGACCCTAAAGCACCTAATTCTACATCATGGAATGTTACACACCAGAACACAGGCCAGGTTGGGGCTAGTGATCTTGGGAGTGGGCACTGACCAAAGCTGGTCCTTATCAAAAGTGAGAGAGTGCTCTCTGAGCCAACCTGACGTAACCATAAAGGGTTCCTTAGGTGGGTTAAGTCCTGCAATGCTGAACTATGCAGTTTCTGAAGATCTTACAAAATGTAGCCCTTTTCCATGCTAGTACCACACTGTCTAGCTTCTCTAGGTCTGGTTGGTTCTGTTGCAGAACTAAACACAGACAAAACCTCACCTAATATCCAAATATTGAGCAAATATATCTAGTGTACGCCTCTTTAAACTGTGCAGAAATAGGGGGCACAGGTTTCTTCCTGACTGCTGCTGACATGCTCTTGAAGGCCCGACTTAATTTGATGAAGTTCCCAATTAATGGGTGTTGATGATTTATAAACATAGGACTATTGTGGTGCAATAGTAATGTCACTACTTCTAAGTTAGGAGATTCAGGTTCAAGTCCCACTTACTTCAGAGATGTGTAATAACATCTTTGAACAGGTTGATTAAAAATATCTATTGTACATTCTACATGATAAATAGGCTCCCAAAAAATAGACATCATGGTGCCTGAACTGCTCACATTTAATTTAATGTCAGGAAACCAACATTTCAGCTCCTGCCTCCATAAATACCCTCGTAACTGCCCCAGCCACCCAGCTCTTTCCTCTCTCTTAGTTTCCAATGTTTCAGGCCAGTGACCTTTTGTTAGAACACTGATGTTCCCCCTGATTATTTCAGTGCTTTTGCTCATACAACAGACTTCCAGCTTTTGTTGTACTTTGCTATTGTCATAGAACAGAAAGGGCCATTTGGTCCTTCATGTCTGCACTGACAGAACCATTTGTATTCAGTTTCCATATTGTTTATGCTGACAGACATTAATACTGAAAGGATGGATTGAACTAACAGACAACAACAATGGGAATGTAAAGAAGGCCATCAGTTACCTAGAGGAAGGACTATGCGATTTGAAAGATATATTTGGATTGATGGGAAAGGTGAGCTATCACCTGTTGACTCTGTGTCATGCAGTTTGATAAACAGGAATTTACATTTTTAATGAACCTTCTGAGTTCACTTACAGCAGCTTCTATACGAATGGGAGAATGCAAACAGTTATGTTGCGTTGCCAGCTCTCTCATTTGGGACGATAATTACCACCTCTCCTAGCAATGCCCCATTTCTTCAAGTATCCATCATTTTGAAGGGACATAGCACATGTATTAGCATCAGATGCTTGCTCTTATGCTTTTGACTTAAAGAAGCAGAATGTGTGTACCTGTTGGTTCAAACTTCAATCAAGTGTTGGTTTTTGATTCAGTTAATGGGGTTCAGACATCCATCACCTACCACACTTGTGTGATCTTTCAGCTTTCCACATCGAATATCTATGGCCTTTCAACATGAGACTGTTGATTTATTGCTGAATTAAATGTTTGTGTGTGCACACTTGACTGGCTTGTAAATGGCTATATTCCATTTCATTTAATCTCCCAAAAGAAACAGAAAGAAGATGGTTGCTTATTCCAGTCTTGTATTCCTTGGGAATTGTAGATTTAATTAAACAGTGTTAAGATTAATAGGGTGGATAGAAGGTACTTACAGTAGGTGCTAACACAGGTACTGTGTTAAATGCTGGCTTGCCACCCACTGCTGATTTCTGAATCACAGGTCTGCTATCTTCAGAAGGAACAGAATTTCCTGAGTGCCCTGGAAACCGTCAACCAGATTATTGCCACCACTCCCACATTCATGCCAGCTCTCATTCTGAAGATGAAACTGTTCTTGGCCCAGAACAACTGGGATCAAACTTTAGAAACTGCACAAAGGTAAGTGAGGGGAGGACGATAATAGAAGTAATGTGATTATCGTATCAAGCACATGAACAGTGAATGGTGCTGATTAACGAATAACATAAATCAGACTCCTAATCTGCTTATCAGTTGTGTACAATGATTTAAGATTTTTGTTCTTGTAGGGCTTCCAATGGCTCATTTGATAAATCTTTTTCTTAAAGGAAACTCCTACAACTTGAGCTTTCTCTGATCATTACTCAACCTCAGCTGTCATTTTTCCTGACAGCTTTTCCCCTGTATGAGTACCTGCCAGAGGTGGCCTCCTACCTCTTGCTTTTGTTGTGGCCCATTGTTAGTTGGTACTAGCAACGAGTCGCTAAGAATGCAAAAGTGACAGCATATCTATATCATAAATGAACCTGTGAACATTTTGTGAAAGGCCACAGATAAAATGAGTTAAAGGTGAATTAGTTAATGAACATTTGAATAATGATGCAATAAATCACCTTCATTTCAATGTAATCATAATTTTATGACTGTTTTTACCAGAAATAAAACAGTACGATTGTCCATTATATGTAAAGGGAGCATATGTGATGGGTACATAAATAGATTATACACTTATCAAACCCTTCTTTTTCTCCTCATTAAAACAAGAATTATGCTGAAGGATGGTACCAACATAGATGCATTGCTAATCTTGTGTCTTCATGCACTTTGTAAAGAAGGAGATCAGACTGAGGTGAGGAAGCTATTAGATAGTGAGATATGTTGATTTATTAACACAGAATAATGTCAGGTGTCCTGAGCCATAGACTCAGCTCTGTTTTTTGGTTGTCCTCCAGGACCTTATTTCACATCTGTATTGTGTGACTGAAAGTGCCTAATGGGTTCTTTAAGGTCTGATCAAAATTAATACAAGAATTGGAGGTACCGTTGTTAGACTGGGCTGGACAAAGTTAAAAATCACACAACACCAGGTCATAGACCAACAGGTTATTTGAAAATACAAGCTTTTGGAACATTGCTCCTTCCCCAGGTAGCTAGTGGGGTAGGATCATAGGCTACAGAATTTATAGTAAAAGATCAAAGTGTTATACAAGCCATTTGGATACAGAACTGGCTCAAGGGTAGAAGAGAGAGGGTGGTGGTGGAGGATTGATTTTCAGACTGGAGGCCTGTGATGAGCAGTGTGCCACAAGGATCGGTGCTGGGTCCATTGCATTTTGTCATTTATATAAATGATTTGGATGTGAACACTGGAGGTACAGTTAGTAAGTTTGCAAATGACACCAAAATTGGAGGTGTAGTAGACATCAAAGGTTACAAAGTGCAACAGGATCTTGATCAGATGGGCCAAGAAGTGGCAGATGGAGTTTAATTTAAATAAATGTGAGGAGCTGCATTTTGGAAAGGCAAATCAGGGCAGGACTTATACGCTTAATAGTAAGGTCCTGAGGAGTATTGCTGAACAAAGTCATCTTGGGGTGCAGGTTCATAAGTCCTTGAAAGTGGAGTTGCAGGTAGACAGGATAGTGAAGAAGGCGCTTGGTATGCTTTCCTTTAGTGGTCAGATCTGAGCTTTGAGTATAGAAGTTGGGAGGTCATGTTGCGGTTGTACAGGACATTAGTTAGGCTACTTTTGGAGTATTGTGTGCAATTCTGGTCTCCCTCCTATAGGAAGGATGTTGTGAAACTTGAAAGAATTCAGAAAAGATTTACAGGGATGATGCCAGGGCTGGAGGGTTTGAACTATAAGGAGAGGCTGAATAGGCTGTGGCTGTTTTCCCTGGAGTGTCAGAGGCTGAGGGGTGACCTTATAGAGGTTTATAAAATCATGAGAGGCATGGATAGGATAAATAGACAAGGTATTTTCCCTGGGGTGAATGAATCTGGAACTAGAGGGCATTATTTTAGGTTGAGAAGGAAAGATTTAAAAGGGACCTAAGGGGCAATGTTTTCAGAGGGTAGTGCATGTATGGAAATGAACTACCAAAGGAAGTGATAGAAGCTGGTACAATTACAACATTTAAAAATCATCTGGAAGGGTATATGAATAGGAAGGATTTGGGCCAAATGCTGGCAAATGGGACTAAATTAATTTAGGATATCTGGCCAGCATGCACGAGATGGACCGAAGGGTCTGTTTCTGTGCTGGACATCTCTATGACTCTATAACTAATGTGATGTATTGAACAAATTTAGATTGCTGTTAAGTTTTTAATTACTCGGACAATGCATTAAAGCTTAGAGTCTGTCTGTATCCCAACTTGAGTCAGACTAGTTATATTTCCAAAGTAGGAATTTATAAAATGTCACATTGACTGACTGCCTACAGATTGTGTGCTTTTTGAACAAAATAGAATGTATCTGCAAATACAATTCATCCCATAGATTTGTGTGTGTGTGGGTGGAGAGAGAGGGAAAGCATGTGTGTGTGGGTGGAGAGAGAGGGAAAGCATGTGTGTGTGAGTGAGAGAGAAAGAAAGAGAGAGAACATGTGTGTTTGATGGAGCATGTGCATGAGTGTGACAGAGTATATGCCTGTGAGAGGGTGTGCACTGTGTGCGTGTGCGCACGTGTATGAGTGAGAGTCTGTGAGTGAGTGTGATCATGTGTGAGAGTGTGTGTGTACGTGTCTTCACAGTGCTTAGCTACTTCAAGGTTGTGGCTTATGTCCTGCCCTTGTCCCATTTGATGACAAAGTTGTACAGCATGCAGGATTTATCAGCCAAACGTTCAACCTGAATGTTCCTATGCAACCTCCTCCCACCATCATAGGTACCATAACACAGTCAATTTGATTCGCTTCTGTGTGACATTAGAATACATCTGAGTGCACTGGACACAACAAAGGTCTTTTGTTTTTATTTATTCATTAATGAGATGTGCGTGTGTGTCAGGGCAGGGCCAGCATTTAAGGCCCATCTCTAATTGTTGTGGAGGAGATGTTGGTGAGCTGCCTTCTTGAACTGCTGCAGGATGTTAATGTGGGGTTTCAGCAGATGAACATGAAGGGGTGATGGATAGATTCTCTCTTGTGGGAAATGGTCATTGCCTAGCAGTTATATGACACAAATGTTACTTGCCACTTATTAGTTCAAGCCTGGATGTTGTCCAGGTCTTGGTTCATATGGACCAGACAATATCTCAACTGTAGTATTGAAACCCTGTGCAGCAAGGCTAACTGCTCACTTAGCAAAGTTGTTCCAGTACATCTAGAATATTAATATTTACCCATAATTATAAAATATTGCATGGGTTTGCTCTACTCATATAGAACAGAAGGAATATGAAGCAGCCAATTACTGCCCATATTTTTATGAATCAGCAATAAGGTTATGAAGAAGTCATCAATAGTTGGTCAAATATCTTCTTTTTACCAATAACATATTCACCGATGTTCAGTTCAAGTCTTCTCAAAATCACTCCAGACCTCATTACAACCAGTTCTGTGGAAGGGTCACTCGATCTAAAACATTAACTTTGATTTCTTACCACAGATGCTGCCAGACCTGCTGAGCTTTCCAAACAATTTTTGTTTCTTTCTTCTCATAAGAACTTCAATCTAGACAGGGGCACAACAGCTAAATGCCACAAAAGAGGAAGAAACTTTTGTTGTTGGCATTGGTTAGCATGGAACAGTGGAATGGTGGCTCAGTGGGTTAGCACTGCTACCTCACAGTGCCAAGGACCCAGGTTTGATTCCACCCTTGGGTGACTGTCTGTGTGGAGTTTGCACATTCTCCCTGTGTCTGCTTGGGTTTCGTTCCACAATCCAAAGATGTCCGGGTTAGGTGAACTGGCCATGGGAAATTGTTCAGTGATGTGTGGGTTAGGGGCAAATGTAGAGTAGGGGAATGGATCTGATTGGGTTAGTCTTCAGAGGGTTGGTGTGGACTTGTTGGGCCAAATAGCCTGTTTCCACACTGTTGGGGTTCTATCAAGGGGTGGAGCAATGGGAGGGGTTGCCAGCCCAAAATCCTCCAATGGTGGACTGCTGTGGCTCTGAATACAATGCACCATCATTTATATGTTTTTACAATCCATTTATTAATATAGGCTGAAAATTATGTGAAACAGCTCAATAGTGCCTTGGAGAAAAAGGAACCTCAGAATCCAAAACTTTACCAACGTGTAGCTGTTTTAGTAAGCAGAATGGTAAGTAATGTCGTTTTTCTCATTTTGGACATTTGGTCTTGACGTGCACCTTTCCAAATAAAGGTGGAGCAATATTCTCATGAGCGTCAATTCCAATTTTAACGTTGATGTTGTGAGAATCCTTGCTTTGAAGTTTATTTTGTATGTTGTCAGCTGAAGCATAGATTCTTGACAGAATCATTGACCCAGATGAAAGTGAGGACTGCAGATGCTGGAGATTCCTTTTGAAGGGCTCCTGTCCAAAACGCCGATTTTCCTGCTCCTCGGATGCTGCCTGACCTGCTGTGCTTTCCCAGCAACACTCTGATCTTGGCTCAGAATCATAGACCTGGCCATCATACCTTACCAAGTCTTTCTATTGAATTATCCCCACTAGGTGACTCTCCTCAGGTTACACCACCACCAGTTGTCTCTCTTGCTAATGACAGAGCATCTCTATAATCTAGTAAGGCTATGGCAAATTTATTCCCCTGTACCATTAGCAAAGCCCTACAAGTTTTCCCTTAAAATGTGTATCCAATTCACTTTGAACGTTTTAATTGCCAATATAGATTTAACCTGTTGTGCACTTTATGCCTTTGACAGTGTGGCAGGAACCAGACTGTTTTGGATCAGACATACAATCTGGTGGAGCGTTCACTATACATGGCTCCCACGGATGCAGAGATTGCAACAGAGCTGGGTTTCCAATTATTTCTCCAGGGTAAACTGCAGGATGCAGTGAAACAGTACACAGATGCAATGAAACTGAGTGAAACCAACATGCCTGCACTGACAGGTGTGTAAGTTGAAATATTACTCAACAATCCTCGTTTGCCGCAGTGAGTATGAAGGTAGTGGTTGTTAGTGACAACATAATCCTTTATTCTTTTATCAGATGAGTCTGATGCTGGTAAGGTCAGCATTTGTTACCCATCCTGTTATGGATCAGACCAAGCCCCGTCAAAATCTAGACCCCAACTTTCTCTTATTTTGAAGATAAGTGTCAGCTGTTGCACCGAGATGCAATTCAATTGGTCAGACTACCAGATTTGAAGCAAACAAAATTTATTCAACACTAGTTAAAATACAACAAAAGAAAGAAGAAACTGGAATAACTTAACTCTGTTGGGGAAACTTAACAGAATTATAGATTATTTAACAACTAAATGCTAACTGTTCAAATGTAGAAACATCCCATAAACGGTTCCTTGGCAAAAGGCAAATTCAGTAAAGTAGATTGTCCTACAGGCAATTCTCCAGCTCAAGAAGAGAGAGAGCGAGTAGCATGGAGAGGTGTGCTGTACCTTCAAGACCCCAGCCACTGCTACTGAAAAACTAAAACTAAAAATCCTGGTTCCGTGGGAGCTTGACCCCCACCCATTCAGGCTGCTTCTATTGTTACAACTTTAAGAAAAATCCCAAGGCCTCACAAGCTGTTACTTTATTGGCTTTGAATAGACAGCTCAGAATCTGTCTTAAAACTCTTTTGGAAAGAAAACAGGACAAGCTAAACCTCTTAAAACCATAGAATTGTCATAATCCCTAATTGCTCTTCAACTGATTGGTTTAATAATTAAAAAAGACCAATCAGTGAACCAGATGGGATTTTATGTCAATTGCTGATAGTTTCATAGTCATCATTTATATTTCAGTTCTTTATTAATTTGAATTGAAATTCCACAATCTGCCAATGGTAAAATTTGAACTCATGGCCCCACAGAATTATTCCAGACCTTTGGATTACTCGATCAGTGGCATGACCACTATGCCACCATTTCAAATAATAACAACATATAATGTAAAGCCAATCTTAACAGAGCAGAACTATCCTCCTCAAATCCCTGTGGACGATAATGGATGGTCACTATTTCAATTTTTCACGATTTGGAGATGCTGGTGTTGGACTGGGGTGTACAAAGTTAGAAAAAAAAAATCACACAACACCAGGTTATAGTCCAACAGGTTTAATTGGAAGCACATTAGCTTTCAGAATGACGCTCCTTCATCAGGTGATAGAAGGAGCGTCGCTCTGAAAGCTAGTGTGCTTCCAATTAAACCTGTTGGACTATAACCTAGTGTTTTTAATTTTTAACTCAATTTTTCACAACCTTTAGAATTACTCAATGTAACGGTTTTAATATAAAAGGTAGAAAGGTGATTGAATTGGTTGAAATTTCCAGAAGTCATAACATTTGGACATGGAAATTAAAGAAAATTAAACCCCGTCATGAGTACAAACATAGGAAATTATATAGAAATTACTTTTGCCACATGAAGTGACTGAATATGATCATTCTAAGTTTCTTCATCTCTTGCGTTGTGTTTTGGTTCTTAAAACCAAGGAACATAGAACAATGATTAGTGATCCAAACAACATTACCTCCTGATTAACACTGCTCATGGCATATATTAGATTTTATCAATTCTTATGATGATATATGCCAAACTATTTACATACATGTTTAGCAGTATGTTAATCAGTGCATTCAACTGCATGGTCTTTGAGGAAATATCACAACAATCATAACTGAAATCTCCATCTTTAAGTAATACAGTAGAGTCACAGAGTCATACATCGCGGAAACTGACCCTTCAGTCTAACCAGTCCACACCGACCATAATCCCAAACTAAGCCAATCCCAGCTGCCTGCTCTCGGCCCATACCACTACAAACATTTCTTATTCACACACTTATTTAGGAATGTCTTTTAAACATTGTAACTGTACCCACAGCCACCAAAGATTTGTTCCTAAGTACTTATACCTAAGATGGCAACATTAGAGGCAGCCATTGTAAAAACTTCTCACTGCATGTACTGGAATACACGTGATAATAAAGGATATTTCATTCTATTCCAAAAGTCCATTCCACACACGAACCACTCTCTGTAAAAAAAAAATACTCATATCTTTTTTAAAATCTTTCTCCTCTCACCTTAAAAATATGCCTCCTACTTTTGAAATCCCCTGCATTTTGGAAAATACATCTGGCATTCACCTTATCTATGTCACCTCGAACGTCACCTCTCAGCCTCCTATGCTCCCGTGAAAAATGTCCCAGCCTATGCAACCTCTCCCAATGGCTCAAACTCTCCATTCCCAGCAACATCCTAGCAAATCTCTTCTGAACCTCGCCACCTTAAAAATATCCTTACTATAATAGAGCGGCTAGAACTGGACATAGTACACCAGAAGAGGCCTCACCAACTTCCTGTACAACCTTAACATAATTTTGGAATTCTAATAGTCAAAGGTCTGAGCAATGAAGGCAAGGATGCTTAACGCCATCTCTATCTATCTGTGATGCATGGCACATCATCATATTTCCATAGCATCTTTAGATATTTTGTACTGTTTCTCTGGCCTCCATCACATCTCTAATTGTGAGAATCTCCACAAGAGATTCTCCTCAAGGACAACCCTCTTTTTTTCTCTTTATGGTCTTTCCTCTTTCCTCTTTCCACGCAAGGTAGCACTCAACTTTCACATACAGCTTGATAACAAATAGAAGGATGGGAGTGGGGCAAATTAATGCCACTGACAATCTCAAACTGGACCTTACCCCTTCCCTAGAGACTCCGAGGCTGAATGAGTTGACTTAATGCAACTTGAACTTGGGTCCCCTAAACTGCACTACCTCCATTTCAATTGATCAAATTAGTGATAAGATTCACCTGTGAAACAGAATTAACTGCACTGTGCAGCTCTGTCTATGTGAAACGGTTTAGGGTGTTTCTAACATCTGTGATTGTGTACCATTAAAATACTAGTTCAGTATTTCCTTCTCAGTAGCAATGGGGTAAATCGGATAATACTATTTTAATTCTCCCTTTACCTTTTGGATCAATGGTGTTGACAAATCTCTAATAAGCTACTGTTTCTCTTTGCAAGTAAGCAATTGTCTAGCTTGATGTTGCTCAAAGGTGGTGCATTTTTTAGAGATGGTACAAGTATTAAGCCCACTGTACCATAAACGTTTTCATATGAGCTTGCTTCCTCCACTTTAACCCCTATCAGCAGCCCAGTAGATGAATTGAGTGAAAGCAGACAGCTGGGTCAATTAAATAAAATGATTTGTGAAATAGAGCTTCTTTGTTTAAATTTTGAGAGAGAACATAGAACATAGAACAGTACAGCACAGAACAGGCCCTTTAGCCCACGATGTTGTGCCGACCACTGATCCTCATGTATGCACCCTCAAATTTCTGTGACCATATGTATGTCGAGGAGTCTCTTAAATGTCCCCAATGACCCTGCCTCCACAACTGCTGCTGGCAACGCATTCCATGCTCTCACAACTCTCTGTGTAAAGAACCCGCCTCTGACATCCCCTCTATACTTTCCTCCAACCAGCTTAAAACTATGACACCTCGTGTTAGTCATTTCTGCCCTGAGAAATAGTCTCTGGCTATCGACTCTATCTAAGCCTCTCATTATCTTGTATACCTCAAGAGGAAGTGGTGGATGTTGGTATATTTACATTTAAAAGGCACGTGGATGGTTATATGAATAAATAGGTTTAGAGGGGCATGGGCCAAATGCTGGCAAATGGGACTAGATTAATTTAGGATGTCTGGTTGGCATGGAAGAGTTAGAATGAATTGTTTCCGTCCTGTACATCTCTATGACGGAATTCAGCAGTTTTGGCACTAAACCAAATAACACCTCAGACAGTAAAAGCAAAATACTACAGATGCTGCAGGTTTGAAATAATGGACTTGAAAGCATTAACTTTGTTTCTCTGTCCATATATCCGTCAGACCTCTGAGTTTCACCAGCACTTTTTGTTGTTATTTAGCACCTCGGCTGATGTTAGCTCTTTCAGTCTTTGATGGGATTAAGAAGTAATCTTAAAACAAAGCCACTTAACCCAGAAAACAGTCTGTTACATTATCACAATTTCTTTACTCAATCTTCATTTCATCTGCTCTTCTGTTCTGCTCAATTCCCTGACCTTTCAGCATCATAAACTGCTCTCCTAAGCACCTTTCATTGATGGATGTTTCCTGACTACCTTTTTGCTCTTCGTGCAGAAAATCTTTCTGCGACAGCGAATTTCAGTGAATTTTTTTTGACTTCTGCCTCGTTCTCCATCCTCCCACCTGTAATACCTAAAGCAAAATGGTCAGGGACTTTCAGTGAGCCCTCACAGCAGGAAAGTCCCTTGTGAAGAAGAATGACGCTGCCTCCCTTGTACCATTTCCCAATTGTCATCCCACTATCTCAAACTGTTTGACATTGAAAGCAAAACTAAATCAACATTCTCAATATTGATATTTCTGGAATATTTAGCATAAAATCGCGCAACAGCTAAGTTCGAAAACCGCCTTTTATCACCAAAGACAACAAAGACTTCAGGAAACGATGAATTTTGCACCACAATCAGTATGTACCATGTTAAATAAAGCAAAAAAAAACCCTGAAATCGCTGGCAATTCGCTGTTGGGAAATAGGAGCTGCGTGAAATCTGTCACAATGATACGATCTCTCAATTCATTGAAAAGGTGAAAAAGCAGCTAGATTTCAACAGAGAAAACTCACTGGCGTCAGTAATTTCTGCAGCCATTGATTTTCAAAACTTGTCTAAGCAAGTTTGCAAAGACTGTCGCTTTTAGAAATCTAAAGGAGAATATGATTCCAACCCTAGACAGCACGGCTCTTGTGGATGGCTTACTTACAGTGAATTGAACCGAACCGTGAACCGAGCGCCTACTTGGAGTGGAGACAGAGAGGTGACTGCCCAGAGAAGCGCTGGTCTCAGTACTACGGTTTATGTAAATCAAGGACAACTCCAAACTCAGCGGGGCTGTACCTTCCTGCAAGTTCTGAGGTTCTCTGCAGTGTCCCAGAACTCCCAGTTCTTCAGGCGCTTTCACCAAAGAACCACGGGAAGCCCCGTTGCAACATGTTGAGCAATTGTCCAATGTCTCCAGGGCTTGGGAGAGAATGAAATATAAACTGAAAAGAAACAAGGGATTAAAAAAGAAAAAAAATTAAACAGGAATGTGCTCTAAAAAAAAGAAAAAAAAATGAAATATAAACTGAGATAGTTACACAGGAAATGTTAGATATGTTAAAACTATGTGTTACTGCCCACCCCACACCCTATTGAGGAAACCCACTGCCGGCTTCACTTCTGCGTTCTAACGGGCACAATCCAATACCCCAACTTTCTGAACTCCTAAACCTCTGACTTGCACCTTCAAACCTGGACACTCCAATGACCCTCTTACACTCTGTGACCACCCCCACCCTCTCTGAGCTACCCCTAATCCTCTAAGCCTGAACCCTCCAATTCTTCTCTGGGTCTTCAATATCCCCTGACCCTCCAAACCCTCCCTTGTGATTTTTTTTCTGACCCT
>NC_057714.1:109894065-109947441 GCF_004010195.1 Chiloscyllium plagiosum | reverse complement strand
GCACTGGTAGTAAACTAGAGAACACTACTCTGTTCGTCCTGCTTTGCAGCTTCCATCCTAACTCCCTGAAATCACATTTTATATCTTTGATTCTTTTCCTGGCTATATCATTAGTGCCAATATGTAACAAGATTTCTGGCTGTTCGCCTTCCCCTTTTAGAACCTTATAGACCCGATTGGAGATGTCCCGGACCCTGGCACCAGGGAGGCAACATACCTTCCGGGAATCCCGATCCTGACCACAAAATCTTCTGTCGATTCCTCTTAATATAGAGTCCCCTACCACGAGTACTTTCTATTCTGCCCCCTTCCCTTCTTTGCCACAGTGTCAGGCTCAGTGCCAGAGAACTGACTGCTATGGCTTTCCTCTGGTAGGTCATCCCCCCAGCAGTATCCAAATATATACTTATTGCTGAGGGGAATGTCCACAGGGGATCTCTGCACTGTCTGACTGTCCCCTTTCCTCCCCCTAACTGTAACCCATTTATCCTTGTTCTGAGCCTTAGGAGTGACCAACTCCCGGTAACTCCTCTCAATTACCCTCTCAGCTTCCCGAATGATCCGTAGTTCATCCAGCTCCAGCTCCAATTCCCTAACACGGTTTTCAAGGAGCTGGAGTTGGGTGCACCTCCCACAGATGTAGCCAGTGGAGACATGTCTCCCACCTGCCACATTCTGCAGGAGGAGCAAGCAACTGCCCTAGCATCCATACCCGGCTTATCTGAACACCCACTCAGTACTAACGTAGAAAGCTTAGTTCAAGTTACTATAAAAATTAATAACAAACTTATATCCAATAGAGGAAGTTTAGAATGAACGTTACCTTATTAACTAGGTTAGAAGAGGAGGGCGGGTGGGAAACTCTACTTTAGTAGAGTCTCGGGTTTAGCCGCCTTGCTGATATATATGGTCACTGCTTTCCTTCCTGGCTGCCCCTCTGGTCCTTGTCATTTCTCCCGCTGCTCCCGCTCCTTCTGTGAAAGGGAAAACACCGCTGCCCGCTACCGGTAAGTAATTTTTTAAAAACTGCCTTACCTTAGCTGCAGTCTTCCGGGTTCATCTTATCTCCGCTGCTGCTCGCACTCAAAAAATGCTGGATGCTGGATGAATGGCCAGAACTGGTATTTCAGGACTTCACCAAGAGTGCAGTAGAGTAGGCAGGGATAAGTCAAGGTAGGGAAAGCAAAATATTGTTGGAAATCTGAAGTGGAGAAAAGGGGCAAATAGAACAAAGAAAAATTACAGCCCAGGACCAGGCCCTTCAGCCCTCCAAGCCTGTGCCGATCCAAATCCACTGTCTAAACCTATCGTCCAATTCCTAAGGATCTGTATCCCTTTGCTCCTCACCTACTCGTGTATCTGTCCAGATGAACCTTAAATGAACCTACTACCTCTGCTGGCAACATGTTCCAGGCACCTACCACCGCCTGTGTAAATCACTTTCCGCGTGTATCCCCCTTAAATTTTTCACCTGTCACCTTGAATGCATGACCTCTCGTTATTGAATCCCTCATCCTGGGAAAAAGCTTATTTCTATCCACCCTGTCTATACCCTTCATGATTTTGTAAACCTCAATCAGGTTCCCCCCCTCAATCTCCTTTTTTCTAATGAAAACAATTCTAACCTACTCCAGGAATAAACTAGGAAAAGATCTAAGGATAGTCAGGAAGAAGGCAATTAGTGTCACTTAGGGTTTTAAAACAACATATAGTGTAGGATAGTTGGGAAAATGTAAAGGCATGCAGTCTTGTGCTCTGGGTAAAAGTGATTTTGTGGAAAAATTACATAGAGTTAAAATTTAAACACATTTCTATTTGGAAAAAGATGGGCATTTGTTGGAAAACAGAGTGAGGTTGCAAAGTTTTGATTGCTCTGAGCCAGATTAAAGCCTACTTTATAAAACATTACTTCAGGGCTATGGGCTTCACTGGCCAGGTCAACAAATATTGCCTATCTGTAACTTGCCTTGAGAAGGTGGTGTTGTATAAGCACATCCACAGTGCTGTAATGAAGGGAGTTCTGTGATCTGGACACAGACATCTTATTTCCAGTGAGGTGGGTATGTGATATGGAGGGAAACTTCCAGATGGGGTATTCACATGCTGTCAAAGGACTTTTGAAAAGTTGCTGTAGCGCATCTTCCTACTGTGCACTTGTAGTGGAGTGAATGAATGTTTAAGGAGGTGAATGGGTGATGTTCAAGACTCTGCTTTGTTGAGGATGGTGTTGAGCTGCATGAGTGTTGTCACAATTGCACTCAGCTGGGAGTTATTTTCAGATAAAGATGAAATATGGAATCTTTCCTTTTCTATGGCTACACATATTGGCAGGTGACTATTTTTTTGTGTTCAATACCTCACTCAAAAAGAGGGCCCTAAAGTTGGTGTAACTGGATAATGTAAAGAACAGTCTGTTGTGTTTAGGAAGGATTCAGGTGGAGATTTTGCTTGGGCATTTAGAAGATGCAGAACAACAGCTGGAACTCCTCAAAGAAGTGCAAGGGTTAATCGGAACATCTGCGGTAAGTGCTAGTGATGACTGACTGGAGCCTAATTGTGAAACACGTACAGTGACCAATAGACTTTGGAAGAGCTTCTTTATTTTTTCACACAGAATTTGCCACCCCATTTAAAAACACTCTCCACTCCCGGCTGGCTTTTATTTATAAACGTTTTAATACTCCTTTGGTAAAAGCAAAGACCAAATTTAAAAGAACTCAAACAGCCCACTGTCACTAAAAGAAAAACTGGAAATCAATGTAGTCATACAGCATGGAAACAGACTCTTCCATCCAACCAGTCCAGGCTGACCATAATCCCAAACTAAACTAGTCCCTCCTGCTTGCTCCCGGCCCATTTCCCTCCAAACCTTTCCTATACATGCACTTCTCCAAATGTCTATTAAATGTTGTAAATGTGCCTGCATCCACCACTTCCTGGGGAAGTTCATTCCACATGCAAACCGCCCTCTGTGTGGAAGAAGCAATGCACCCAATACCACCCCAGTTTTGTTTGGGGTCCTTGCTGGAAGAAATATGTTAAGATCAATAGATAGAAAATGAAGTCAGATAAAAAAGCAATATCTTGTAAAAGAACTCATATGATTTTTCAAGGAATATTGATTTGTGGAAATCTTGGAAAACATCTAATTTATGCCAAAATATTTTAAAAGATTTTAAAACACAATGTTTTAAATCTGTGTACGTCACAAACAACTAAAAAATCAGAGAAGGGCCTTCACACTTCCAATATTTTTTAGATGAAGTGTCCGTTAAAAGATCCCCTTGAAATGACTAAATTACTTTTTTTGTGAAGAGTTTAGAATTATCTTGGGCCAGAATTTGTTTGTGACAGCACGAAAGAAGAGACTTTCAGTGCTTGCTGTTAAAACAGGATATATTGGACAGCAACCCTTACATCCATAAGTTTCCAGTGAAATACACAGATCCAGAGGTTGATGTCAGAGAAACTCTGCTTCTAGCCCACACAGTGTCCTGTTGCAATCCTCGTCGATGGACATGGTACTGAAATTAGTTCTCTACCAATCACCTTAAAGCAGTTTCTGCTGGTTCGTCATTATTTGACCAGTGGGATTAGTTATTCCCTAAACAGTCTGTTAAAGTTATTTCCCTAATCAACCTGTTCATAGATTTTATTCCACCCTCTAGAATAGGTGGAATTTGAAAGCAGGTTGCCTGTCCCAGAGATAGGGACTCCACAGCCTTGCTTAGTACTGACATGACTAAGAAGATGAACCTGTGACACCTGACCACTCATTCTGCATGACGGCTGGTGTAAATGAGCTTCTAACTGTGTCATAATTATTGCTGAACAATCTCTCTGACCTTGATGTGTAATTTTACAAGGTTGGAGACTCATTGCCTCTAAGGAAAATAATGCTGGGCATATTTATACAGGTCAAAACCACATTTTTAATTTTGTCTAGCTCTTTTATCTCTCCTTTTATCCTATCTGTGCATTCCACCGCTTTAGTTATATGTCATGCTTTATAATTTCTTGTTAAGACTGCATGTCTGGTTGACTGAACAGCCTCATTACTAACCCTGTAAAGGGTGCCATGTTGGACCAGGCATTGTGAAGACTTTGCCAGGTAGTTCTCAGGCCATGAAGACTCTCAGGGGAGTTCTGTTCCTTTGCTGCCAACTGCAAAATCTTAGCCAATGATATTTAGGGTCTAAATGTCTACTGGTTTCTCCCCCACAACATCAATGTCTGCTGGGATCTGGAGAAGGTTTGTCAATCTGAATACGTCCCACCATGGACCCATCTTTGTCGCCCTCAAGAGTCAGATGTGGGTAATGCAGTCTGGGCAAATGCTGTGTCTCTCTGTGTCGATGCACCACACATCTGCATAGCCCAGAGTGACATATAAGTGGCCTATCTGCAGAGAACCCTCCTCTTTTCCAGAAGAGCATCAACAAGGCTGCATGTGGGCCTTCAACTTATTTCTAGGCTTTCCACTGCACTCCTCTGTTGTAAACGCATTGAGATAAGATGTTGGAGAGCACTGGTGTGCCAAAATAGCCTATGTATTTTCATGGGTGTCATCATTTTGCTTAACCTAGCTGAAATAAAGACTGTATTCTCTTAAAGGAGCTGACTTATCTTCAGGCAGTGCTAGCTATAGCTAAAGGGGAAGAACCAAACGTGATCATCAAGTTTCTGAATCAAGCTGTAGACATTCACTTCAGTTCATTTGAGGACCTTCCTCTTGGTTTGGAGTACTATGAGAAACTCAACCCTGAATTCATGCTTGACATTGTCAAGAAACTTTTGGCCCTCTGTCCAGATCAGGTGAGTGTCAACATCAACAGCTGGCATTTTCAAAGAAAACGTCCCTTGAATGGTGGCAGATGTACTGAAACAGGAAATTAAACTTGACATGGAGCAGTGTGTGTGAACCTCAATGCATATCCCCATTCAAGATGGCTGCCAGAAACCATTGGAACATGTACAGCATTACCAGTATTCATGGGAGTGAGTAATACTGGCTTAGTTGGCATTTATTACCCAGGCAGCGGTTAAGAGTCAATCACGTTGCTGAAGAACTGGAGTCATACTTAGGTAAGGGTAATAGTAATCCTTCCCCAGAGGACGTTAGTAAGCCAGATGGAATCCCCCCTGTCCTGTCCCCAACAATCATTTCATGGTCATCTTAGACTCTTAATTCCAGATTTTTAATCCCATGGCAGGATTTCAGTCTGGGTCCCCAGGACATTACCTAGGGCTCTGGATTAATGGTCTAACAAGAATACCACTTGGCCATCATCTTCCATTGATTATTTGCCAGCTGGGGTCTGATTGACACTTTCATGTTGCAGTCCTGTTGTGGTTTCTGATTGTGTGGTCAATGAGCTGTGAAGTCAGCAGCGTAAACATTGCTGGCCAACAAAATGCTCACTGATCGGTAACGTGACTGGACTGTTCATGGAACAATTCAACTTGTGCAATTCACTGATCTGTCAATTTGTGGATCAATAAGTGTAATAAATTCCAAATTGGAATCAGAATCAAATTCTGTTCTCCTACGAAAGGTTCCCCAGCTGGTGGGCTGTAACAAGGTGCTGTAATTCAGTGGGTGGGTGGGGAAGTGTGTGGCGCTCCTACAAGTGTCTGTTTTGGTCTTAAACACAGCCTTAAAGGAATGGCTTCAAAGACGGGGCGAGAGATAGAGGGTTGGAGAGATTTAGGGGGAGAATACCAGAACATTGGGACCAGGCAACCTAAAGTTCAGTGGCTGTTGGTGGAACAATTAAAGTTAGGGAGGCACGAAAACAAAATTGGAGGAGCACTGAGATCTGTGAAAGTAGAGGATGTTGTAGATAAGAAGGGGCAAGGCCTTGGAGGGTTTTGAACATACAAACTATAATATTTATATTGAAATGTTGCTCCAGATAATCCCAAGAGATTGTTAATAATTCTGTCAGTTGGTGTTCAACTCAGGACCTATTGTCACAAATTGATATAAAAAAAATCCAGTGGCACTATTTTGCAGAAGCATGAGGGTGATTGATACTCAACCCTCAATCACCATTATAATTAAAAGATTATCTAGTCATTCTCACATTGTGGTTTGTATGAGATTGCTCTGTGCAAATTGACTGCAGAGTTTTCAGCATTACAACAGGGACTAAGCTTCAAAAGCACTTCACTCACCCTTGGCAACCCCACCCCTGACACACTACTCAAAAGGTGAAGAATTTGAAACGTTATCTCAGCTTTCTCCCCACAGAAGCTGCCAGGCCTGCTGAGTTTCTCCAGCAATTTCTGTTTTAGTCCCCATACCACAAGCCTTGCATGCCCTCTGCACTGCTTACTAACCTGATCAAGACACCTCCTTGCTTTACAAATAATTTATTTCATATTCCACCCATTTTTGTCCTCC
Organism: Chiloscyllium plagiosum; assembly: GCF_004010195.1. Taxonomy (NCBI): domain Eukaryota; kingdom Metazoa; phylum Chordata; class Chondrichthyes; order Orectolobiformes; family Hemiscylliidae; genus Chiloscyllium; species Chiloscyllium plagiosum. The sequence goes on along the minus strand of NC_057714.1, from coordinate 109,941,035 downwards.
ATAATACCTACCTGTCTGTCATTCCATGAGGGCCACAGTTGCTGAGACCATGTTTGGATGTTATATTCATTTCTGGGCACCTTATTTAATAAAGATGTTAAAGCCCTGGACAGAGTATAAAGGAGATCTACTAGAATGGTACCAGGAATGAGGGATTTTAGATACAAGAAAAGGTTGGAGAGACTGGACTTATTCTTTTTGGAGCATTAAGGGGTGATGTTATTGAGGTGCTGAAAATTATGACCAATTTTGACGAGGTAAAGAAGGATATTCTATTTCCATGAGTTAGTATGCCAGTAACTAGGGGTCACAACTTCGAGATTGTCAACAAGAGAGCTGGTAGTGAGATGTGGTACTCAGTTATTTAGGATTTGGAATGTGCTGCCTGGGAGAATGGTGGGATGGATTCCATAGGAGGTTTAAAAAGAGAGCTGGAGATACATTTGAAAGTGATTAATTTAGAGGGCTATGAAGATGGGGCTGGAGAGTGGAACTGGCTGGATAGCTCTTTCAGGAGCCTGTATAGACACAATCAGTTGAATGGCCTCCTTCTGTACTGATCCAACCCTCGAACTCAGCACTACCCTCCTGAAATGTCTGCCCTCCTGAAATGTCCTACCTGTCCATCTTCCTTCCCACCTATCCACTCCACCCTCCGCTCTGACCTATCTCCTTTACCCCCAGCTTCATCTACCTATCACCTTCCCAGCTATGTTCCTCCCAGCCCCACCCTCCTTCCCATTTATTTCTGAGCCCCCTTTTCCATCACCACATTTTTTGACTCTGATCTCCAGCATCTGTGGTCCTCACTTTCTCCTATTGACAACAATGACAAGATTCCCGGTCCTGTGCTAAACAGCAAGGCAAGATAACAATAACATGAGCCTAGCATCTCTAACTGAGTGGGGAAAGGCACAAAGACAATGCAAGGCAGAGAGACTGTGAACAGAAAGTTAGAGTCTATGACAGTGAGTGAAAAGCCTGGAGATGGAGCCTGGTCAAGTGCATGAGCTGGGTGCTTGCCTATGAGTGCTCAGTGTTCTTGCTGTGGCATTCTAATGATAGCTATTGGTGCAGCCTGTGATCCAGCATTGAAGTGCAGATCTGACATCTAAGTGAATCGGAGATGTACAAGAGGATTCTTAGATGCAGATACACGTCAAACGGCCAGCCGTTTAGTTCAAGGGCTGTGAGAGCTGGATAACAAATGCTGGCCTTGCCAGCAACACCACATCCCACAAGCGAATAAAAAGATGAAAGATGTTATGAATGAAGCGGCAGGGTAGAAACATATTGGACCGTGGATTAAACTTAAAATGGTGCAGGTTGGAGACACAAGTCATTGTAATTAGTAGGTAGAATGGATATGACAATTGGAGACCCTGGGGGGATAGTCTGGGCCCTCTCACTCCTAGCATCCCTCGCATGCACCCCCCCCCCCCCCCCCCACCACCACACCCCCCCCTCCCCATTTATAGGTACTGATCAACCTTGTAGTCCAAAGACTGTTTTAAAGTAATTTGAGGCCAGTAGATGCATTCATTATAGTACATTCTGACTGAATTTAATATACAAATTTATGCTTTTCAAATAGTGGAATAACCTGTTGCTAAGAACCATCAGGCATCTGTTGCAAAAGATCCCAAAGCACTATTTCAAAGAAGAGCAAAAGGGGGTTAGCTTTGGTGGACTAGTCAATATTTATCCCTCAATCAACATAATAAAAGCAGATTAACAATGATCACATTGATGTTTGTAGGAATTTGGTGTGGCCACCACATTCCATACAATATCACAGAGACTACATTTCATAAATTACCTCATTGGCTCTAAAGCCTTTGAGATGTCAATTGGTCATGAGAGATGCTAAATAAATGCAATCAATATTTTTCAGCATTAGCCACAAAACTACTAATTATAACATGTAGGTTAGAACTTTATCTTCTCCTGGAGTTGTGTTGGGCAGGAGGTATAACACTGGGGGAAATGCCATGGTCATTTTTCCCAGCACCTACCTTCTTGTTCCTGCTGGTGATGCTAGGAGCAAAGAGCTGCCAGCCTCCTGTTGGTCCTCAAGCCAATTAACACAGCACCATGCATTAAATGGTTGTGGGCCGACCTGTCAAAAAAAGGAACAAGTTCTACGTTCATCTTTAAGTTTCTGTCCATAATTCTGCTTTTTGTTTCTAGCAGATATAAGGTTTAAAACTAACTTGAAGTCAGGAACTAATGTCAAAATTATCAGTGTTTCTTTAAATAATTGAGTAGGAAAGACTTTTGAAACACTCAGAGGATGGTTCTGGGTGTAAACAGTCTTAAACAATTCTGAGCACAGGAAACAAATTCCATTGTGACTTCTAACATAGAGTCATGGAGTCATAGAGATGTACAGCACAGAAACAGACCATTCAGTCCGACCAGATATCCCAACCCAATCTAATCCCAACCCAATCTAATCCCAACTGCCACCACCTGGCCCATAGCCCTCCAAACCCTTCCTATTCATATATCCATCCAAATGCCTTTTAAATGTTGCAATTTTACTAGTCTCCACCACATCCTCTGGCAGCTCATTCCATATATGTACCACCCTCTGCGTGAAAACATTGCCCCTTAGGTCTCTTTTATATTGTTCCCCTCTCACCCTAAACCTATGCCTTCTAGTTCTGAACTCTCCGACCCCAGGGAAGAGACTTTGTCTATTTATCCTATCCATACCCCTCATGATTTTGTAAATCTCTATAAAGTAAACCCTCAGCCTCCGACACTCCAGGGAAAACAGCCCCAGCCTGTTCAACCTCTCCCTATGACTTAAATCCTCCAACCTTGGCAACATCCTTGTAAATCTTTTCTGAACTCTTTCAAGTTTCACAACACCTTTCCGATAGGAAGGAGACTAGAATTGCATGCAATATTCCAACAGTGACCTAACCAATGTCCTGTACAGCCACAACATGACCTCCCAACTCCTGTACTCAATACTCTGACCAATAAAGGAAAGCATACCAAACGCCGCCTTCACTATCCTATCTACCTGCAATTCCACCTTCAAGGAGCTATGAACCTGCACACTGAGGTCTCTTTGTTCAGCAACACTCCCTAGGACCTTACCATTAAGTGTATAAGTCCTGCTAAGATTTGCTTTCCCAAATTGCAGCACCTCGGATTTATCTTAATTAAATTCCATCTGCCACTTCTCAGCCCATTGGCCCATCTGATCAAGATCCCATTGTAATCTGAGGTAACCTTTTTCGCTGACCATTACACCTCCAATTTTGGTGTTATCTGCAAACTTACTAACTATTCCTCTTACATTCACATCCAAATCATTTGTATAAATTGTTTTATAACCATTTTCGAAATGCATCTCTATTGTCATGTCGGTAAATGCAGCCATTAATTTACACACTGCAAGGGGCCACAGTCAGAAAATTAAGGGGATTTTGTCTTGTCGGTTGAGGGAGGGAAGTTAACCAGGACAGAAGTAGAACTTAAAGGCCTTCTTCAAATGATGCCAAGAGATCTTTCACATTCTTTTAGGTAGATGAATATTCTGCTAGCTTAAACTCTTATTCACAGGTCAGCACCTCTACAATATAACACTCCTTCAGCACCTCTCTGAAATAACAGCCTAATCTGGAAAGGTGCACATCCTCACAACCATTATGTTTTCTTCATAGTGGAATAGATCTGCAAATGAATGATTCAGTGAAAAAAAACTCATCTTAGGAATGGAATTTCTGTGCTGTGAGTCCAGATAAAATGATCAAATGCTGTCTGAAACACAATGTTTGAGTGTCAAAGCTAAAGAAGTATATCTTGTAAAGACTAAAATGAATAATCCAAGATATACCAATTGATAGTCTTGAGTTTCATCAGTCACACTTTCAACAAAGTAAACAGGGGTTAGTTGAGCTTAGTTGGCTGGATGACTGGTTTACATAAGAACACCATCTGGCCCATTGAGCCTGCTCTGTCATTCAATACGATCATAGCTGATCGTTTTGTGGACTGTTTGTGATGCAGATTGATACTAACTGTATGGGTTTAATTCCTGCACTGGCTGAGGTTTCCATGAAGGATTCTCCTCCTCAACCTCTCCTTTTGCTGAAGGTACAGTGACCCTCTGGTTAAACCATTACCAGTTGTCTCCTTCTCTGATGAGGGAGCAGTCTACAGTCTGATAAGATTCTGGTAACTTCATCTTTCACTTTGAAGACCGGGATGAAGAAGCATTGCTGTCTTGTTCCATAGATTTGTTTTTTGTTTTCTAGATGTGGAAGCCAGTAGTCAGGCCAACATTATATCAGCAATGATATATTTCCAGGTCAGAATAGTGGATGACTTGGAGGTTATCTTGGAGATGGTAGTATTTTTATGCACCTGTTAATCCTATAATGGTGTTCTTGTGCATCTGTTAACTTTGTTGAGGTGGCTAGGTTTGTGTTGCTAATGAGGTTGTTGCAGTCCATCATGTGGCGATTACAAACTGCAGCAATGATAGGCCAGAAGTGAAGGCGGATGGATGATTAAACTGGGAGATGAATAGAGCCTATCGATGGTTATATCTAGTCAATTAAAAGAATGGGCTTAATGATCTAAATGCCTTTAATTTTGTGGCTTGTCATATAATTTGCTGACTGTGTGGGAGAAATTGCTGCACTGATGAGAAAGTTAAAGACTTGCATTTAGAAAGTACTTCTGATGGCCACTGCACATTTTAAAGAGACTTTGACTTAAATATGTACTTTTGGAGTGTAGCCATGGTCATCATGTAGGAACAGTTTAGTTAATTTGCACACATTGAACACCAGCAAATATCGATGTGATCATAACCAGAACATCTGTTTTATATATGTGGGATGGAGAGATAAGTATTGACTATGGCACTGAAGATAACTCTTCTGCCTTTCTTTAAAACAATGTCATGGATCTTTTACACACACCCATGCAAGCAGATGGAACCTCTGTTCTAATATCCATGTGTGCAACATTCCCTCAGGACTCTGCTGGAATTACCTGCTTCAAATTTTCAGGAACCCAGAGTCAGAGGCAACTCAGCCATCACTGGCACTGTGTGCGCAATGTGCCTGACACCAAAGTCCATTGACACCAGCCAGCCCATGTGTTGGAAGCCTACACACATAGATTCATGAGGCTCATTTTGACCACAATAAAGTTGGAGTCAAATCATGATTCCCCAAATTTTGCAATATCCTGCAGGCCTGTGTTTCATCATATCAGATCTGTGTTTTGACTATGGCAGAATCTAAGATACTTTTGTTTCGACTACTGCTTATCCTTAACTACAGCGTTGTGATCCCTCCCTCCTTCAGTCCACTCTGCAAGGCCAACCCCTTTCTCCTCTGCTGAGACAATCTGCATTGATACTGGAGCCACTGGTTAAGGCAGCCCCTGGGATTAAGGAACTTCTATATATTGTGGCCAAAATTAGATACATGTCAGGTAAGTTTGATTTTGGTTGTTGTGTAAATAAATTATTCAGTTTATTTATTAATTTTGCCTTCACACTGCAGGCTAAACTAGCAAAAACACTTTTATTTCCCATTCCTACTGATCTAGATAGCATTAAGAATGAACTGCATGGTTTAGATTAGAGTTAGCCTACAGATCCAAAAACGATAGCAGGGATAGATTTCCATAATCTTTATTGAGATTAGTGGATGAGTCAAAACCCCTCCCTAACAGCATGCGGCTGTGCCTACACCAAATGCAGCAGTTCAAGAAGACCACTTTCTTTGGGGCAACTAGGGATGTACAATAAATGCTGGTCCAGAAAATAAAGCGCACATGCCATGAATGAATTTTTTTGAAAAAATGACGTACACGAAGCCACCCCATCTGAATTTTCAATGACACTGGGGGGCACCCATACATGGAAAATGTTGGCGCTTTCATGACGCATGTGTTATTAATATGCAAATTGGGTGGTATGTGAAAGGGAAGAAGAAACATAAAGACAGGAACAATAGGAGGCAGTGGTGGCAAATGCCACCTCAAATCTGTTCTTGTATTCATGGCAACGCGACGGTTGGAGGAAGAGCGCCTCATCTTCCACCTAGGAACCCTCCAACCACAAGGGATGAATGCAGATTTCTCCAGCTTTCTCATTTCCCCTCCCCCCCCCCCCCCCCCACCTTTTCTCAGTCCCAACCCTCAGACTCAGCACCGCCTTCTTGACCTGCAATCTTCTTCCTGACCTCTCCGACCCACCCCCTCTCCGGCCTATCACCCTCACCTTAACCTCTTTCCACCTATCATATTCCCAGCACCCCTCCCCCAAGTTACCTCCTCCCTACCTTTTATCTTAACCTGCTTGGCACACCGTCCTCATTCCTGAAGAAGGGCTTATGCCGGAAACGTCGATTCTCCTGTTCCTTTGATGCTGCCTGACCTGCTGCGCTTTTCCAGCAACACATTTTTAAGCTTTGTATTCAACATGATCAAATCTCAACATTCACCTCAATTCCATGTTTCTGCTGACTCCCCATATTCCCAAAGAATCTAGAATTTGCCCATATCAACTTGAATATCAGAGTGAAGAAATTGCTCCTCATCTTACCATGTAAAATGCAGCTAAATTCAAGACTCCCCAGCCAGGTAACATGTTTGTGTCTACCCTGTCAAGTCCTTCCTTTCCAAAACTTGCATATCTCAATGAGATCACCTGCCAATCCTCTAGGTTTCAGAGAGTGAAGACCCAATTTACTTAGCATCTCATCATTGGACAACCCTCTTACCTCTGGGTATAAACTAGTAACACTTTGTTGTACAGAGCACAATGCGATGTGAGCAAAAGATCACGAGACCGGAGCAGAATTAGGTCATTCTGCCCATTGGGTAAACTCTGCCATTCTATCATGGCTTTGTGACTTCTCAACCCCATTATCCTGTCTTCTCCCTGTAACTTTGATCCCCTCACCAGTCAAGAATATATCTATTTCAGTCTTAAATACACTGAAGGACTTGTCTCCATAGACTGCTGTAGCAATGAGTTTGACAGATTAACTACCCCCTGGCTGAAGAAATTCGTCTTCATCTCTTGCAATCACAACGTAACGCCATCCATGCTCTCAAAACCAATCACAACATTGTCATCAAACCAGCACATAAAGGAGGAGCCATCATCATTCAGAATAGAACATATTACTGCAAGGAAGTGTACCGACAACTGAACACCCATAACACTACAGGCGAAAGTGAGGACTGCAGATGCTGGAGATAAGAGTCTAGATTAGAGTGGTGCTGGAAAAGCACAGTAGGTCAGGCAGCATCTGAGAACCAGGAAAATCCACGTGTCGGGCAAAAGCCCTTTTGCCCGACACGTTGATTTTCCTGCTTCTCGGAAGCTGCCTGACCTGCTATGCTTTTCCAGCACCACTCTAATCTAGAACCATAACACTACAGTCAACTAGTGGCTGATCCAACCAAAGAGCACACCCGTGAACTAAACACATTTTTCAGGATTTTAGATCCAGTTCTTCAGAGTTCCCTACACGCCCTCATCCCACGTCCTTCTCAGGTAAGTGACTGCCCCCGCCTTCCGAAGACACATACAGCCAACACACCAGGACATCCTATCAATTAAGGCATTGGGACCCTGTGTGAGAACCTCTGGCTATGTCGAAGGCATCTTGAAACCCATTGTACAGGAGACCCCCAACTTCTGTCACAACACTACAGATTTCTGACAGAAATCTAGCACCCACGGACGAGTTGAACTGAGAACATTCCTCGTCACCGTGGACATTTCAGCAATCTATATCAGCATCCCCCACAATGACAACATCCCGGCAATGGCCTCAGTACTCAACAACAACAGCTGCCAATCTCCGAGCACCATCCTACAACTCATCTGCTTTATTCTCGACCACAACATTTTCACCTCTGACAACCAGTTCCTCATCCAGGCACACCGAACAGCCATGGAGACCAAATTTGCACCCTGCTGCCAACATTTTCATGCACAGGTTTTTTACGCAGGACCTCCAACCAACTCTATACACCAGGTGTATTGATAACATTTTCTTCCTCTGGACCCATGGCAAGGAGTCACTGAAACAACCACACAGTGATATCAACGAGTTTCATCCCACAGTCAAACTCACCATGGACTACTCTCTAGTATCTATCTCATTTTTGGACACAGACACCTGCATCAAGGATGGGGATCTCAGCACTTCACTCTACCGCAAACCCACGGATAACCTCACGATGCTACACTTCCCCAGCTTCCACCCGAAGCATTATTAAAACAGCCATCCCCTACGTACAAGCCCTACGCATACACAGGATCTGTTCAACTGAGAAGGAACATGATAGGCACCTGGAAGTACTCAAGGTTACCCTCATAAGGACAGTGTACAATGCTCAACTCATTGACCACCAGTTCCGATGTGCCACAGTGAGGAACTGTAATGACCTCCTCAGCAGACAGACATGAGCTGCAACTGACAGGGTACCCTTCGTTATCCAGTATTTCCCAGGAGCCGAAAAACTATGCTATGTTCTTTGCAGCCTGCAACAACATTAACAATGAGGATGAGCACCTCACCAAGACCTTCCCCACACCTCCACTTCTCGCCTTTAAACAACCACCAAACCTCAAACAGATCATTGTTTGCAGCAAACTGCCTGACTTTCAGGACAACACCATACAACATTGCCACGGTAGATGCTGCAAGACGTGTCAGAGTGTGGACATAGATACCACCATTACATGTGGGGACACCACCCACCATGTACGTGGCAGGTACTCATGCGACTCAGCCTTTGTGGTCTGTCTCATATGCTGCAGGCAGGAATGCCTTGAGGCAAGGTACATTGATGAGACCGAGCAGAGGTTACGGCAACGGATGAAAGGACACCGCGTAGTAATCAACAGACAGGAGTGTTCCCTCCCAGTCGGAGAACTCTTCAGCAGTCTGGGATATTCAACCTCGGTCCTTCGGGTGACCATCCTCTCAAGGCGGATTTTGGGACAGGCAACAATGCAAAGTGGCTGAGCAGAGGCTGATATCCAAGTTTGGTACCCATGGGGATGGCCTCAACTGGAACCTTCGGTTCATGTCACACTACAGGTGACCCCACTGCACTACACACACACACACCTCACGTCATTCCCACGCATGTCGCTCCCACACACGTGTGCACACATATGTTTGTGGGGTGAATTTGTACTTGCAGAATTACATTTTATTTTGCTCAAAAACTGCGTGGATCCATGTAAGATTCTGTAAATCCCTTTTTCAGAAATAGAATCAGTCTGAACATTGGGGCACAGACAGCCTCACACAGGGCACCTCACACCTTCAATGCATTATCTGGGCCAACATGACACCAATTGTTAAAGTTCACTTGAGAATGTAACTTTAAAAAAGGTTCTGGGATTTACATATGAAAGAACTGAAACCAACACAGTCATTCTAAAAGATGACAGACTTAACAAACAATCCAGGTTATTTTCAATATATAATTTCAGTTACATCACACTGTAAACTTTTGCTATAAATTCTGTGTCTAACGATCTTATACTCCACAACTACCCAATGAAGGAGCCGTGCTCCAAAAGCTAGTGCTTCCAAATAAACCTGTTGGACTATAACCTGGTGTTGCATGATTTTTAACTTTGTATACCCCAGTCCAACACTGGCACCTCCAAATCACCTCTTCATCTCAGTTCTAAAGGGTTACCTCTTCACCCTGAGGTTGTGTCCTTGGGTCCTAGCCTCTCCCACCAGTGAAAACACTTTCTCCACATCCACCTTATCCAGGTCTCTCCGTATTCTGTAAGTTGCAGTCATATCCTTCTTTAAAACAGAAGTCAAAACTGCTTACGATGCTGCAGGTGTTATCTCAGGAAAGCCGAAGAAAATTGTAACAAGACCACTGTATTTCTGTATTCCAACCCACTTGCATTTAAGGTTATCATGCCATTTACCTTCATAATTGCTTGCTATACCTGCATTCCAAACTTCTGTATTCCTTGTACTAATACAAATCTCTCTGACCATCAACATTTAAATGATTCATGTCTTTTACAGTTTAATCGGATTTTATATTCTAATTATCAAAGTGAATAACCTCACAGTTTCCTTGTTGGTCTTTCTGCCACCCACTTGTCCACTCATTTAACCTTTGTGTCCTCCTCACACTCCCAGCTAGTTTTGTAATTGCAGCATTCCTAGATCCATAATTACTCAGTGTTTCTACCAAAAGACATTAATATAGATTGTAAATAGTTAAGGCCTCAGCACTAATTCTTGAGGACCTCCACTAGTCACAGCCTCTGAATTTTAAAATGGCTGGTTTATTCCTATTCTGCTTCTTATCCCTTAACCAGTCCTGCATTCATATAATCCCCAACTCTATTAGCCCTTATTTTGCATATTAATCTCCTGGGTGGAACCACATTGAATGCCTTTTGGAAATCCAAGCATACTACATTTACTGGCTTCCCTTTTATTTATTTTATTGGATACATCCACAAAAGACTCTAACTTGCACTGATTTCCCTTTTATGAAAGCTGGTTGATTCTGCCTGAATGTACTGTGATCTTCTAAATGCATTATTTCTTAGTAACCAATACAGCCTGAATTGAGAATTTCACACTTTGAACAAGCTGTATGAGCTGTAAAGTATCGAATGAAGTAAAAACAATGACTGCAGATGCTGGAAACCAGATTCTGGATCAGTGGTGCTGGAAGAGCACAGCAGTTCAGGCAGCATCCGAGGAGCTTCGAAATCGACGTTTCATTCCTGATGAAGGGCTTTTGCCCGAAACATCGATTTCAAAGCTTTTCGGATGCTGCCTGAATTGCTGTGCTCTTCCAGCACCACTGATCCAGAAGTATCGAATGAAGACCAGCTAGAGAGGGTCTACAAGGTCTGCACCCCACCAGTAAGATATACAGAGGAAACTCGATTATCCAAGGATCAATTATCCGAATTTTGGATTATCCAAAGCTCTCGACAGACAGATTACATCAAAGATGTGTTTCCAACACTGATCACATCTTTTGTTTACAGTGATTAAAAGTGAACAAATGGACTGATGGGGCACCGTCTCCAAATGACTGACATCCCGCCCTCTGTCCCTCCCCCCACACTTTCCCTGGAGTTCTACACAGGGATGTACCCTAAACCCCCCTTCCCCAGATATTCTCTCTAGCATTGTCCTGTACAAGGCAAGGTGAAACATGTCAAAACATTGCAGTAAAAAGTTTTGTGGATGTGTGCACACGCACTAATTGGAGACTCACCTCCCAAAGGGCGGCAGCAGCAGTCTTGTTCTTGGTGTTCAGCCTGGCTGCCCTGGAGAGGGGGTGGGGGCAGTGTTGGATGGGGTTGGGGGAGGGTGTAGTCTCACACGCGGTGTGCTGCTGCCTCGTCTCCTGAACGGGGAGCGGAACCTAACAGAAAACTCCCGCCCATATCGTTCGGATAATCAAGGTTCCTCTGCAGTCCCAAAGTGCTCAGGGCAAGCAGTGGAACCAACCTTACCTTATTCTGTATGAGCATTAAGCAAGTCAGTTTATCTTTTGAAGTGTGGGAGAAAGTAATTAAGAATGATAGTGCTTGTGCACACTTTGACTTAGGTCTCTTGTAAGGCACTTTTAGCCAAAAGATTTATATTTAATAGCAACATTTCTTGCAAACTGTCATTTCCAGACTACTGAGAGGTTTTGGCAAAACCTACAGCTTCAAGATTATCAAGTGCAGGTTTAGGACACATTTCTTGGTCCTATTGATCCCTTCCTGAGCCTATCTGAGTGAGAATACCAAATATTACTGAAGGTTCCCTTGAGTACAGAAGATTGAGTGGCAATATGATCCGCTTAAAATGTCACAAGGATTCCATAGAGTAGATTCAGATAAACAATTACCTTTGGTCAGGGAATCTAGAATAAGGGGTCATAATCTTGAAATTAGAACTAGGCCATTTGGGAGAGAAATCAAGAAGCACTTCAAAAAAAAAATGTTAGTAGAAACCTGGAATTTCTTTGATTTAGGGGATGGGAGCTTTGCTGATTGGGTCAGCATTTATTGCTCATCTCTAATTGCCCTTCTTGAACTGCTGCAGTCCATTTGTTGTAGGCATTCCCAAAATGCTGTTAGGAGGGAGTTACAGGGATTTTGACTCAATGAAAACTTTTCCCTCAAATGAGTAAGAATGCCGGGGGCAATTGGAGACTGAGATCAATAGCAGGGTTACTTGACCTAGAACGTTAACTTTGTTTCCCTTTCCACAGATGTTGCCAGATCTGCTGAGTATTTCCAACGGTTTTGGTTTTTGTTTCAGTTGATTCTTATTGGGCAAGTGTATCAAGTGACCTAGAAATAAGGAGGGCAAATGAGTTGAGATAAAGATCAGTCATGAACTAATTGATTGTTTGAGAAGCTGATCAAGGACCTAAATGGTCTATTTATATTTCTTAATGGCATCACATCTCATTCAGTTTTGTGCCTGTGAAGTAATTGATTGAGAATGTCAATAGGACCATAAGAGACTTCAGAGTCAAAACCAAGATTCCATAAGCCAAGAGACAGCTTTTCACATTACCCTGGCTCACCTTAGTAATGTCCCAGCTTATGCTTTGAGACTGAAGAATGGATGTAATAAGTGGATTTAACCTGTCCTTCTTCTTGTGTAGGCAACTTGGACACTGCTCAGGCCACATTACAGCAATATCTCCAACTGTTCCCCAGTTATGCTGATGGCCACCTATTCATGGCTCAGATATACCTGGCCCAATGTAATTTCAAAGAATGTTCGCATTCTTTAGAAATGGGCCTCAGCTACAACTTCCAGGTGAGAACGACATTGTTTGGTCAATAACCATGTCCAACAATTTTCTGCCATAGTTAGAAAAATGGGATTAATAAAAAGTAACTTGTAAATTTATACGGAATCATTACAATGTAGAAGGAGGCCGCTCAGCCCATCAGTCCTTCAGATGAGTGATGCACCTCATGTCACTTTCCACCCTCTCTCTGTGCCTTCTATGTACTCCCTTTTCAGATAATAATCCAACTGCCTTTTGAGTGCCTCAACTGAACCTGCATCCAATGGACTGTCAGGTTGTTCATTCCATTCCAAACCACCTCTCCGTCATGTCTCTTATTTTTTGCCAATTCCCTGAAATTTATGCCCTCTTTTTCTCAATCCTTCAGTAATGGGAACAGTTATTTTCATCTTTACCATCCAGACCCATCTCAATTTTTAATATCTTGACCAAATCTGCCAACCTGCTGAGTTTCTCCAGCATTTTCTATTTTTTTCATTTATGATGTTCCCCCTTCCTGGAGAAATTCAATCATCTTCAATAACCTGTACACATATAGGCCCAGGTCCCTTTGATCCTGACTTCCCTTTAGACTAGAATCCCCTATTTAATCCAGAACCTCAGGCTAATTTTTAAAAAATTCATTCACAGGTTGAGGGCATCGCTGACTAGGCCAGAATTTATTGCCTGTCCCTAATTGCCCAGAGGGCAGTTGAAAGTCAACCACATTGCTGTGGGTGTGGAGTCACATGTAGGCCAGACCAGGTAAGTATAGCAGTTTCCCTCCCTAAAGGGAATTAGTGAACCAGATGGGTTTTTCCCAATAATTGACAATGGATTCATGGTTGTCATCATCATTAGATTCTTAATTCCAGATTCTTATTGAGTTTAAATTCCACCATCTGCCATGGCAGGATTTGAACCCAGGTCCCTAGAACATTATCTGGGTCTCTAGATTAACAATGCAGTGAAAATACCATTAGGTCATTGCTTCCCTGTTCTTGGGCAGTAAGTTTACTTTCCAACATAGCAGATGGTTAAATTTGAATTCAATAGAAAATCTGTGATAAAAGACTAATATAATGGTGACAATGTCAAATGTTCTAAAAACCCATCTGATTTACTAATATCTTCCAGGGAAGGAAATCTGCCCTCCTTACCCCGTCTGGACTATGTGTGACTCCAGACCTGAAGCAACATGGCTGATTCTTAACTCCCCCTGGGCAGCAAGGATGGGCAACAAATATTGCCCTAACCAGCAATGCCCACATCCCATCAATAAATATACAATAAATCTGGCATGTTGACTCAATATGCCTGATGCTGGTGGAAGGGGTAAAGTGGGAGATAAAAATTTAGATAGACAGGTTAGGTGGGAACACAGTTGGGGGGAATGGTAAGGGAGGATTGGGGAGCTACCAAGAAGGGAATGTGTACGTTTTGGGGTTTTCCAAAGTTAAAAGACTCCCTGAGACTCTCTGCGTGAGAAGCAATCACTATTTCCTTTCATTGTGTTTCAAATAACAAGGGGAAAATGGAGCTGGAAATGGCTGTGATCACATCCAGACTCGGGGATGGGTGACTAAGGGTTTCATTCTGTGAGCAAGGGGGCTTGGACAAGACAGTTTGAAATGTACTTGGCAGCGTAGATGGAATGACCTGTTCCTGTTCAGCGAAGTCTGCATTATTAAATGCATTCTTCTTGTTTTCTGCAATGGGACCAAGGAATTTCTTCAGTTGAAATGCAATGTTGTTCAGCCAGTGTCGAAGACGGTAGAAGTGCAAGTTACACTTTTGCTCAACCTTGCAGGTCAGAGATCACCCTGTCTACCACCTGATCAAAGCCCGAGCCTTGAAGCAGATGGGCAAGGTCACAGAAGCCATAATGACGCTGAAAGTGGCAATCGGCCTTCTGGGGGTGAGACGAGGCCAGACCAGAAAAGGGAGCTGGGCAACAGCCAACATCAGCATGAGTGAACGTGCCTCTGTGTATCTGGAACTGGCAGACGCTCATCACTTAAATAGTGAACAGGTACTCCATTCCCCACAAGGTGCTTTATAGGAGTATCTTCAGAGAAAAAACCTACACCCAACTTTGAAAGTTGTTTTACCTCTAGTGGAGAGACAAAACAAAAGACTGTAGTTGCTGGAATTCAATGTAGACAAGCGGGAGGCTGGAAGAACACATCAAGCCAGGCAGCATCAGGAGATGGAGAAGTCAATGTTTCGTGTGTAATCCTTCTTTAGGACTGGGGGTGGGTGTAAGGGGAGCTGCAGATAAAGGGGGTGGGGGAGGGGGCAGGGGCAGGGTGGTGAGGTACGGATAGGTGAACCCAGGTAGAGAGTATGACCTGGTGGGTTGATGGGAGGAATGAATCTGGTTGATAGCTGAATGAAAGGGGAGGGGAGGGGCTGGGAATGGAGGTTATTTGAAAATGGAGTACTCAATGTTGAGTTCTCCTGGCTTTAGGCTGCCAAGGCAGAAGATGAGGTATTGTTCCTCTGATTTGCGCTCTGATTCGCTGTGGCAATGGAGGAGGCCAAGGATGGTCATGTCGGAAAGGGAATGGGAAAGGGAATGAAAATGGGTGGTGACTGGGAGGTCCGGTCGGCCTCATGGACCTGGATGAGATGTTTGGCAAGACACACCGAGTTTACGCGTGTTCTCACCGATGTAGAGAATTTCTACAATTTACCTTTCCATATCATTCATTGAATTTATTAAAACTTGCTAGTGAATGGCATAAGGACTACGTGAGGAGTTGAGGTGATTTCTTTTTAAGCTGAGCTGTAGAGCAGACCAGCTAAAATCTAACTTAATAGGCCCACGGAGCCGAATGGTCTACTCCTGTTCCCATGGGTGTGACATGAATGGGAACCTGTAAGCACAACATTGTTGTCCTTGTCGTTACTCTCACCAGGGATAAGAAGCACTGGCTTAGTGGGTTGTTACAAAAGCAGTCACTGTTCACTCGCACTAATCACCCATCAAAATTATTCCTTTGCAGCACCAAGCTACCAAGGTGTTGCAAGATGCAATCCATGAATTTGCTGGGACGCCGGAAGAATCTCGAATCACCATCGCCAATGTTGATTTGGCTCTGAGCCAGGACGATGTAGAAACAGCATTCAGCATGCTCAGGAGCATTCTCCCCGAGCAGCCGTATTACGTTGAAGCCCAAAAGAAACTGGCTGAGATCTACCTGCACAAACAGAAGGACCAAAAGCTCTATATCAGATGCTACAAGTATGTATGACGTAGCTATAGTTATCCATGATTCGGGTTAGGAGGAAGATACCTAAAAGCTGAAAATTTAAGAGAATGCAGAGGCCAAGATATTAAAGATGGAGGGTTGCATAAATGCAGGGAGCAGCTTGGTTGGATTTATATTGTGTACAGAAACTCTACAGCACTTGCCTTTCTATGGACAGCATGGTGGCTCAGTGGTTAGCACTGCCCTGCAGCATTAGAGACCCGGGTTTGATTCCTCTGGTGACTGTCTGTGTGGAGTTTGCACATTCTCTCTGTGTCCTGATGCTCTTGTTTCCTCCCATTGTCCAAAGATGTGCAGGTTAGGTGGATTGGCCATGTTAAATTGCCCATAGTTTCACAGGGATGTGTAAGCTAGATGGATTAGCCATGGGAAATTTAGGTTAATGAGGTGGGTCTAGGTGAGGGATGTCTTTTGGAGGGTCAGTGTGGATTTGATAGCTGAATGGCCTGCTTCCACATTATAGGGATTCTATGATTTGTTTCTTCAAAAGTATCTACTACCTGGAAGCCATCTTAATTAAAGCTTGGTTCCCTGTCAAGTAGGAAAACTCTGTCTGAGGGTGCAGCTGAAGGGGCAGGTTAAATCCTTGTTTCTGTATTAGTAGATGTAGGAAACGGTGGGGGAAGTAGATTCTTTGAAAGAATTGCTTTCCAGTACAGTAGGGGAGGGGCACAGTAAGCATGGGGTCCTTGGTCAGGGCCCAAATGGCAAAGAAGAAGGTAAGCTTCGTGGATGGGTGTTATGTGGTGGTGGGAGCGGATGACAATTTGAATAACAATCCTGCTCCTTTTTTTTCACTCATTTGATGTGTGTTATTGCCTGAGTCAGCATTGATTGCCCGAATCTAGAGAAGGTGGTGGTGAGTTGCCCTTCTTGAACCACTGCAATCTATGTGCTGCAGGTAGACCCACAATGCTGTTCAGCAGGGAGTTCCAGTAATACGAACATTTCTTATGCAGCTAATGGGAAGCCCCATACGTGGACCTCAGAGGGAAGAAAAATTAAAGGGAACATTGGTTACACCAGATTGAGTTATATCAATGTTGGGTGGTATCTTCAGGTTAAAGAATGTCTCAGCCACATTCCAGAGACTTATGTATTAAGTCATGGCTGGAGTGCATTACTGTGTAATGTATATAGATGATGTTGTAGTTTATAGTAACACTTGGAAAGAGCATGAAAGATAATTCAAAGATCTGTTTTTAACAATTACGATTGGCTGATAAATGTTGTAATAAATTTAGCAAAAGGTGAATTTGCAAAAGCAAGATTGAGTTATTTGGTGCATGCGGTTAGAACAAGGACAAATGTTTCCAAGGACACTGAAAGTGAAGGTTTTAATAGAATATCATGTTGCTAAAACTAAATGAAAAACTGAGATTTTAGGAATGTGTAAATTTGTGCATAATTTTGGTAAGGTAGCTGTATCTTTAACAAATATCAAAAGAGGTATGGTCGTAGAATGACAAGCAGCCTTTGGGAATCTAAAAGCAATCTTCACAAATAAACTAGTATTGGCCACCCCTGATTTTTCCAGCCCTTTCACAATGGTAGTTGATGCTAGTGATTTGGGTATAGATGCTGCCTTGTTATTGGATGATGAGTAAGGAATAGAGACTCCAGTGTGATTCTCTCTGAGAAACTAAACCAGTATCATAAGAAGTACTGTACCATAGAAAAAGAGATTTTGGGATTGTTGTTAACTCTTCAGCACTTTGAAGTCGATACCCAACATGGAAACAAATACAGGGCGAATTCGATTATCCGAACAACACAGGCAGGAAATATTTTGTTCGGATAATCGAAAGTTCGGATAACACAGATTACCCAAGTATCAGGACCATGAGATCTTTTCGGATAATCCAAAATTCAGATAATCGATGTTCAGATAACTGAGGTTGTAAATGCTAATTTACATTGATCATAGTTCACTAAGCTTCATTGAAAAGTTTAAAAATTGGAATGCGAATTATTTGGCGATGGAATCTTTCATTGTAATCATTTAATGTAAAATTTGTTCATATTAATGGAATGATAATATAATCATGGATATACTATATATAATTCCAAATGTGAAATGTTAGAATAGGTTCAAATTTAGGAAATTCTAAGACTGTGCAAATTGGTATAAAGAGGGGAAGAAGAATGAATGGATGTAAGTCTTATTTTGTTGTTGTTGTCTATTACATGTTAATAGTGAAAGGCATTTTTGAGATTGCATGTCATTTTCTTTAAGGACAGAGGTGTCTCTTTAAGGACAGAGGTGTCCCCCACTCCACTGTCTTTTTACATTTTTCATCTTTAAAATCTTTGTACTGCGAGCACAAAGAACTGATTTTAAAAACAGAGATTTAACATGATGTTTGCATAATTTCACAGCAGTGAATTTGATACCCAATGTGAACTCTGTTTCTGTGGCCGTGGGTTCCTGTAATGCTGAGACCATCAGGAACTATGAAGTAGCTTACAAATGAACTGAGTGTATCTCAGCTAACTGATAGGTTGCACTGTAAACAAGTTACGGAAACACTGGAGGAGAGAGAGAGAGAGAAAAACACAATTTGTTCTCCCCAGCAGAAAGTGCATGTTCTTTGTGGTGAAAAACTCAATTTAAACATGAACTAAACTAGTTACCTTTCCTGCAGTAGTTGTTGTGACTTGTCACTTTTGAATTGAGACATGCCAATGATTTATACCTATTTACTTGTAGCTACAGTCTAATCACTTGATTCATGCTTTCCATCAACTTTGGTCTAAAAGTCAGGTAAAATGGTGTATTGTGTGTACCTTTAAAAAACTTTAAGATTTGGTAAGACCAGGAATAGTGGGACATGATTTACAGTGTGCTCTCCCAGTGGGTCGTACCAATGTGAAGCCTGACTTCTGCAGCACACTGTCATATTTTCTGTTTTACAGAGACTTGCATGAACAGTTCCCGAATACACAGATAAGCCTTCTTCTTGGTGATGCATATATAGCTATCCAGGAGGTAAGTCAGAACGGTCATAACGTGTACCTAATAGGTTTTATCAAACTAGATCCTCATTTGAATCCAGGGGAATGGGAGACTTGGTATTTCAGGCATTTGCTAAGGGATAACTGATTCAGATCAGGTAGTGGCTTCAGCGGGGAATACAGTTGTTTAAAGTGTAATAGCTCTGTTACTGGTTTAGTGAGGAGTGCTTCAGGGAGACATCTGATGAAAATTTCATGGTCACATTATTAGCTTTATATTCCAGATGTATTAATTAAATTTAAATTCCACCAGCTGCCATTATTTGAACCTGAATTGGGAATGCGCCATTCAGACTCTCTAGCCTTCTTCACCATCCAGTAAGATTATGGGTTGATCTATTTGTTCCACGTTCCCACCCAACCTCTGATAACCTTGCAGCAAGTAAGTGAGCATCTCCACGAATTCAGTCTTAACCTTCTCTTCGGTCAGGAGTATGTTGTCATCTCCAATCTATTCATGCAACTGTTGTCCCTCATCCATGGATTTATTCTCATTCACCTTTTCTGCACCCTCTCTAAAGGCTTCACATTATTCATAAATAGTGGTTTTCAAGGTTGGACACAATGCTCCAATTACCTCTGAACAAGCTTGTTTTTCTGTAAAGGCTTATTGTAATGCTCTTTCTTTGTACCCATGCCACAATTTATAAAGCTCAGTGTCCCACATACATGTATTTGGGGATATGTGAGAGATAGGTATTGGATCAACTGGACAGTTGCTCAGGAGTTAGGAAAAGATACACTGGCGTTGGAGGAAGTCCAGAGAAGGTTCATTGGGCTGATAGCAGGTTTGGAAGTTCTATCTTATGAGGAGAAGTTGTGTAGATTGGGCCTGTACTCAATGGAATTTAGAAGAATGAAAGGCTTATTGAAACCTACGAGATTCTTAGAGGACCCGACAGGGTAGATGTAAAAAGATTGTTTCTTCCTTGTCGGGGAGTCTTAAGATCAGACAACATAATCTCAGAGTAAGGCTATGCACATTTAAGACAGAGATGAGGAGGAATTACTTGTGCCAGAGCGTTGCGAATCTGTGGAATTCTTTACCACAGAGAACTGCTGAGGTTGGGAGATTACTGTATATACTCACGTAATAGTCGATCTCATGTAAAGGTCGACCCCAATTTTTGGCCAAATAACCTGGAATTTTCCATATATCTCATGTAAAAGTTGACCCTAGTTCTCCAAGATAGCAGATCAACATTTACGAGTCAGTGTGCCGGCCATCACGTTCCGCTCCACTTCTGGTCTCCCAGTGCACTGGCTGTTGGGTTCAGCTCTGGGTTTTTAGCATTACCATAATTCATTTGTTTTTCTTTATTCACTTAGAGATCATTTGGGCTTCTGCTAATGCTACCGTATGAGTCTTGATAGGCATGAATTTCAGGCCCTCAAAAATAGTATTCATGTAATTGTTGACCCCATAAATTTAACCTTAACAAGTAGTCAAAAAATTTGACTATTACTCAAGTATATACGGTAAGAATATTCAAGACTGAGATAGACAGCAAGGGATGGAAATGTGTTGCTGGAAAAGCGCAGCAGGTCAGGCAGCATCCAGGGAACAGGAGAATCGACGTTTCGGGCATAAGCCCTTCTTCAGGAATCAAGAAGGGCTTATGCCCGAAACGTCAATTCTCCTGTTCCCTGGATGCTGCCTGACCTGCTGCGCTTTTCCAGCAACACATTTCCAGCTCTGATCTCCAGCATCTGCAGACCTCACTTTCTCCTCATAGACAGCAAGGGAATCAAGGGTTATGGGAAAAGGTAGAAAAGTGGAGTTGAGGATTATCAGAGCAGCCATGATCTCATTGAGTGGCAGTACAGACTCAATGGGCTGAATGGCCTACATCTGTTCACATGTCTTATGGCCCTATAATTAGCTACCGACTGTTGCATGTTGGATAGCTACGGTGATAGCCTCAATCCTCCTCTGGGAAAAAAAAAGTACCTTCATTGGGATGGAGTTGGACAACTGACACAGATTGGGGTAGACAGTGGTGTAATGATAATGTCGCTGGACCGAGGAAATCCAGAGTCCCAAACAAATGCAATGGGGACTGGGGTTCAAGTTCCATCACAGCAGCTGGTGAAACTTGAATTCAGTTCATGAATCTGAAATTGAAAGCTAGTTTCAGTAAAGGTGACTATGACAACTGTTAACAACTGCTATAAAAATGGTTAAGATATGGAAATCTGCCATCTTTACCTGGGCTCATCTGCGTGTGACTCCAGACACTCCACAATGTACTTGACTCTTGGGTTGCACTCTGACATGTCCTATCAAGCCACTCAGATCAAGGACAGTTAAGGATGGGTCACAAATGCAGGCCTTACCAGCAATGAGGCTTGTGGGTTGACCAATCCCCTTCTCCCTCACCTTCATCCACCTATCACTTTCCCAGCTACCGTACCCCAGCCCCACCCCCTCCCATTTATCTCTCAGCCCCAACCCACAAGCCTCAGTCCTGATGAAGGGCTTATGCCCAAAATGTCAATTCCCCTGCTCCTCGGATACTGCCTGACCTGCTGCGCTTTTTCAGCAACACACTCTCGACTCCGATCTCCAGCATCTGCAGTTCTCACTTTCTCCTTACCAGCAATGCCCACATTCCATGAAAGAGGAAAGGCAAAAGCCAGTAATATAAAATTCCATACCCTGACATATAAAATTCCATACCCAAGTAGATTCATAGATTCATAGAGATGTACAGCATGGAAACAGACCCTTTGGTCCAACCTGTCCATGCCGACCAGATATCCCAACCCAATCTAGTCCCACCTGCCAGCACACGGCCCATATCCCTCCAAATCCTTCTTATTCATATACCCATCCAAATACCTCTTAAATGTTGCAATTGTACCAACCTCCACCACTTCCTCTGGCAGCTCATTCCATACACGTACCACCCTCTACGTGAAAAAGTTGCTCCTTAGGTCTCTTTTATATCTTTCCCCTCTCACCCCAAACCTATGACCTCTAGTTCTGGACTCCCTGACCCCAGGGAAAAGACTTGGTCTATTTATCCTATCCATGACCCTCATAATTTTGTAAACCTCTATAAGGTCACCACTCAGCCTCCGACACTCCAGGGAAAACAACCCCAGCCTGTCCAGCCTCTCCCTATAGATGAAATCCTACAACCCTGCAACATCCTTGTAAATCTTTTCTGAACCCGTTCAAGTTTCACAACATCTTTCTGATAGGAAGGAGACCAGAATTGCATGCAATATTCCAAAAGTTGCCTAACCAATGTCCTGTACAGCCGCAACAAGACCTCCCAACTCCTGTACTCAATACTCTGACCAATAAAGGAAAGTATACCAAATGCCTTCTTCATTATCCTATCTATCTGCGATTCAACTTTCAAGGAGCAATGAACCTGCACTCCAAGGTCTCTTTGTTCAGCAACACTCCCTAGTACCTTACCATTAAGTGTATAAGCCCTACTAAGATTTGCTTTTCCAAAATGCAGCACCTCACATTTATCTGAATTAAACTCCATCTGCCACTTCTCAGCCCATTGGCCCAACTGGTCCAGATCCTTTTGTAATATGAGGTAACCCTCTTTGCGGTCCACTACACCTCCAATTTTGGTGTCATCTGCAAACTTATTAACTGTACCTCTTATGCTCGCATCCAAATCATTTATGTAAATGACAAAAAGTAGAGGACCCAGCACCAATCCTTCTGGTACTCCACTCGTCATAGGCCTCCAGTCTGAAAAACAATCCTGCACCACCACCCTCTGTCTTCTACCTTTGAGTCTTTGGTTCCCTTCCGAAAGTATTTAATTTTTTTGAAAATAAGGCCTATTTCCCCCTCTATGAAACTCTTCTGGTGCTGTTGCGTGTTTAAATTGCTATATTGGCACGGTGGCACAGTGGTTAGCACTGCTGCCTCACAGCACCAGAGACCCGGGTTCAATTCCCGCTCAGGCGACTGACTGTGTGGAGTTTGCACATTCTCCCCGTGTCGGCGTGGGTTTCCTCCGGGTGCTCCGGTTTCCTCCCACAATCCAAAGATGTGCAGGTCAGGTAAATTGGCCATGCTAAATTGCCCGTAGTGTTAGGTAAGGGGTAAATGCAGGGGTATGGGTGGGTTGCGCTTCGGCGGGGCGGTGTGGACTTGTTGGGCCGAAGGGCCTGTTTCCACACTGTAAGTAATCTAATCTAATCTGTGCTTCCTATTTTTCTTGTTCCTGTTTTAATCAGACTGACTGCTTCTAATTTATTTTAGCCCGAGAAAGCAATAGAGGTATATGAACAGGTCCTGAAGAAAAACCCTCACGATGGACATTTGGTGAGAAAGATAGGTCAAGCATTAGTTAAAACTCATCATTACACCAAGGTATGGGGAACCCACATTTTGTTATATGTAATTGACTTTATGTACCTCAGTATTGCTTGATATTAGTCATGATCATTTTAAAGACTTTGTAGTACTTTTAAATAAATGAATGCAAACCTGCATCCTTGTTGCATTGTTTGTGATTATTGGGTACATCTGTCTGTTCCCACGCAAGACTAAACTTTTTCTTTCAAATCCGTAAGAAACATTATATTTTGCCAAACTGTCAGGCAAGAAGCTCATCAAGTGCATTAACTCTTACACATGAAAAAGTTGGCCAAATGGCAGACATCTGGCAGATGAGTTTCAATGCAGAGAAATGTGAGCTAATGCATTTTGGTAGAAGTACGGAGACACAGTACAGGCTCAATGATGCAGGAGCAGAGGGACCTCTGGACTCAAGTAAATGATTCCCTGAAGATGGCCCAGCAAGTTGAAACAGTTAAAAGGCTTTTAGGATCCTTGGTTTCTAAAGAGAGGCGTAGAGTATAAAAACAAGGAAGTGATGCTACATCTCTTTAAATCTTGGTTAGACTACCATTTGGAAAATTGTGTTCTGTTCTGAGCACCTTATTTAAGGAAGGATGTTAAAACATTGGAGAGAGTGCAAAGGTGATTTACTAGAATGATACCAGGAGTGGGGATTTTAGTGGCGGTACGGTGGCTCAGTGGTTAGCACTGCTGCCTCACAGCGCCAGAGACCTGGGTTCAATTCCTGCCTCAGGCAACTGTCTGTGTGGAGTTTGCACACTCTCTCCGTGTCTGTGTGGGTTTCGTCCGGGTGCTCTGGTTTCCTCCCACAGTCCAAAAGTATGTAGGTGAGGTGAATTGGCCATGATAAATTGCCCGTAGTGTTAGGGGCAGGGGTAAATGTAGGGGAATGGGTCTGGGTGGGTTGCTCTTCAGAGGGTCGGTGTTGACTTGTTGGGCCGAAGGGCCTATTTCCACACTGTAAATAATCTAATCTAATATAGATTCATGGAAAGATTAGAGAAATTGGCCTTATTCTCCTTGGAGCAGAGGTAATTAAGAGATGGCCTTACTGAGGTACTCAAAATTGTGAACAATTTTGACAGAGTAAAGAAGGATATTCTGTTTCCATCAGTTGGTATATCAGTAATAAGAATCACAAATTTAAGATTGCCAGCAAGAGAGCAAGGAGTCTTTACTTTGGAATTTGGAATGTGCTGCCTTGGAGAGTGGGGGGGTGCAGACTCCATAGATGGTTTCAAAAAAAGAGCTGGATATATATTTGAAAGTAATGCATAGTAGAGGTTGAAAGTGTACCATCCAGCGATTTAATTAAAGGTGAATAGTGTTTGTCTGGATATCCCTGTAGGAGGTTATCCCTGCACATAAGACACTGTAAGTCTAATTATCTTTTTTAAAACACTCATTCCACTTGAAGTAATCTTTGATTCATGAACTACAAGGGAACAGATTGAAGATTCCCTCAAAGGGGTTTTTATTTATCATTTATTTATGTCCATGCTTATAGATATAAGACAGGTACACATTTGAAATGATGACAGGAAAATTACCAACTTAAAAGATTAAAGAAAAGTAATACACCAATAAAGTTAACAGAAAACAATTGTGCATTGGGTTCTGGTTAGAAAGGTCAGAAATTCAGTTTTTTTAATTAAGGAAAAACCCCTAACTTGGATAAAAGTTTTTTTTCTAGTTTCGGTTTGGGCAGTTCTGCACATCAGCCATAGTTAGGTGTGAAAAGCAGATGTTCTTCAGAAAGGAAGGTGATAGTTTAGATTTGTTAAAAATGGGTTAGCTTAGTGTAAGAGGTTTAGTAAAAGTTTCATGCCAAACGTGTTTGGTCAAAACATTGCAGGGCTTATTTGAAAGCTGAGAAAATTTAAGTTCAGTTATATGAAGAGTCAAGAAATGGACTTCATCTAATGGAAGAGCAGTGCTCCGAAAGCTTGGAATGGTAAGATTCTGGGGAGTGATTAGATTACTTTACAGTGTGGAAACAGGCCCTTTGGCCCAACAAGTCCACACTGACCCGCCGAAGCGCAACCCACCCATACCCCTACATTTACCCCTTACCTAACACTACAGACAATTTAGCATGGCCAATTCACCTGACCTGTACATCTTTGGACTGTGGGAGGAAACCCATGCAGACACAGGGAGAATGTGCAATCTCCACACAGTCAGTCGCCTGAGGCGAGAATTGAACCCGGGTCTCTGGCGCTGTGAGATAGCAGTGCTAACCACTGTGCCACCGCGCCGCCCACTGAACAAAGAATGTTACTGAACAAAGAGACCTTGGAGTCATTGAAAGTGGAGTCACAGGTAGATAGGATCGTGAAGAAGGCATTTAGTCTGCTTTCCTTTATTAGACAGAGCATTGAGTACAGGAATTGGGAGGTCATGTTGCAGCTGTCCAGCACATTGATTAGGCCACTTTTGGAATATTATGTGCAATTCGTGTCTCCTTCCTATTGCAAGGATGTTGTGAAACTTGGAAGGATTCAGAAAAGATTTACAAGCCATATAAATACAATGGTTATGAGTGCAGTTCAGAGGCGAAGTGTAGTGCGTAACTCACCTTCCAACTCCCTAAAACCTGCCCACCATCTACAAGACATAAGTCAAGAATGTGATGGAATACTTGTCTGAATGGGTGCAGCTCCAACAACACGCAAGAAGCTGACACCATCCAGGCAAAACGGCCCACTTGATTGGCATCAAATGCACAAACCTCTACTTTCTCCACCACCAAGCCAGCAGCAGTGTTTTACCATCTATTGGATGCACTGTAGCAATTCACCAAGGCTACTTGGACAACACCTACCAAACCCACGATCACTCCTATCTAGAAGGGTAGGGCAACAGATAGGTGGGGACACCACCACCTGCAAATTCCAAGCCACTCTCCATCCTGACTTGGGAATATATTGCTGTTCCTTCCCTATCATTGGATTACAATCCTGGAATTTCCTCCCTAATGGCATCATGGGTCGAAATACAGCACATATACATGGAGTGGTTTAAGAAGGCAGTTCACCTCCACCTACTCAAGGCCAACTAGGGCAATAACTGCTCAGCACTCGGTGATGTCCACATCCTATGAATGGATTTTTTAAAAAGTAGGTGAGAGATTACTTCATTAAAATCAAACAAGACATGATTTAACATGCCATATTTCAGTCTGGGATTTCATTTGTCTGGTAACAACATCAGCTAAGATCATGGAATCCCTACACTGTGGAAGCAGGCCATTTGGCCCATTGAGTCCACACTGACCCTCCAAAGAGCATCCTACCCAGACCTATACCCTTGGCCTATTTTTCTAACTCTACATTTTCCATGGCTAATCGACCTAGCCTGCATGCCTCTGGGCACTATGGGCAATTTAGCATGGCCAATCCACCTACCCTGCTATCTTGCACATCTTTGGACTGTAGGAGGAAATACACACAGCTGGAGGGAGAACATGTTACCCAAAGTTGGAATCAAACCGGGGTCCCTGGCACTGTGGGGAAGCAGTACTATCCACTGAGCCACTGTGCCACCCATAACAACACCACCTATTCATAAAAGCACCTGAGCTGACCCTTCCATTGACTGCAGAATCAGGACACTCATTTGGATTCTTCTTATCCACATTTGTTCAGTTTTCTCCTACACGCAGCTAGTGAAGACCTCTGATATGTTCAGCCTTTACATACTGTCTCATTGGATGAAAGTGATTCACTATAATGATAGGCCACATCACCCATTTTTTAAATTAGAATTCAATCCAAAAAGCGAGTTGATGCATTTTGGAAGATCAAATTTAGATGTGAATTATACTTTTAGGAACTGTGGCTCTGCACATCCAGATCCATCTGTTTGTTGGCAGAACCCTTAGGAACATTAACATACAGATGGATCTGGATGTGCAGAGCCACAGTTCCTAAAAGTGGCAGCACAACTGGCAAAGTTGATTAAGAAGGCATATGACATGCTTTCCTTCATCGGCTGGGGCATGGAGCACAAGAGTTGGCAAACCTTGTTGCAACGATATAACACCCTTCTTCGGCTCCATTTGGAATACTGCGTGCAGTTTTGGTCGCCACACTACCAGAAGGACTTGGAAGCTTTGGACAGAGTGCAGAGAAGGTTTACCAGGATGTTGCCTTGTCTCGAGGCCATTGTCCATGAGGAAAGGTTAAAAAGATTAGGATTCTTTTTGCTGGAAAGACGGTGGCTGAGAAGAGATCTGATCGAGGTCTACATAATTATGAGAAGCATCAATTGGGTGGATAGTCAGAGGCTTTTCCCCAGAGTTCAAGTTTCAATTACAAGGGAGCACAGGTTCAAGGTGAGAGAAGGCAAGGTTATGGGAGATGTGCAAGGCAAGTTTTTCACGCAGAGAGTGGTAGAAACCTGGAACACTCAGCTAGAAGGGGTGGTAGAAGCAGGCACATAGATGACATTTAAGAGGCATCTGGATGGTTACATGAACAGGGAGGGAATAGAGGGATACAGACCGAATAAAAGCAAAAGGTTTGTTTTTAGTTTAGTTAGGGCATGATGTTTGGCACGGGCTCAGAGGGCCGAAGGGCCTGTTCCTGTGCTGCACTTCTCTTCTTTATTTTGAAAAGGAATGGTCCAGTTATATATTCTTTAAAACCATTATTTGCATTATTGTATTTCTTTTGCTTTCTCCAGTGATCTTATATTATATTTAGGAATTATCTATTTCAATGACTTTGGAACATTGTGCTGCCTCATATTCAGATCCAAGTCCTAGTATTCATAAATAAAAGCACACTTCCATCCTCCTGGCCTGAATTATCTCTGTTGTCCCTTTCAATAGCATTTGCTTTCATCTCTCAGCTTGACAAGTTCAGCAGTTTTGGTTTTAACATATGGACAGTTAGCATTCCTCCATCATAATTATTTCACAGAGCATATTAATTGAATGTCAGGCCTGAAAGCCATGTCAAGACATATTTTCGTTTGACCTGCAAAAGTATGGAACAAACATGGTCATATTGGCCATCAAGCCCCATCTTTCCTTGAACCATGTTCAATCTCTGCTGAGATAAGGTCATTCAGTAGAGATCAGGGATCAACATTGACAAGTTGCTGTGTGACTCACAGCCAAAATATGCGATAAATATTCCCTGCTGTGCTGATTATATTTCTTATTGCATATTAAAATATCATGTGTTTATATGCCAATTTCATCATGAAGAAGCTATAGCAGAGTGATTTGTATTTTTTTTCTCATCTTCAGGCCATTCATTATTTTGAAACTGCACTAAAAATAGGTGGACAGGACTTCTTGTGTTATGACTTGGCAGAACTCCTTCTGAAACTGAGACTGTTCGATAAAGCAAAGAAAGTGCTGAGAAAGGCCCTTGAACATGATTTCAGTATGTTAATTTATATTCCACTTTCTTGTGGAGAAATTGATGTTTACTCTAGTTGGGGGAACTTGCACAGATTTGTATAAAATTTTCACCATAGACACAGACTGCTTGGTCCAACTGGACTCACCAAATAAACACACCACATAAAGTGCAGGTCAGAGGCTTGGAATACTGTAGTGAGTAACTCACCTCCTGTTTCCCCAAGCCTGCCCACGCTCTATGTCACAAGTCAGGAAAATACTCCCCACTTGTGTGGATGAGTGCAGCTCCAACAACACCCAAGAAGCTTGACACCAAAGCAAACCACTTGATTGGCACCATGTCCACAAGCATCCACTCCCTCCACCACGAACGCTGAAGAGCAGCAGTGTGTAATGTCCACAAGATGCACTGCAGCATTTCACCAAAGATCCTCATACTCCACAATCCACAATCGCTTCCATCCAGAACAACAAAGGCAGCAGGTACATGGGAACACCACTGCCTTCAAGTTCTCCTCCAAGCCACTCCCCAACCTGACTTGGAAATGCATCACTGTTCCATCAGTGTGACTGGGTTAACATCCTGGAATTCCCTTCCTAATGACATAGTGGGTCAACCCACAGCAGATGGACTGCAGCAGTTCAAGAAACAGCTCACCACCACCTTCAGAAGGGCAACTTGGGACGGACAGCGATGCCACATCCCACAAAGGTGAATTTAAAAAATACTGGGTCAGCTTTGTATTTAATATTTGTGATGAATATCCTCCGAACCTAACTCTACCTGCATTTTAAAATTCATTTATTCATAATTATTGTCATTCTCTAATTGCCCTGGAGATGGTGGTGGTGAGCTGCCTTCTTGAACTGCTGCAATTCCTGGGGTGTTCACAATCTCACAGTGCTGTTAGGAAAAAGCTTTTGATCCTGAGCAGTGAAGGCATTTCAGGCGCCTAGGCTTCATTCCTTCTATGTCTTGGCAGATTTCCTTTCCATAAGAACATTATGAAATGGCGTTTTCTGACAATCAATGACAGTTCTGCAGAAATCATCTAACTTTTAATTCCAGATTTTAAATTAAGCTGCTAGTGTGGTAGGATTGAGCCTATGCATCCGGAGTGTTGGCTAGGGTTTAATTCGTAGTCTAGAGACATTATCATTACACCATCTTCACCTCAAGTACTTAATCTAGCTTCCCCATAAAGTAATTAATGCTAATCAAGTCAGTGAGTTCTGTATTCTAAACACCTATTTCTGCTTTGGTTTGGTTGTGTTGACTTGCATCTATATTCTGACAACATTGTTTTGTGATGTTGATTGTAGGATATGTAGGCCAAGACGCAATGGATAACTCCTCTGCTTTTCTTTGAAATAATGTTAGGAGATCTTTCACATTCCTCCCCAACAAACAGGTGACGTCCCAGTTTAGCTGGTCACCTGAGAGACAGCACCTCTGACAGTGCAGTGCTCCCATAGTAGTGAAGGGTCAACTGGGGTTTCATGTGCTCAAAACCCTGGAGCAGGGTTCACCAGGCTGATACCAGGTAGGCTGTATTCCTGATGAAGGGGTTTTGCCCGAAACGTTGATTTTGCTGCCTGAACTGCTGTGCTTTTCCAGCATCACTAATCCAGAATCTGGTTTCCAGCATCTGCAGTCATTGATTTTACCAGGTAGGGAGTGACTATCTATTGAGGAGTGGTTGAGTAGATTGGGCCTGCACACATTGGAAATACAGAAGAATTGAGAGACAATCTATTTAAAAGGTATGAGATTCTTAGAGGCCTTGATAAGGTAAATGCAAGAAGATTGTTTTCCTTTGTGGAAGAGTCTAGAACCAGAGGGCTTCATCTCAGAATAAAGAGTTGCACATTTAAGACAGAAATGAGGTAGAATTTCTTCTCTCAGAGGGTATTGAATCAGTGGAATTCTTTACCAGAGAGGGCTGCTGAGGTGATGTTATTATATTCAAGGCTGAGATAGATGTATTTTTAATCAGGAGGGAAAATCAAGGGTTATGGGAAAAAGACAGGAAAGTGGAGTTTCTGAACAACAGATCAGCCATGATCTTACTGAATGGTGGAGCAGACTCAATGGACAAAATGGCTGACTTCGGCTCCTAGGTCTTATGGTTTTACGGTCATGGTTTATTAAATTAAAAAAAAGTCATTAATTTTAACCATTGCATTATACAATGGGAAGAACAAGGTAAAACAGAAAGTATCAGTTAGGTGACTTGTAGCACACTTTTAAGACCTAGTAGATAATAAGAACAAAAACTAAGGAGATAAAGAATTGAGAAATTTTAAGATCCTGGTTGAAAATGAGAAACAATTGTGATTCCAACATAGCAGAGTGGCAAAATAATTTGCAGGACTCTTATGTGGATTTAGAAGGGAGATGACAATATAGATGAATAAACACTGCTGTATTATTATTAAGAGGGCAACCAGGATATCTGTCACCTCTTGTTTGGCAAATACCATTGTCAGACCATTGCTCTGTTTCAGAAAATGATTTAGCCACCATGATGAATGATGTGAAATACTTGATGCTTTTGGCCAAGATCTGCAAGAAGACTAATGAAGTTGAGGAAGCAATGACTGCTTTAACCAAGGTGAGGGCACCTGTATACACCATTTCCACTGTGTCCTGTACTCTTAGCCGAAACCTGTTATTGTCACAGAAAAAAGCAGCAGGTCTGGCAACATGGAATGAGAAACAGCATCCAATATGACTGACTCTTCTTCTTCAAGAAATAGTTCACTAATGGGTTCCTGGAAATTGTTATGGACCAGACCAAAACCCTCAAATGTATTAAGAAAATGACCTAGGCCCCAACTGTTTCTTATTTTTAAAGGCAAATGTTCAGGCGTTGTGTTTCAGATGCAACTCAATTGGTCAGACTACCAGGCTTGAAGCAAAACACACTTTATTCTTATATTATAGTTAAAATACGAACAAAAGAAAAGAATTAGAATAACTTAACTCAATTGGAAAACTTAACAGACTAATAAATTATTTAACTAACAAATTGTAACTATTGCAATATTGTAACATCCCATAATCACACCCTCAGCAAAGGCATATTCAGTAAAATAGATAGGCTCACATGCAATTCTCCAGTCCAGGATGTAAGAGCATCAAGAGAAAACTCAGAGACAGACAGAGAGAGCTCAAGCATTTTGCTGTAGCAGGGAGAAATATACAGCAGCTTCCAAACCCCAACAGCTACTGAAAGTTAAACAAAATTTCCAGTTTTGTGGGAGGTTGACTCCACCCATTCAGGCATGCTTCTACTGTTGCAACTTTAAAAATAATCCCAAGGCTTCACAAGCTATCTACTTTATTGGAATGGACCACTCATCACCTCTGTTCATAGGAAAAACCAGGACAACACACAATTCTTTAAAATGTAATATCATCACACAATGAATTTGATTAGTAGCAGTGTGTACTACCTACAAGATGCACTGCAGAAGTTCACCAGAGATCCTCAGACAGCACCTTTCAAACCCACGACCACTTCCATCTAGAAGGACAAGTGCAGCAGATATATGGGAACACCATCATCTTCAAGTTCCCCTCCAAGGTACTCACCATCCTAACTTGGAAATATATCACCATTCCTTTACTATCTCTGGGTCAAAATCCTGGAATTCACTCTGTAAGGGCATTGTAGATCAACCCACAACAGGTAGACTACAGCGGTTCAGGAAGGCAGCTCACTCCACCTTCTCAAGGGCAACTAGGGACGGGCAGTAAATATTGGCCCAGTCGTGATGCCCATTTCCTACAAATGAAGAAATCAAAAGCACTCTCCTTTTACTTGGTAAATTCTTACTTTTTCAGGAAGGGAGAATTTCATCCTGTCATCATAGAATAGATTCAAGCTCAAATCCCAAATGTAAAAGTCCACTGTGTTTACAAAAGCAATAGTTACTTTATTATTTTTTTCTTTAAATGGGAGAATGTTAATTAAAATTGTGGAAAGTTGTAATTGTTCAAAATCAATTCTAAACTATTTACAAATTTTTTATTTGATAATGTGTCAAGTTTATATTTTTCACAGATTTCAAAGAAAGAGATTGATAGAATCATGGGAAGGCAACAGCATGGAGCTCATTACGCCCATGCCAGACCCATGCAATAGTAATTCAACTATTCCCACTCCCTGGTCCTTTCTAACTTTCACTGCTTATCCAGTTTCCTAATGAAAGGCCTGATTGTATCTGCCTCCACCACACTCTCTAGTGGTATATTCCAGCTGCGTATAATGTCCTTTCTCATATCACTATTCTTTCTTTTGCAAATCTCCTTAAATCAGTGCCTTCTGAATTTTTATCCATTCTGTCAATGGGAACAATTCCTCACTGTGTGAATATAAGAGAAATGTTTAGTAAGTTTGCAGACGACACCAAAGTGTTGTAGGCAGTAAAGAAGGTTATCTCAGAGTCCAAAGAGATCTTGATCAGGTTGGTTGATGGGCCGAGGAGTGGCAGATGGAGTTCAATTTAGATAAATGTGAGGTGTTGCATTTTGGTAGGGCAAATTATGGCAAGGGTAGGGCCCTTGGAAGTGTTGCCAAACAAAGAGACCTTGGGGTGCAGGTTCATTGTTCCTTGAAGGTGGAGTCACAAGTTAAAAGGCAGTGAAGAAGGCATTTGGTACACTTGCCTTTATTGGTCAATGCATTGAGGATAGGGGTTGGGAGGTCAAGTTGCGGTTTTTGCAGGACATTGATTAGGCCAATTTTGGAATATTGTATGCAATTCTGGTCTCCCTCCTATAGGAAGGATATTGTGAAGCTTGAAAGGGTGCAGAAAAGATGTACAAAGATATTGCTGGTGTTGGGGGTTTTGAGCTATAGGGGGAGGCTGAATAGGCTGGGGCTGTTTTCTCTAAAGAGTTGGAAGTTGAGGGGTGACCTTATAGAGGTTTATAAACTTATGAGGGGCATGGATAGGGTAAATAGCCAAGATCTTTTTCCCAGGATAGGGAAAAAAACTAGACGACATAGGTTTAAGGTGAGAGGGGAAAGATTTTCACGCAGAGAGTGGTGTATATATGGAATGAGCTGCCAGAGGAAGTGGTGGAGTCTGGCACAATTACAACATTTTAAAGGCATCTGATAGGTATATGAATAGCAAGGGTTTAGAGGATATGGGACAATTGCTGGCAAATGGGATGAGATTAATTTAGGATATTTAGTTGGCATGGACGAGTTGGACCAAAGGGTCTGTTGCTCATGTACCTCTTTTCAGATGTACCAGCTTTTTTGTGTACCCCTAGAGGCAATTTCAGTTTAGCTACTCATTTTATAAATCTTGATGATTACACATTATAGATAGGCAGATGTACATAATCATTAGCTTCTACCTCTCACTAATTGATACTTGTTGGAACTCTTGAATTTGGGAGAATATATCAGTGATATCTCTGCTCTGTAAAGAATAATTTACTCAGTAGCCCATCTTCCCAAACCCCCTTCCTCATGCACTTACTCTCTCACTCACTCAGCATTCCCTCTATCTAAACCCCTCTCTGCACCCAATCTTTTGCATGTTTGAGAGATAGTTCCACCAAGATGATTGCTGTCTCTGTTCAGTGGTCTGCTCTCCTTTTTAAAAAATTCATCCATTGGATGTGCACATTATTGGATGGGCCACCCCAGTTGTCCTTGACAAGGTGTTGGGCAGCTGTCTTTCTGAGCTTCTGCAGTACACTTGGTTTAGGTATCTCCCACAATTCTGTTAGGAAGGGATAGAGTTCCAAGACTTTGAATGAAGGTGGTCATGGGTTTGGAAGGTGCTGTCTAAGGATTCTTCATCAAGCCCCTGTTACTCTGGTAATGCTTGAGACACTAGCCGCTGATGTTGCACTACCTGGCTGGCTGGTGGTCAGTCCCATGCGCTCTACTCACCTTCCGACTGCTCACATCTCCTTCAAATATAGGTTGTTTCTCTCCTGCACTTGCTGCTAATAGGCACATCAGTGAGATGCATTCCAATTAGCAGCAACAATGGCACCGTAGCTTGATCACCAGAGACTCTTGCATTTGAGAAACACCTGGACCACGCGAAAAGGGAATGTTGTGGTCTGTAAATCAACATTATATAATTATGAGAAAAGTATTCCTTCAGGACATTTACCGTATCCGTTAGGATAATTGTACTCCACTTTGGGAGCCACTGCGAAAGATCCTTCAGAATTCTTAAGACATCTGAAGGGCGGTACGGTGGCTCAGTGGTTAGCACTGTTGCCTCACAGCGTCGGGGACCAAGGTTTGATTCCAGCCTTGGGTGTGGAGTTTGCACATTCTTCCTGTGGCTGTGTGGATTTCCTCTGGGTGCTCCACTTTCCTCTCAGTGTCCAAAGATAGAACATAGAACATAGAAGAATACAGTGCAGTACAGGCCCTTTGGCCCTCGATGTTGCGCCGATCCAAGCCCACCTAACCTATACTAACCCACTATCCTCCATATACCTATCCAATGCCCGCTTAAATGCCCATAAAGAGGGAAAGTCCACCACTGCTACTGGCAGGGCATTCCATGAACTTACGACACGCTGAGTGAAGAACCTACCCCTAACTTCAGTCCTATATCTACCCCCCCCCTTAATTTAAAGCTATGCCACCTTGTAATACCCGACTCCATATGTGGAAAAAGGTTCACACTGTCAACCCTATCTAAACCCCTAATCATCTTGTACACCTCTATCAAGTCACCCCTAAACCTTCTTTTCTCCAATGAAAACAACCCCAAGTGCCTCAGCCCTGCCTCATACGATCTCTCTACCATACCAGGCAACATCCTGGTAAACCTCCTCTGCACCCGTTCCAGTGCCTCCACATCCTTCCTATAGTATGGCAACCAAAACTGCACACAATACTCCAGATGCGGCCACACCAGAGCCTTATACAACTGCAACATGACCTCAGAACTCCGGAACTCAATTCCTCTACCAATAAAAGCCAGTACGCCATATGCCTTCCTCACCACACTATTTACCTGGGTGGCAACTTTCAGAGATCTGTGTACATGGACACCAAGATCCCTCTGCTCATCCACACTACCAAGTACCCGACCATTAGCCCAGTACCCCATCTTTTTGTTACTCTTACCAAAGTGAATCACCTCACACTTACCTACATTGAACTCCATTTGCCACCTTTCTGCCCAGTTCTGCAGCTTATCTATATCCCGCTGTAACCTGACACATCCTTCCTCACTGTCAACAACTCCACCAACTTTCGTATCATCCGCAAACTTGCTCACCCAACCTTCTAACCCCTCTTCCAGGTCATTTATAAAAATGACAAACAGCAATGGTCCCAAAACAGATCCTTGCAGAACACCGCTAGTAACGGCACTCCAAGATGAACCTTTACCATCAACTACTACCCTCTGTCTTCTTCCAGCCAGCCAACTCCTAATCCAAACCTCCAACTCACCCACAATGCCATATCTCCGTATTTTCTGCAATAGCCTACCATGGGGAACCTTATCAAACGCCTTACTAAAATCCATATATACCACATCTACCGCTTTCCCCGCATCAACCTCCTTCGTCACCTTTTCAAAGAATTCAATAAGGTTTGTGAGGCACGACCTGCCCTTCACAAAACCATGCTGACTATCCTTGATCACATTATTCCTATCCAGATGTGCATAAATCCTATCCCTTACAATTCTCTCTAAGACTTTGCCCACAACAGAAGGGAGACTCACCGGCCTATAGTTACTAGGGAAATAGGGAAACCACCCCCGTGACCATTTAAAAGGAAACCTGGATTTGACCTCAGTATCAGGTTTTTCCCTAAGACCTCCCATAGGCATGGTCTCCAACTTTGTAAAATTAATCTTATCACCCAGAAAGGCAACAAGCGAACTAATGCATTGCATCACATGAACTACCGAAATTGACAAAAATATAAGACCCTCATGTGCATACAATGTAATCTTACGTGACTTCTATCCCCATTTAACAAGGGATTCCAATTCCTTATTAAACCACGGCTCCCTCGCACGACCCTTTCCTCCCTGCCTGACAGGTACAAATGTACAGGTTAGATGGATTAGTCATGGGAAATGTAGGGCTACTGGGGTGGAATGTTCTTCAGACAGTTGGAGTGGACTTGATGGGTCGAGTGGCCTGCTTCCATACTGTAGGGATTCTATGATTCTATCAAATCTCCTGTTGGGCTTCTCTGCTATGCAGCCTGGTAACTTCATTGAAGGCCAACCTGCGTGTCAAGTATTTGTTTTGTGTTATATTGTTAATGTCTCATTTGCAATGTTTACAAGGCTTACAATTTACAAGGACGGTTACTGAAACGCCTGATGATGGAGCAGTTAGACATCATTCCGGCTGAAAAACAGCTGGCCGGCTCCATCTGTGCTGAGATAGCACATATATCCGTGGATCTGCAAGACTATGACAAGGCAATCTGTTTCTATAAAGAAGGGCTGGGCTTTGTGGAAAATGACCCAAAGGTGAGTAAAAAGAGTATCCTTTTCATACTTCCAAGGATAAATTCATCTCAGTCAGGGAAAGGTGATGGCCTAGTGGTATTTTCACCAGACTATTAATCCAGAGACCAGGTAGGGTTCTGGGCACCAGAGTTTGAACCCTGCCATAGCAGATGATGGAACTGGAATTCAATAATAATCTGGAATTAAGAGTCTAATAATGACCATGAAACCATTACCAGTTGTCAGGAAATAAACCCATCTCGGTCACTGATGCACTTTAGGGAAGGAAATCTGAAATCCTTACCTGGTCTGACCTACATGTGACTCCAGACCCACAGCAATGTGGTTGACCCTAGGTGATAGGAATGCTGGTTTAGTGATGCTCACATCCCGTGAATAAGTTTTAAAAAACTTATCACGAGACTATTAGCCAGAACCCAGATAATGTTCCTGAGGACCCGAGTATTATTGCTGCCACAGCAGATTGTGGAATTTGAATGCTGTTAAAAACTAGAACTAAAAATGTAATATGAAACTCTTCTTAATTAGTGGGAAAAATCTATCTGGTTCACTAATCTCTTTTTGGGAAGTATACTACCATCCTCACCTGGTCTGGCCCACATGTGACTCCAGACCCATAACAATGTGACTCTCAATTGCCCTCTGAAATGTTCGAGCAAGTCATTTAGTTGTATCAATTGCTACAAAGTTTCAACAAAGCAATGAAATGGATTGCAGCGGTTCAAGAATTTAAAAAATTAATATGTGAATAAGGAAATCTCAAAAGTAATATATATGTGGGATACATTTTCTGAATTATTTTCTGCTGAAAGTATAAGATGCAGC
This sequence comes from Chiloscyllium plagiosum, assembly GCF_004010195.1. Lineage (NCBI taxonomy): Eukaryota > Metazoa > Chordata > Chondrichthyes > Orectolobiformes > Hemiscylliidae > Chiloscyllium > Chiloscyllium plagiosum. Next base: position 109,902,901 of record NC_057714.1, on the reverse strand, counting down.
TGTACTGTCTATTTGAAGCAAACACTAATTACTAGTGATGCCAGACATATAAACAACTCTGCCTGACTGGTACATGTTCCTAAACAATTATTTCCCCAACAATTATTACTCCCCGGCATACAAACCAGAAACTCAATCGGACCAAATGTTGCGGTCACAACAGCAGGTCCGAGATTTGGAATTCTGGATGTGTAACTCCCTTTCAATTCCCAAGGCCTGTCCATCACCTACAAAACAAACAAGTAAGCAATGTGATAGAATACCCTCCAATTGCCTGGATTATCGTAGGTTGAACACTCAAGAAGCTCAGCAGCATTAGGACAAAGCAGCCCACTGACTTGGCACCTCTTTCACCACCTTCAACATTAAAGAAGTGGACCTTCCGAAGATCTGAAACAAACAAAGACAGAAATTGCTGGAGAAACCCACAAACATCTTTGGAGAGAAAACAGAATTAATATTTTGAGTCCCATGACCTTTCTTCAGAAAAAAATTACAGCTAGGAAAATGATGTTTATATTGATGAGGCGGGGTTGGTAATGGGGTGTTGTGGGGTAGGGAGAGTGAGCATAAGGTGGGCAGGGAGAAAGAAAGAGACAATGTTTTTCTCTCTCTGTCACACACACTCTCTCTCTCTCTCTCTCTCAGATCCCTCTGTACCTATCCATTCACTTCTTTCTCCCCCACCTCTGGCATTAGTGTAAACATTACCTTTTCCTATCTGCTACTAGTTCTAATGAAGAGTAATTGGACTCGTAATGTTAACTTTGATTTCTCTGCGCAGATGCTGCCAGACCTGCTGAGCTTTTCCAGCAATTTCTGGTTTTGTACCTTCAACATGAATTTCCTTCACCACTATCACAGACTGGCAGCAGTGAGTCCCATGTACAAGATGCACTGCAGCAATTGACCAAGTATTCCTGGAAATTGCTTCTTCTCAGCATTCCAGTAGTACCTGCTCCCTATGCACTCACTACCTTCACAAGGGGATGAACTTTGCCAATGATGCCCTTGTCCCAGGCATAAAGCATAAGAATTTGATATTATCTGCACTAGCAAAATTTAGAATGTTTTCAGATTCAGTGCAATAAGGTTAGGCGAATGCATATTGGTTTTATTGCTAGACTATTAATTCAGAGACACGGGTAATGTTATGGGGACCTGGGTTCAAATCCCACCACGGCAGATGGACGATTTTGAATTCAATAAAAATCTTGATAGAAGAGTCTGATGAGGGCCATGAAATAATTGTCGATTGTTGGGAAAAACCCATCTGGTTCACTAATGTCCTTTAGGGAAGGAAATCTGCCATCCTTATCTGGTCTGGCCTACATGTGATTCCAGACTTACAGCAATGTAGTTAACTCTTAACTGCCCTCTGGGCAGCTAGGGATGAGCAATAAATGCTAGCCTAGCCAGCGTCACCCCCATCCTGTGAATGAATTTTTAAAAAATGAAGCAGTTGAAATAGCATTGATACCTTTTTAGAGGAAGTTAGTTATGTGCATGATATAGCAAGGAACAGAATGCAAGTAAGGTTAAATGGAATAAGGCTTGAAGTTGCTTTTGTGGGGCATGAACATCAGCATGGATCAGATCGGCCAAAAGGCCTCTTTCTGAGCTGTAGAAATCCTCTGCAATTGTGTCAATCCTGTGATCCTTTAGGAACAGATTCCCCTTAGTTGTTCTAACAATATTTTCCATGTTTGTTCTCTTAGCTGATGATAGAGCTTGCTCAATTATACCTGGCCAAAGAGGACAGTGATATGTGTGAGCATCTGTGTATCAAGCTACTGAAGAATGTACAAAACAACAATGATGTTAACATGGTATGTTCATTTACAGATTCTTCAGCTCCCCTTTTACAGAATAGAATAGAATCATACAACTCCTACAGTGTGGAAGCAGGCCATTTGGCCCATCAAGTCCACATTGACGCCTGAAGAAAATCCCATGCAAGCTCACTCCCCTACCTTATCACTGTAATCCCGCATTTCCCATGGCTAACCCACCTAACCTCCACATCTCTGGGCACCTTGGGCAATTTAGCATGTCTAACCCACCTAACCTGCACATCTTTGGACTGTGTGAGGAAACCAGAGCACCTGGAGGAAACTCAAGGTGTTTTTTTTGCTAAGATTTTTAAAATTTTCTTATTTAGTTGATTCCTAGCCATTGGAACCTTCCTTCCCTATCTTGGTCCTCCTCCTTTGCCAACACCACCCCTACTCTCCAATAACTATTCCCATCATTATATTTTTCCGACGTGAGGCCTTCTTGTATCATGCATCCATTTTTCACTTTGTAACTAGCATCTCTTCCACCAATATCTACCCTTTACTGATTGGGTGGCACGGTGGCTCAGCAGTTAGCACTGCTGCCTCACAGTGCCAGGGATCCGATTTCAATTCCCACCTCAGGTGACTGTCTATGTGGAGTTTGCACATTCTCCCGGTTTCTGTGTGGGTTTCCTCCCACAATTCAAAAAGATGTGCAGGTCAGGTGAATTGGCTGTGCTAAATTGCCCATAGTGTTAGGTATATTAGTCAGGGGTAAATATACAGTCTGCATGGGTTACTCTTTGGACAGTCAGTGTGGTCTTGATGGGCTGAAGGGCCTGTTTCCATACTATAGGGAATCTAGTCTAATCTAATCACCTGCTTCCAATCTGCCCCTCTCCCACAAATATACCTCCTCATAAAATTACCTTGCCCACTCACTGAATAAACAATACAATCATATTTATCTCTGATTGGGAAGTTGGAGATAGGAAATTGAAGACTTTGACTGGTGAGATATTGGTGAAAGAAAACTATTAGCTGGGTGAACAATTGGTTGGAAAATTTGTGTGCAGTAGGGAGAAACTGAGGTATTAATGTTAGTGAGGATATTGGTGGGGATTGGGAGGTTGGGGGCAGGGGAGAGGGGGAATGATATTGTTGGGTGTCAGTGTTGGTATCTTTGACATTATTTTCCTGTTCATAGATGATGGCAGATCTCATGTTTTCAAAGCAAGAATATGAACATGCTATATTTTATTACCGTCAACTACTGCAGAGATCACCAGGTATCTACAGGCTCTATGTTCCAATCATTTTTTTACTGTAACCTGATCATTGATAACAGGCTTGTAGACAGATTGTAAATTCAGTTTCCACAAGCTTTTTTCTGTGGTTTCACTATGAAAAGCTCGTCCTCATAGTTAGCAATTATTGTAGAATACAATTTCCACACGTGGCGGTAAAGTCCTTATGCATCCTACAGTGGGGATTAGATTAGATTAGATTAGATAATTTACAGTGTGGAAACAGGCCCTTCGGCCCAACAAGTCCACATCGACCCACCGAAGCGCAACCCACCCATTCCCCTACATTTACCCCTTTTACCTAACACTACGGGCAATTTAGCATGGCCAATTCACCTGACTTGCACATCTTTGGACTGTGGGAGGAAATCGGAGCACCTGGAGGAAACCCACGCAGACACGGGGAGAATGTGCAAACTCCACACAGACAGTCGCCTGAGTCGGGAATTGAACCCGGGTCTCTGGCGCTGTGAGGCAGCAGTGCTAACCACTGTGCCACCGTGCCGCCCACTAAAATATAACCTTGACACAATCTGTTTGAGTAAACACAACAAATTTATTTTAAATGCACACGGGAGATAAGAGTTTTCCAGTCAGCCCCTTCTGAGCTCCCTGCCCTCATTCTCTCCAGGTTATAATTTTGTATAGCTTTTATACCGTTACTCACCAGTTTTGTTAAAAAAAAATGACACAACATCAAGTTATAGTCCAACAGGTTATGTGGAAGACATGGTCCTGCTCCACAACTACCTGATGAAGGAGCAGCACTCTGAAAGCTACTGCTTCCAAATAAATGATTTGGACTATAACCTGGTGTTGTGTGATTTTTAACTTTGTCCACCCCAGTCCAACACTGGCTTGTCCACATCATCACCGATTTTGGTTAGACGTTTCCTACATCATACAGCTACACAGCTGGACACATCTCATCCACAGCCATGCTCCCAGATCACCTCCACACACATGATCAGATCATGTTTTTCTAATTGCTGGGCACTGTGTTTTCTAGAAGCAGTGTTGCAGTGTTCCATCAAGACTGCCTCTGCCACTGCCCATTCTAACAACAGCCTTGAAAGAGAGACCATGACTGTTTACTCAAGCAATCAAGCAGTCACACAATGCTTTCTTAGTAAGAACACACTAAAGCTATCTTTAACCCTTACATTCCCAATTCATACACCTTCCCCACTTTATAACCTGTTCCTGTTTCACTGAACATTTGACTGATTCTTGCTACACTGGACTAATCTATACAATAATAAAAGAAGATGCTGGGAGTATTCAACAGGACAGGTAGTATCTATGGAAAGAGAGAGAGAGAGAAATTGAGTTAATGGTCAGATCTGTGTTTCCTTCCATCCCTGGCATTAGTGGGTTTGTAAGCAGGATGGCCTATAAATGTATGTATGTATCCTTCCCCACCAGCTATCCATACACTCTCCAACTTAGCTGTGACTTTACAGGAGTCGGAAGATGTTTAGGACCACTCACCTGCCCTTGTCTCCAGTGAAGCTCTGAAGACACCAATCCCACCCTGCTCCTATTTAAAGGAGAAGGAAATCAGGGGCAGAGCCAAGGGTTGACAGGGGCATGGGGAGTCTGGTGGATTCACCTGCTTGAGCCTCAGATACAAAATGTGGGGTGGTGTATCTCTTACGAGCCCTGTTTCTGAATCAGAGGCCATCTTCAATGTTCTGTCCCTTCGGAGAGTTCCTGCCCCATTACAGCTTTTGGAATCAGGCCCCCAACCCTTGTAAACCACCTCTGACTCTGGCCCTACCAAGAATCCGCTCAGACTCTCACCTTATATCTGGATCCTGGATCTTCTTTCAGACTGGATGCAGTCCCAGCAGTGGCCATTGCTATTGGTGGCGCTATAGGGACTAGAAGATTTGCCAGCCAGTCTCTCTCAGTTAGGACCTCCTTTCCAGAATAGGGTGGAAGAATCCTCCAGTGAATTAATGCTCCACAGTGTGATACAATGGGACAGCCCTCGGTAATGGAGGGGGCGATCCCCACCCTAACATTTTCTGTGGTGGGGTGGGGGCATGGGTGCTGTGTCATTCAAAAGCTCTTGACCATTGTTTCTGGTCTGTCATGGATCTGGTTTAGCCTCTTACATTAAACTGCTGTTTCTTAATAAACCACTTCTCAGTGATTCATCACATCAATCCCTTCTCTTGTGGAATCTGAGACTCCCAGACCTTAAATTGTTGTGGTAGAAAGCACCTTTTAGGAATGACCAGGAGATGCAGAGAATTCCTCAAGATGATAAGCCTTTATTTGCAAACAAAAGCTTTGGGCCATCAGCGCAGAAACCCTGAAAGCTCCTGAACAGCGAGTGTACTCTAATGTTTATGCTGTTCTAAAAGCCACACGCTATCACTGTTACATTAGCATAACCAATCGCACTAAGCCTACATTATATCCCCTTAACCAATCAGACTCTGCCACAATTGGCTTCTGGATTGCTGCATACCCTCACGTTATGCCGTGGTCATCTTTCTTCACCTTTTGTCACCTGACAGACTGCAGTCATGCTAGGCTGACACAAGCACGCAACCCAGACCTTACACTTATGTAATATCCCAACATATATTACTTTGTAGTGATATATTCATATTTACCATAAAATCTTACAAGTGGTTTTAGGGGTGGGATCACAGGGCTGGAGATCAAAGGCTTGAGAAATATTAGATGGTAATCCACCTAAATCTACATCCACCAATTTTCATTGCTAAAATTTGTTTGCCATGGACAGAGTAAGATAATCTAATTTCAGATGCAGTGGCTGCTTAGAAAGTCCAATATTGTATAAATTGTGTTGATTCAGGAGGAACCTTGAGGAAAACATTCATTTTAGTCATTGTATTTAGCTAGTTGGAGTTGGAGCTGTGTGCTTGACTTGGCTTAGTTGGCAACACTCTTCCCTCTGAATCTAAAGGTTGTGCTCCAAGCCTCACTCCAATATATGGTTGAATGGAAGAGGCTGACATTCCAAGGTGGCACTATGGCACCTTTTTGGAGGCTTTGTACTTTATACAATATAAAAAGTAAATTCACCACAGTCCTGTTCTCTCATTAACCACAGACAACTGGTGGTGAGCTTAACCTGAGGGTCACCATACCTCAGACAAGGGGAGAGGTCAAGAAGGTGAGACCTTCATGGTCACCTCAGCTTATGTGGGACTTGAACTGGCACTGCTGGCATCATTTTGCTTTACAAACCAGCTGTCCAGCAAATTGAGTGAACCGAACCCAGGTGGAGCTAGTCTAGTTTCTGATTATCTTCAACATGGACCTTTGTTCTTTGACTGGTTGGACTAAACAGTTTGTTTCTGTGCTGTATGACTTGATAACTCTATGACCCCTCTTTTAAGATCAAATATTAAATTGAGGTCTATCTGGGGTATTCTGGTGGCTCAGATGCAGATAAACATTCTCATGGCACCAGTAAGTTAGTAGTATAGAACTTGTAGAAACACTGAAATAGAAGCAGGAGTAGGTATTCGGTCCTTCAAGCCTACTCTGCCATGCAATATGATCATGGCTGATCAGCCAACTTAGTCCCCGTTCCTGTTTTCTCCCCACACCCTTTGATCCCTTCAGTACTCAGAACGCTATCTATCTCCTTCTTGAAAACATTCAATGCTAGGTGGTTTTGAAAACATCCCAAAAGTAGCGGAACTACTGTTCCTTAGGGTTCAACTGTTTTCTGTTGCAGACTTAGTCAGTGAGCCCTTGTATTAGATTTCCCAGACTTTGGGGATATCCTTCCTGCATTTGCCCTGTCTAGTTCTGTTAGGATTTTGTTGATTTCTATGATAGCATCACCCTCATTCTTCAAATCTCCAGTGAGTATAGTCCGAACCGATCCAGTTTCTCTTTATATGTCAGCCCTGCTATTCCAGAATCAGTCTGGTAAACCTTTGTTGCGTGCCCTCCACAGCTAGAATACCTTTCCTCAGATCAGGAGATTAAAAACTGTTCACAATGCTCCAGGTGTTGTCTCACCAGAGCCCTGTACAATTGTAACAAGACATCCCTGCTCCTGAAATCCTCACCAACATACCATTTCCCTTCACCACCTTCTGCACGTGCCTGCTTACGTTCAGCGGCTGGTGTGCAAGGACACCCAGATCTGATTGCACGTCCTTCTTACACAGACTGTCGGCCTTTCAGATAATAATCCACTTTCCTGTTTTTGCTACCAAAATGGTTAACCTCACATTTATCCACATTATACTGTCTTGCATTTTCCCACTTACTCAACTTGTCCAAATCACACTGAAGCATCCTCCTCCCGCCAAGCTTTGTGTCATCTGCAAACTTAGGGAAGCTTATTTTTACAGTCACCTGAATCATTAATGGGTATTGTGAGTAGCTGGGTCCAAGCACAGATCCCTGTATTACCCCACCGGTCCCTGGCTGCCACTCAGATAATAACTCATTTCTTTCCATTCTTTATTTCCTGTGTGCCAGCCGTGGTCAGTACATGAATCCGATGTGCTTAATTGCGCACACTAATCATTTATGTGAGACCTTATCAAACACCTTATGAAAGTCCTAGAAAATCTCATCTGCTGCCTTTCCCTTATTAACTCTTCTAGTTAAATCTTCAAAAATTTCCAATGGATTTATTGGGCATGATTTTCCTTTCATAAACCCATGCTGACTCTTTCCAATCCTGTCACACATGGAAGCCATTCGGTTCTTTGTGTGGGCAATTCAAAGTTAATCCTATTACCCTGCCCACTCCTCATGGCTCCATATCTTGTTCTGTTTCAAATAGGTGTCCAACTCTCCCAACAAAAAAAGCAATGATCTCACTGATTTTGTTGCAAGGCATTCAATGTTCTAATTACACATTGAGTAAAAACAAAATTGATGTAAATCACTTTACAGAAACACAGAACTGTTCCACCCATTCTGCCAGCACTGGTTCATTAACTGAGCATCATTATCGAGTGCCAAAACTCCCTCATACTCTTGCACGTTGTTTATATTCAAATAAGCATCCAATTCCCTCTTCAATGCTTCGATTGTACCTGGCTCCACCACATTTCCAGGCAGAGCATTCCACACGGGGAGAAAGTGAGGACTGCAGATGCTGGAGATCAGAGCTGAAAATGTGTTGCTGGAAAACCACAGCAGGTCAGGCAGCATCCAAGGAGGAGGTTGAACAGTTCATCCACTTTACCAACACCTTCCACCCAGACCTCAAATTCACCTGGACCGTCTCAGACTCCTCCCTCCCCTTCCTAGACCTTTCCATTTCTATCTTGGACGACCGATTCAACACAGACATTTACTATAAACCGACCGACTCCCACAGCTACCTAGACTACACCTCCTCCCACCCTGCCCCCTGTAAAAACGCCATCCCATATTCCCAATTCCTTCGTCTCCGCCGCATATGCTCCCAGAAGGACCAGCTCCAATACCGCACAACCCAGATGGCCTCCTTCTTCAAAGACCGCAATTTCCCCCCAGACGTGATCGACGATGCCCTCCACCGCATCTCCTCCACTTCCCGCTCCTCCGCCCTTGAGCCCCGCCCCTCCAAACCCCACCAGGACAGAACCCCACTGGCCCTCACCTACCACCCCACCAATCTCCATGTACAGCGCATCATCCACCGTCACTTCCGCCACCTCCAAACAGACCCCAGCACCAAGGATATATTTCCCTCCCCTCCCCTATCAGCTGTCCGTAGAGACCACTCCCTCCGCGACTCCCTCGTCAGATCCA
>NC_057714.1:109863408-109893751 GCF_004010195.1 Chiloscyllium plagiosum | reverse complement strand
CTCACCTTGACCTCCTTCCACCTATCGCATTTCCAATGCCCCCCCCTCCCCCAAATCCCTCCTCCCTACCTTTTATCTTAGCCTGCTGGACACACTTTCCTCATTCCTGAAGAAGGGCTCATGCCCGAAACGTCGATTCTCCTGCTCCTTGGATGCTGCCTGACCTGCTGTGCTTTTCCAGCAGAGCATTCCACACCCCAACTTCCTGCTGAGTGAACAGGGTTTTTCCACACTTAATCATTGCTATATCTGTATCTTCTTGTTCCTTTTCCTTTTACAAGTGTAAACAGTTGGTAATCAACCCAGCCCACTCATGATTTTGAAAACCTCTGTCAGATCCCTTCTTAGCCTTTTTCTTTTCAAGGAGAACTGTTCCAGTTTCTTCAATTTATCCTCATCATTGAAGTTACTCATCCTGAAACTATTCTTGTATATCACTTATAAAGTCAAACAACATGGAAACAGACTCTTCGATCCAAGTTTTCTGCGCTGACCAGACATTCCAATCTGAACTAGTCCCATTTTTCAGCATTTGGCCTATATCAGTCTAAACCCTTCCTATTCATGTACCCACCTAGATGCTCTTTAAATGTTGTGGTTCTGTTCGCCGAGCTGGGAATTTGTGTTCCGGGGAACAGAACCACAACAACGAGCACCCGAGCTACAAATCTTCTCCCAAACTTTGAATGCTTTTTAAATATTATAATTGTACCAGTCTTCACCACTTCCTCTGACAGCTCATTCCATACATGCACCAATGTCTATGTGAATAAGTTACCCCTTGTGTCCCTTTTAAATCTTTCCCCTCTCACCTTAAAACTATGCCCTCTAGATTTGGACTCCCCCAACCTAGGAAAAAGACCTTGGCTATTCACCCTAGCCATGCCCCTCATGATTTTATTAACCTCTATAAGGTCACCCCTCAGACTCTGAAGCTCCTGGGAAAAAGTCCCAACCTATTCAGCCTCTCCCTATAGCTCAAACCCTCCAACACCAACATCATCCTTTTAAACTTTTTCTGCACCTTCTCAAGTTTCATAACATCTTTCCCATAGAAGGGCAACCAGAATTGTATGCAGTATTCTAAAAGTGGCCTAATCAATATCTTGTACAGCTGCAACATGACATCCCAACTCCTGTACTCAATGTTCTAACCAATGAAGGCAAACATACCAAATGCCTTCTTCCCCAAACTCTCTACCTGCGACTCCACTTTCAATGGACTATGCACCTGCACTCCCAGGGTCTCTTTGTTCAGCAACACTCCCTTGGCTGTTACCATTAACTGTATAAGTCCTGCCCTGGTTTGCCTTAGCAAAATGGAACATCTCACAATTATCTAAATTAAACTCCTCAGCCCATTGACCCATCTGTTCAAGGTCCCTGTGTATTCTGAGATAATTTTCGCACTTTCCACTACACCAACTATTTTGGTGGTGTCATCTGCAAACTTACTAATCATTCAGAAAAGATTTACAAGGATGTTGCTACAAGGATGTTGCCAGGGTTGGAGGATTTGAGCTATAGGGAGAGGCTCAATAGGCTGGGGCTGTTTTCCCTGGATTGTCAGAGGCTGAGGCTTGACCTTATAGAGGTTTATAAAATCATGAGGGGTATGGATAGAGTAAATATACAAGGTCTTTTCCCTGAGGTGGGGGACTCCAGAACTACAGGGCATAGGTTTAGGGTGAGAGGGGAAAGATATAAAAGAGACCTAAGGGACAACATTTTTCACGCAGAGGGTAGTGCGTATGTGGAATGGGCTGCCAGAGAAAGTGGTGGAGGCTGGTACAATTGCAACATTTAAAAGGCATCTGAATGGGTTTATGAATAGGAAGGGTTTAGAGGGATATAGGCCGGATGCTGGCAGGTGGGACTAGATTGGGTTGCGATATCTGGTCGGCATGAACTAGTTGGACCGAAGGGTCTAGTTCCGTGCTGTACGTCTCTATGACTCTTTGACTCTATACCTCCTATATTCACATCCAAATCATTTATATAAATGACAAAAAGCAGTGGACCCAGCACCAATCCTTGTGGCACAGGCCTCCACTCTTCAAAGCAATCCTCCACCATCATTCTCTGTCTCCTACCTTTGAACCAGTTCTGCATCCAAATGGCTAGTTCTCCCTGTAATCCATGTGATTTAATCTTGTTAACCAGTCTACCATGCGGAACCTTGTCAAATGCTTTGCTGAAGTCCATATAGACAACATCAACTGCTCTGCCTTCATCAATCATCTTTGTCACCTAGAACATAAGGACGTGAGAACTTGGAGCAGGAGTAGGCCATCTTGCCCTTTGAGCTTGCTCAGCTGTTCAGTAAGCTTGTGGATGATCTTTGCATGGTCTCAGTTCCACTTACCCGCCCTCTCACCATAACCATTAATTCCTTTACTGTTCAAACATTTACCTATCTTAGCTTTGAAAGCATTAACTAAGGAAGCCTCAACTACTTAGGGTGGCATGGTGGCTCAGTGGTTAGCACTGCTGCCTCACAGCGCTAGGGACCAGAGTTCGATTCCAGCCTCAAGCAACTGTCTGTGTGGAATTTGCATGTTCATCCCGTGCTTGCATGGTTTCCTCTGGATGCTCCGGTTTCCTCCCACAATCCAACGATGTGCAAGTTAGGTGAACTGGACACGCTAAATTGCCCATAGTGTTTAGGGATGTGCAGGTTAGGTGCAGTAGTCAGCCGTAAATGTAGAGTAATAGAGGAATGGGTCTGGGTGGGTTACTGTTCAGATGGTAGGTGTGGGCTTGTTGGGCCAATAAGCCTGTTTCCATAATGTAGGGAATCTAATTCTGCTTCACTGGGCGTGGAATTCCATGGATTCACCACCCTCTGGGTAAAGAATTTACCCCTCAATTCAGTCCTAAATCTGCTCCCCACAGTTTTGAGGCTATGCCCTCTTGTGCTAGTTTCACCTGCCAGTGGAAACATCCTCTCTACGTCTATCTTATCTATTCCCTTCATAATTTTACATGTTTCTATAAGATCCCCCCCTCATTTTTCTGAATTCTATTGAATATAATCCCAATCTACTCAGTGACTCCTCATAAGCCAACCCCCTCAACTCCGGAATTAACCTAGTGAACCTCCTCTGCATCCCCTCTGGTGCCAGTACGTGCTTTCCTCAGTAAGGAGGCCAAAACTGTACACAGTACCACAGGTGTGGCCTCACCAGCACCCTATACTGCTGCAACATAACCTCCCTGCATTTAAACTCAATCCCTTCAGCAATGAAGGATAAAATTCCATTTGCCTTCCTAATTACCTCTTGCACCTCTGTGAATCATGCACAAGGACACCCAGGTCCCTCTGTACAGCAGCAAGCTGCAATTGTTTTACCATTTAAGTAATAGTCTTTTTTACTGTTATTCCTCCCTCTTCAGTAAACTCAATCAAGTTAGTTAGATATGATTTTTCATGCACAAAACCATGTTGACTATCCCTAATCAGTCCTTGCTGGAACAGCGCAGCAGGTCAGGCAGCATCCAGGGAACAGGAGAATCGACGTTTCGGGCATAAGCCCTTCTTCAGGCTTATGCCCGAAATGTCGATCCTCCTGTTCCTTGGATGCTGCCTGACCTGCTGCGCTGTTCCAGCAACACATTTTCAGCTCTGATCTCCAGCATCTGCAGACCTCACTTTCTCCTCTAATCAGTCCTTGCCTTGTAAATCCTGTCCTAGAGAATCCCCTCCAACAATTTACCCATGATTGATGTAAGGCTCACTGGTCTATAGTTCCTTGGCTTTTCTTTACAACTGTTCTAAATAATGGTACCACATTAGCCAACCTCCACTCTTCTGGCAACTCACCTGTGGTTATCAATGATACAAATATCTCAGCAAGGGGCCCAGCAATTTCTTTCGTAGCTTCCCATAGAATTCTAGGAAACATCCGATCAGGTCACAGGGAATTATCTACCTTTATGCATTTTAAGACCTCAGGCACCTCCTCATCTGTAATATGAACGCTTTTCAAGACACGAATATTTATTTCCCCAAGTACCCTAGCTTCCATGTCCTTCTCCACAGTAAATACTGACATGAAATATTCATGCACTTCTGTATTCTGTCCAAGAGTTTACATCTTCCTATAATGGGGTATCTAGAACTGTACACAGGACTCCAGCTGAAGTCTAAAAAGTATTTTGTACAAGATTAACAACACCTCCTTGTTCAAATACTTTATGTCCGTATTAATAAAGCTGAAGACACTATATGTTTTACTTACTGCTCTCTCTTCCTGTCCTCCATTTTCAGTGATCTATACATATATACTGTATACAAAGGTTCTTTGCTCCTGGAACCCTTTTAGAATTATATCCCTTCGTTCATATTTTTTTCAATTTTCTTCCTACGAAATACATCACCTCACACTCTCTGCATTGAAACTCATCTGCTACCTATCTGCCCACTCTACCAACTCGTCTATGTCCTTCTAGAACTCTACACTCTCTTCCCATAGTTTATGAATCTTTCAAGTTTTGTGTTGTCTGGAAACTTGAAAATTGTTCCCTGCACATCAAGATCCAGACCATTAAGATATATCAGGAAAAGTAAGTGTCCCAAACCTTCTTCCAACTTGAAAAGTATTCATTAACCATTATTATTCTTTGTTCCCTATTCCTCAGCACATTTTGTATCCATGTTGCTGCTGACTCTTCTATTAACTTATAACTGCACCCACACTTTCAGTGACAATCTGAATTTGATTTACACTCTCATCGATACCCGCACAAAGAGAAAAAAAATAATTTCTTATTTAATTATTGTCCATGTTCTTTGTCATTCTAAAATAATAAATTCTATAAAACTTTCACTGCTTCATTGAAAACCGTCCCAATAGTTCAAGTCTCTATTTGTAAAAATTAGGGATTGACATTTGTTTAGGCCTGTTTTCAGGTGGAGAACTGCAGACAGGTATTGTTAGAGCTGGAAGCATGAGTCTCCTCTGATCATCTCTTTGCTGTCAGCGAAGCACGTGTGCTAATTGAGCATCCAGAGACAGTGAGCTGGTGTGATGAGGACCAACTTGGGCAAATGGTCTGGCTGAAGACTGTAGGCTAACAGCATTCCTCCGAAGTCCTTCAGAGACAGGAGGGGTTCCGTTCCCCCCCTCCCCCCACCCCCTTCACATACACATGCACACACACACACACATAATCACATGCGCTTAGAAGATAAAGGTACGTGGGATTCGGATGATTGTTTCAAAAATTTATTTTCAGTCAAAGTATTATTCAACTATGGACTGGATTGCTGTCTGTGTATGGAAGCCGTAGCATTGCCAACCAACCTCCTCTTAGAAAGCTTTAGGTTTAACTTAAGGCAGAAATAGTGAGGAGCTACCATTGGTGTGGACAGTTAGGCCACATGCATTCCTTCTGCAGTCAACTTTCTCCAGTTCTGTGCTGCAGGTCATTCAGTAAAGTCATGTTACTTGATATGAGATGCATGTAGTGAGTTCTTAGATTTATACACGAGGAGTCCAGTCTTGCTCCAAACAGTCTTCCACCACAGCCCTGAGATCCTTTTCTTTTCGATGTGTTTTTAATTTCCTTTCAAATGTTGCTATTAAATAGTTAATACCTTTTTTTTTGTTTTTCTTCACTTTGGGTAGACAACTTCTTGGTCTTAAGCAAGTTAATTATGCTGTTCAGAACAACAGGCAAACTTGATAAAGCTCCAGTGTTTTTGGAGTTAGCAGAAAGAATATCAACAAGGACGATTGTGGAGCCTGGGTTCAACTACTGCAGAGGCCTCTATCTCTGGTAAATGAAGATACGTTCAAGAGTGATGGCATGTATGTTTGCTCCAAAACCAAACAGAATAAAGTGTGGAAACTGCAGCCGATGGGACTCGGGTGAGGCCCCCTCACAAAACCCCCCCACCCCGCAAGGCCTAGCCTATTTCAAACCCATTTGCACTGGGCCTTGTTCACCAGGGCCCATAGGTTCAGAGGCAGTTCTTAGTCCCAGGGATCTTAATGCCGGATGACTCCAAAATACTAGGTAAAAACAAGGACTGCAGATGCTGGAAACCAGAGACTAGATTAGAGTGGTGCTGGAAAAGCACAGCAGGTCAGGCAGCAGGAAAATCGACGTTTCGGGCAAAAGCCCTTCATCAGGAAGGCCCTCGGATGCTACCTGACCTGCTGTGCTTTTCCAGCACCACTCCAAAATACTGACGCTCCTTAGTATCAGTACCTTGGGATACTTCTTGGAGCACGCATTTTCCATGAGGAAGACAGATTAATGTTTTTATCCAGGTGGTCAGAATTAATCCATTACTCTAAGCCCCTGTCCCAATCATACTTGTCGTACAGGAACGAATACGAGAGTTTGTCATTTTAGGATAATGGGGAACGTATTTAAAACAGAAACAAGGAGAAGCTATGTCTCGCAAAGGGTCATGAATCTGTGGAATTCACATCCTGAAAGAGCAGTAGATGCTGGACACTTTTTTAAAATTCATTTGTGGGATGTGGACATCACTGGCGGGCCAACATTTATTGCCTGTCCCTAGTTGCCCCTTGAGAAGGTGGGGTTGAACTGCCTTCTTGAACCACTGCAGTCCACCTGCTGTGGGTTGACCTACAGTGCAGTTAGGGAGGGAAGTCTAGGATTTTGACCCAATGACAGTGAAGGAATTGTGATATATTTCCAAGTTAGGATAGTAAGTGGCTTGGAGTGGAACTGGCAGGTGATGGTTTTCCCATATATATCACTTGTCCTTCTAAATGGAAGTGATTGTGCGTTTGGAAGGTGCTGACTGAGGGTCTTTGGTGAATTTCTGCAGTGCATCTTGTAAATAGCGCACGCCGCTGCTACTGAGCGTAGGTGGTGAAGGGAGTGGATATTTGTGGATGTAATGCCAATCAGGGGGCTTCTTTGTCTTGGATGGTGCCAAGTTTCTTGAGTGTTGTTGAACTGCACCCAACAAGACAAGTGAGGATTATTCCATCTCACTCCTGACTTATACATTATAGATCATGGACAAGCTCTGGGGAGGCAGGAAGTGAGTTACTTGCCAAAGTATTCCTATCCTCTGACCAGTTCTTGTAGCCGCTGTGTTTATATGGCAAGTCCAGTTGAGTTTCTGGTCAATGATAACCCCAGGATGTTGGTAGTCAGGGATGGTAACACCATTGAATCTCAAGGTGGGGTGGTTGGATTGTCTGTTATTGGTGATGGTCATAGCTTGGCATTTGTGTGGCATGAATGTTACTTGCCACTTGTCAAAGAGTGTGGTGCTGGAAAAGCACAGCCGGTCATGCAGCATCCGAGGAGCAGGAGAGTCGATGCTTTGGGCATAAGTCCTTCATCAGGAATGGGGCTTGTGGGCCAAGGGGGCTGAGAAATAAATGGGTCGGGGGTGTGGCTGGGGGGAACGTAGCTGGAAATGCGATAGGTAGGTGAAGGTGGGGGTGAAAGTGATAGGTCAGAGAGGAGGGTTGAGCAGATAGGTGGGAAGGAAGATGGATGGGTAGGACCATTCAAGAGGGCAGTGCCGAGTTGGAAGTTGTATCTGGGACATGGTGGGGAGAGGGAAAATGGGAAAACTGGTGAAATCCACATTGATCCCATGTGGTTGAAGTGTCCCAAGGCGGACGTCGGGGCTGTTAAGGTTTGGCGATGGAGGAGGCCCAGGACTTGCATGACCTTGACAGAGTGAGAGGGGGAGTGAAGTGTTCAGCTACAGGGTGTGGGGTTGGTGCAGGTGTCCCAGAGATGTTCCCTGAAATCTTCCGCAAGTTGGTGTCCTGTCTCCCCAATGTGGAGAAGACCACATCGGGTGCAACAGATGCAGTAGATGATGTGTGTGGAAGTACAGGTAAGTTTCTGTCAGATGTGAAAAGATCTTTTGGGGCCTTGGACAGAGGTGAGGGGGGAGGCGTGGTTGCAGGTTTTGCATTTTCTGCGATGGCAGGGGAAGATGCTGGGAGTGGAGGGGGGCTTGGACCTGACAAGGGAATCATAGAGGGAGTAGTCTCTCCAAAATGCAGAGAGGGGTGAGGAGGGAAATATATGGACCAGTTTCATCATGTCCCCTTCCCCCACCTTATCCAGCCCCAACCTCCCAACTCCGCACTCAGTCTTGAACGGTCCTATCTGTCCATCTGCCTTCCCACCTATCTGCTTCACCATCCTCTCCAACCTATCATTTTCACCCTCACCTTCATCTACCTATTGCATCCCCAGCTACCTTCACCACCACCCCCCGCCCCCCCCAAGCCCACCGTTCTCCCATTTATCTCTCAGCCCCCTTGGCCCATGAGCCTCATTCCTAGTGAAGGGCTTATGCCCGAAATGTCGACTCCCCTGCTCTTTGGATGCTGCCTGACCAGCTGTGCTTTTCCAGCAACACACACTTCGACTCCGATCTCCAGCATCTGCAGTCCTCACTTTCTCCTTGCCACTTGTCAGGCCAAGCCTAGATGTTGTCTAGTCTTCTTGCATTTGAACATGCTTCCGTATCTGAGGAGTTGCAAGTGGTGCTGAACATTGTGCAGTCATTGGCGAACACCTCCACTTCTAACCTTATGATGGAGGGAGAGTCATTTATGAAGCAGCTGAAGATGGTAAATTTGAGGAGGAGATAGACAGATTTTTAATTTGTAATAGGTTGTTGGGTCATGGAAGGTAGCAAGAAAGTAAAGTTGAGGCTGAGATGAGAACAGCCATGATCTATCAAATGGCAGAGCAGGCTCAAGAGACTGAATTGTCTACTCTTCTCCTAGTTATTATATTCATCCTGGTCATGGGTTGGGTATGCATTGGCAGGGGATTATAGATACAGATAGCCCGTTATTCGAAAGTAGAGCGCTGCCAGGAAAGCTTTTGTAAGCAGAAAATGGCGTAAAGCAAAGGTGCGAGATTTATATGGGAAAAAGTCTCGCCGTTTTTCGTAAAAGCAAAAATCCTGTTTGGATTTGCGAAAACAGTTATGAATGTAGGTCTTTTGTAAAAGCGAAATTGCATAAAGCGAATGTTTGAAAAGCGACAGATATCTGCAAACCTGTTGTTTTAATTCATTGACATGATGGCTAGGCCAGCATTCATTACTCATCCCTAATTGTGCAAAAGGCATTTAAGATTCAAACACATTGCTGTGGTCTGGAGTTTTACAAAATTTAACCTATTTTTCGATTGAGCCTGTTCAGAGATGTTATTACATAACTCTGGAGCAGGTGGAGCTTGAACCTGAATCTCCCAGGCCAGAGGTAGGACACTGCCACTATGCCACTGTCATATGTAGGATAAACATGCAGGAAGCTGGACGAACACAGCAAGCCAGGCAGCAGCAGGAGTTGGAGAAGTCAACGTTTCGGGTGTAACCCTTCTTCAGTACCACTGTCACATGTCGATCAGACCAGGTAAGGATGGCAGTTTCCTTCCCTAAAGGACTTTAGTAAACCAGATGAATTTTTCCTGACAATCAACAATGGATTCATGGTCATTGTTAGACTTGGAATTCTAGATCTTTATTGAATTCAAATTCCACCATCTGCCATGGCAGGATTCAAACCCAGGTCCCAATTACCTGGGTTACTGGATTAATAATCCAGCGATAATATCACTATGCTATTACCTGTCCATTATATCATAACAATGTTTCCTTCTAAAACATTTTCTGCATTTTGGGTCAGGCATCCAGATAATTGATTGTCTGGATGTGTCCAAGTTTTCCAAACAATTTACAAAGAATCCATCCACAACTTTTTTGGGGCATCAGGAGGCAACAGTTAAACCAGGCCTGCATTTAAAATCAGATCGTCACCTGAATTCACCCCTTATTATGTGGGAGCACAAGTTCCTAGGGATTTTCTAAGCGTCGGGGCAGAGATTTTGGAAATCTTCTACCTGACTGCTGGCTGCCGTAGTCTGAATGAGTTACGCAGTGAAACAGCTCACCTCGGGCAAGAACTTTTATGCACTTTCTAAGGCTAAGGAAAAGAAAAATCAATCAGGATTCCTGATCATTGTCCAGTAGAATCAGCTAAAAAAAAGTCAGTGTGCTTGTTACAGAACATGCAGCTTTTTACGCAACCTGACCTAGAAAAGGACTGCACTCCCACGCCAATGTGGTTGACTCTCCCCACCCTCAGAAGTGGCTAAAGCAGCCAATTTCTTTTTCCCTTTCCCTTTATAAGAAAATGCCAGAAACACACAGCATCTTTGGAGAATGAAAAACAGTGTTAACATTAGAGTATCTTTACACATTGCAAGTCTAGTATAACTCTTTTTAAGACATAATTTTGTTCTTTTCTCTATCGTCAGTGGCAAAGCCAGCAATTATTGTCCATGCCTAATCTCCCTTGAGAAGCCGGTGGTGAGCTATCTTCTTGAATGCAATTGAATGGCTTTTTCTACCATTTCAGAGGGCAGTTAAACATCAACCATATTGCTGTGGGTCAAATGTGGACCAGACCAGCTGAGGACATCAGATTTCCTTTCCTCAAAGACTTTAATCAAGAAGTAGAATTTTTAATTCCAGATTTACTTCATTAACTAATGCAGATTCCCCAGCTGCCATGGTGAGATTTGAACTCATGTCTCTACGTCATTAGAGTGGCCTCCTGGGTCATTAAGGCAAAAGTGAGGACTGCAGATGCTGGAAATTAGAGTCCAGCTTAGAGTGGTGCTGGAAAAACACAGCAGGTCAGGCAACATCCGAGGAGCAGGACAATCGACGTTTTGGGCAAAAGCCTTTCATCAGGAATGAATGGGTCATTAACCCAATAAAGCAGGTGCTATAATAAAAGCAAAGTACAGCAGATGCTGGAAATCTGAAATCAAAACAGAAAGTTTGGAGAAATTCAGCTGGTCAGACAATATCCCAAAACACTCTTAAGTTCCAAAGAAGTGTCTTTGGACTTGAAACATCATCCTGTTTCTCCCCCTACAGATGCTTCCAGATCTGCTCAGTTTATCCAGCATTTTCTGTTTTTATTTGACATTGCCACTATCAGTCGTATCAAACTGCTTCAAGACAATAAGGGATGTGCAATATATGCTGGCCTTGTCAGATGAGGATCTGATGGATTATGAATTCTGATGATTGGAGCAACAATGTATTAATTTCGTGACCGTTCTTCGTACATGCACTAAGGACGATCACTTGGACAAAGTCCCAGGGTATAGATAGCGCCTGTGCAATTAGATTCTCCCGAGAGCCTGAACCTCCGAAAGAGAGCTCATAGAAGTAATGGAAAATTAACTTTAAGAGACTTTGAGAACTACCATATATTATTGTATTTCTGTCGACAGGTATATTGGGCAACCAAACGGAGCACTGAAGCACTTTAACAAAGCACGCAAGGACAGCGAATGGGGACAAAGATCCATTTACAACATGATCCAGATATGCCTTAACCCTGACAATGAGATTGTAGGAAGCAACCTGTTTGAAACCCTGGATGAAGAATTCAGGTTTGATGAAGGCATTGTACTATCACATTTCATTATCTGGCTAAATGTTTGACGTAACTCTGTTGTCTCCAATGAGACACTTGGCTTTTAATCAAACACAGGAGAAATAAGCTAAGGTTATGAGTAGAGTCTATTGATGTAAAGTCCCTTGTCAATTTTTGATCAGTTGCTGATCGAGTTGCCACACATTTTAGATTTTAATTTCATATTTGAAGTCCCAGTTCCTCTCCATTATCCTGACATGGAAATATATTGCAGCATGTTCAATGTTGCTGGGACAAAATCCTGGAACTCCCTTTCTAACTACACTGCATGGACTGGAGTGGTTCAAGAAGGCAGCTCATCAATACCTTCTCAGGAGCAATTAGGGATAGATAATAAATGCTGGTCTTCGTACAAAAAAATCTCTCTACTGGTCTGGTTTGATAAGCAGTCTCAGCTCAGACAAAAATTGAACCTGCGACTTTTCTACCAGCTTGGCTGAGAGACGAAAACCATACTTTGAAACCATCAGTACCTCTTACTAGCCTTTTATAACAATTTGATCAATGTAAGTAGCCCTGGCAAAGCCAGCATTTGTTACTCATCCCTAATTGCCCTTTACCATGCAACACTTTACAGTGGCCAGAGAATTATAATATTTGTAACTCTGCAGCTTTTATTGAGACACTAAACTGTTTACTTTAACTGAGCTAACATCTCTGCTACAGTAGGACTGTCATATAAATGCACTAGTCACTTGCTAGTATCAGCAGAATTAACATCTAGGCACAACACAGTATGGCCCAAATTTATTCTGGACAAGGAAAAAGTTGGCCTGCAAAAGATGGCTTTGGATTGGGGGAAGGCAAATTTTATTAAAATAAAGCTGGATCTAGCCACAGTAGACTGGGAGTAGTACTACGAGTAGTCCACAGCAGAGCAATGGCGGGAGCGGGGTGTTATTCAAAAAGGAGCTGAGGAGAGTACAGGTCCAACATGTACCCTTTAAAGGGAAATAAGTTCAGAGAACCCTGGATGTCTGGGACAATTCATGATTGGATGAGGAAGAGGAGTGTAGGGCATTTAGCAAGTTCAAAGGGAGCAATTCAGCTGCGGCCCTAGAGTAATACAGAAAGCGCAGAAGGGAACTTAAGAAAGCAATTAGAAAAACAAAAAGGCGGCATGAAATATGACTTGCAAACAGGATTAGGGTGAATCCAAAGATATTTTGTAAATACATTAAAGGGAAAAGATTAACCAGGGAAAGGGTAGGGTCTTTTAGGGACCAAGGGGGCAACATGTGTGTGAAGCCGCAGGATATTGGAAGGGTGTTGAATGAATACTCCTCTTCAGTCTTCACTCTGGAAAAGGAGGATGTAGAAGAAAGAACAAGAACATTACAGCCCAGGAACAGGCCCTTTGACCCTCCAAGCCTGTGCCAATCCAGATCCTCTATCTAAACTTGCTGCCTATTTTCTAAGGATCTGTACTCCTTTGTTCTCTGTCTATTCATGTATTTGTCTAGATATATCTTTAATGATAGCCTCTACCACCTCTGCTGGCAACGCGTTCCAGGCACCCACCACCCGCTGCATGAAGAACTCTCCCCTAAACATTTCCCTTCTCACTTTGAACTTGTGAGCCCTAGTAATTAAGTCTTTCACTCTGGGAAAAAGTTTCTTGCTATCCACCCTATGTAGGTACGAAATTCAGGAAAAGGGACTGTGAGGAACTTGCGCAGTTTGACATAGGGAGGTATTACGGCTCCATTGGGCTTAAAAACAGACAAATACCCTGGCCCTGATGAATTGCATCCCAGTATACTGTGGGAGGTGAGGCAGAAAATTGCAGAGGCTCTGACATAAATTTTTAAGTCCTCTTTGGCCACAGGGGACATGCCAGAGAATGAGAAGATGGCTAATGTGGTTCTGCTTTTTAAGAAGGATGGTATAGATGAAAAAGGAAATTTCAGACCAGTGACTCTCACATCAGTGATAGGGAAACTGTTGGAGAAAATTCTGAAAGAGCAAGTTAATACCCACTTGGAAAAGATGAATTAATTAGGGATAAATAAGACTGCATATGGGTCATTTGCTTTCATCAGTCGTGGCATAGAGTATAAGAGCAAGGAGGTAATGTTGGAGTTGTATGGAGCATTGGTCAGGCCACACCTGGAGTATTGCGTGCAATTCTGGTCACCTCACTACAGGAAGGATGTGATAGCACAAGGGGAAATACAGGGGAGATACGCGAGTATGGTGCCTGCGTTGGAGAAATTGAGCTATAAGGAGAAATTTGATGGGCTTGGATTGTTTCCTTTAGAGCAGAGAAGACTGAGTTGGGTTTGTGATTGAGATGTATAAGATTGTGAGGGGTATGGACAGGGTGAATAGAGGGCAGCTGTTCCCTTCAGTTGAGGAGTTAATCACATGAGGGAATAAGTTTAGGGTAAAGGACAGGAGATTCCAAGGGGATTTTAAAAATAACTTTTTCACTCAGTGGGTGGTGGGAATCTGACATGCACTGTCAGGAAAGGTAGTGGAGGCTGGAATTCCTACAAACATTATAATATATTTGGACGTGCACTTCCAGAATTATAACATTGCAAGATATGGGACAAGTGCAGGAAATTGGGGCTAGTATGCTTTTAGTGGTATTATGTTGATGCAGTCTCGATGGGCCAAAGGGCCTTTTCTGCGCTGTGTGAATCTAAGAAATTTCTGAAAATGATTCAAAGTGTGGTTCTGTTTTCGCCCCCTCCTTTCTTAAAAATAAAATGTCCTGAACAGTGGAGAGTCCACCGAAAAGAAGGAGACTGATCAACTTGCAGTGAGGACAGCAGAGAAACTACTGAAAGAGTACCATCCTCAAACACAGGAAGAACAGGAGCAACGGATATTGCTGCAGAACAGCTGCCTGATGGCCACGAATGATCGTTCCAAAATGGAGAAGGCCCTTGATGTGTTCACAGAAATGGCTTCAGTCAAGGTGAGCGTTGGAGAGGCTATAACACAGTGATTCCTCATGCTGACTGGTCAGACACCAGGAACAGGTGCACATGCACAATTTAACTCACACTGAGTCTGTCAGTGCAAGTGTGTGTCCCACCACTGCCACCATCAGTTGTCTGCACCCATCTGCCAGAACCAGCACTTGCGAGAATGCTGATGTCGCTCACTGTCTGCTTTCTCTCTGCGGCTGGCCTGTTCCCCACACTGCCCCATTACCCACAGTGGCCTGTCTTTTTCTTTAAAATTAATCAATCTATTTAGAGGTGTTGTTATACACCTTAGGAGCAGGTGGGCCTTGAACGCAAGTGTCCTGGTCTGGAGGTAGGGATACTACCACTGCACCACTTGTACCGTTCCCCGGCCTCTATTCTGGCACTTATGTCTTTGAGCCGTGGCAGTAATGATGACCAGTTATGACAGGAGGCCAAAACATCACTGCACTTTAGAGCATTCGTAATGACCTTCATGCCACAATCTCAAATTTTTTTTACAAAACTCTAATACAGGAAATTATAGAGTGTGAGCACGTGAGAACATTTGCAGTCTGTG
Source organism: Chiloscyllium plagiosum (assembly GCF_004010195.1). NCBI lineage: Eukaryota > Metazoa > Chordata > Chondrichthyes > Orectolobiformes > Hemiscylliidae > Chiloscyllium > Chiloscyllium plagiosum. Next base: position 109,878,767 of record NC_057714.1, on the reverse strand, counting down.
AAATGACTTGCAGCCAGGCGCAATCTTGAAAGCAGAGCTTATTGGCTGATGTTTGCATTGCTGCTTCTGAGACCAATATTGCACTCCAATTCAGAGAGAATTTCATGTGCCTGCTTTATCTTTTCTACAGATCAGCTCAATTTAATAATCAGAGCTCTTTGGTCACAAGTTTTGTGTCACATGTTCAGGAAATGTTCCTCCTGCGGTTGTACACTAAATTCAGCCAGACGTAATGAAGAAGGCCATGGGGGTCATTTTAGCATAGTCTCAGGATAAGGGCCTAAGCATTTGAGACTGAGGTGAAAAGAAGTCGCTTCATTCTAAATTGTAAATCTTTGGAATTCTCTTCCCCATAGTATTGTGGATGCTTCATCAATGAATACATTTAAAACTGTATTCTTGGCCTCTCAGGACGCAAGGGATAAGGGAAAGAGGTAAAACATTGGAGTTGAATCTCAAGATCAGCCATGATCATATTAATGGCAGAGCAGGCTCAAATGGCCAAATTATCTCCACCTGTTCTTGTGTTCATAGAGCTTTCGAGCAACCAACAGAAAGTAGTAATTACACATTACTGGATTTTACCATGAATATATTTTAAAAGTCACCAATTCAGTAGTCAATTTTTAAACCCCATATTGTGTTAATGGTCATCGTTTTAAAGTACTTTTAATGAGAGACCGCCCTCGTAATCTGGTGGCACTAGAGCTCTGGTCCCCAATATTCAAATGATTTTTCAATGGGAGATGGATTTTTTTGATTTGATTTGATTTGATTTGATTTGATTTATTATTGTCGCATGCACCTAGGTGCAGTGATAAGTTTTGTTTTGCGTGCAGTGTGGGCAGACCATACCATACAAAGTGCATTACAGTAATAGAGCAGAGCGAGGAATACAATGTGATAGCTGCAGAGAAAGTGCATGTAGAGTGAGATCAACACTAAATTAAAAAATTTGAGAGGTCCATTCAGAAGTCTAAAAACAGCGGGGAAGAAGCTGTTCTTGAATTCGTTGGTACGAGTATTTAAGCTTTTGTATCTTCTGCCCAATGGAAGAGGTTGGAAGAGATTACAACTAGGATGAGAGGGTTCTTTGATTATTTGGCTGCCTTCCCAAGGCAGTGAGAAGTATAGGTGGAGCCAATGGATGGAAGGTTGGCTTGCGTGATGGACTGGGCTGTGTTCACAACTCTGTACTAATTACCATATACTTTTTTGTGCAGAGGTATTTCCTGAATGTCCTGGCTTTAATTTTGCTTTCATGTTCTGGGTTTTTCCACTAAAGGAAATAATTTATCTCAATTTATCCTGTCAACATCTTGAATCATCTGAAACGCCTCAGTTACATCACCATTTAATCTTTTTAAGGTTAAAGGATGACTTAATAGAGACATACAAGATGATCAGAGGATTAGATAGGGTGGACAGTGAGAGCTTTTTTTTCTTGGATGGTCATGGCTAGTACGGGGGGACATAGCTTTCAATTGAGGGGTGATAGATATAGGACAGATGTCAGAGGTAGGTTCTTTACTCAGAGAGTAGTAGAGGCGTGGAATGCCCCACCTGCAACTGTAATAGATTCATCAACTTTAAGGGTATTTAAGTGGTCATGCCCAAGGGCCTGTACTGCGCTGTATTCTTCTATGTTCTATGTTTACTCAGAGAGTAGTAGAGGCGTGGAATGCCCCACCTGCAACTGTAATAGATTCATCAACTTTAAGGGTATTTAAGTGGTCATTGGAAAAACATATGGATGATAATGGAATAGAGTAGGATAGATGGACTTCAGATCAATATCACAGGTCGGCGCAACATTGAGGGCTGAAGGGCCTGTACTGTGCTGTATTGTTCTATGTTCTATGTTCCAAAGTCAAGGAAATGTGCCGAGCTAGTGCAAGTACATGTGTTCTACATCTACCATTTGCAACATTGGAGTAACTTGGCAAATAGTGCTTAAAGTCAAAAGCAGTGTGTGCTCAGTGACGTACATATATTTTGCTCGATAGCATATCTCAACAAATCAAGCATACATCAAAAATTTGTTTCTTTTTGTTGATTATAACTCAATAAAAGTGTGAAATATGACGTACCATTCAAGTTAATACAAGGAGGGTTTGATGGAGTGGTATTCCCAGTATTTGGAACTCACTGCCTGGAAGGTGGTAGAGGTGGGAATCCTCAACAAATTTCAGAAGTATTTAAAGAGCATACAAAGCTATGGGCCAAGTGTTGGAAAATGGGATGAGAATAGATGGATGTTTGATGATCAGCGTGGACATGATGGGCCAAAAGGCTTCTTCCCATGGTGTAAAAACTCTATGGATCCATATGACTTCATGGAATTGCTGCTTTCAAATGATTTATTTTTCAGAAGGACCACGTGCCTTCACTCCTGGCTGTGGCTCAAGCGTGTATGGTCTTAAAGCTGATTCCTCGGGCTAGGAACCAGCTGAAAAGAATAACAAAAATAAACTGGAATTTGAAGGATGCCGAGGAGTTTGAGAAGAGCTGGCTTCTGCTGGCTGATATTTACATTAAAACAGGAAAATATGACCTTGCAACCGAGTTGCTGAAACGTTGCATACAGTACAATCAGGTGAGCTGTTACTGCTGAATGAAGTGAAAGTGTGCCAGAACCATATCATGAAGGGTAATCTGAATACACCTTTATGTTTTATACTATACAACTATGAAACACTCATACACTGTTGCAAAATAAATATTTGAATATAGACCTAATCGAACATAGAAACAGAAATAAACTATTCACATCCCCAAGCCATTCAATTATATTATGGCTTACCTCTGCCTAAGCTCTGTTACCTTGCCTTAGTCCCACATACCAGAAACCTGGCCAAAATATATCAACCTTGGTTGAAAGCTTTAGTTGTTCCAGCAGCCAACCTTTAGGGCAAGAATTGTAGATTTTTACAATCTTTCATGTCAAAATGTACTTCCTGACTTCCCTGCTAAATCATTCTATGCATTAGTCTATATCCCCTGGTTCTTGAATTCTTCATAAGAGGAAATAGTTTCTCTGTATTGAACCAATCAAATCCTTTCATTATTTAAAAAAAAATTGATTAAGTCATCTCTCAATCTTCTATTTTCAAGGGCCAAATTTATTCAGTAAAAGCTGGAGATCTTAAATGAAATTATTGGTGAAGTTCATGTGATCTGGAAGCATCAGTGGAGAGAAAAACAAAGGCAACATTTTCTTTAGTTTCAGAGAAGAGTCATATTGGACTCAAAATGTTGATTTTTGTTTATCTCTCCACATATGCTGCCAGATATGCTGGGTTTCTCCAGCAACTGCAGTTTTTCTTCCAAATTGATTCAGCCTGTCGTTATGGTGTAGCTCTGCAAGCTCTGGTATCAATTATTCTGGTGAATCTGTGTTGCATTTTCCATTCCTTATTTTTCCTTCCTTTCTGAAGTGTAATGCACTAAACTGATCTCAGTACTCGAAATGAAGTCTCTACACAACTGAACATTAAGAGTTAAAAAGGTGAACTGAGCAAATATTCAATCTAGTAAACCTATTTTCTTGATGGCAACTAACACACAGGTTCTCATATATTGCACATTATTTTTAAGCATCCTGTAAACTGAGTAAAACCTTGTGAGCGGTGCGGTAGCTCAATAGTTAGTACTACAGTGGCAGGGATCTGGGTTCGATTCCAGCCTTGGGTGACAGTGTGGAGTTTGCATGTTCTCCCTGCATCTATGTAGCTTTTCTCCGGGTGCTCCGGCCTCTTCCCACTGTTGAAAGGTGTGCATGTTAAGTGGATTGGCTGCTAAAGTTGCCCATAGTGTGCAGGCTAGGTGGGTTGGCCATGATAAATGTGAGGTTACAGGGATGGGAGGGGGCTAGGTAGGATGCTCTTCAAACTTTATAATGTCTAGGTGGGCTGAATGGCCTGCTTCCACACTGTAGAGCTTCCATGTAACTATCCAAAATGCTATCAGTTGCTACAGAATATATTAAAAGGAAAGTGGTGAACACCAATGATAACTACAACATCTTTATCCGCTAAAATCATGACTGGGGCAGTGCCATAACTGTTGCTTAGAATTCAGTCAGGTGACTGTGTTTATTCCAATAACACAAATCATAGCCATGATGTGAAGGTGCCGGTGTTGGACTGGGATGGACTAAGTCAAAAATCGCACGACAATTTGAAAGAGTCCAACAGGTTTATTTGAAACCACAAGCTTTCAGAGACCCCCTTCGAAAGCTTGTGGTTTCAAATAAACCTGTTGGGCAACAATCTGGTGTTGTGTGATTTTTGACAAATGACAATGTATTTTCGACTTGCAGCAATATCATTCTGTATGGTTTCAAGAAGTTCTGCATCTTCTTACCCTGTTGGAAGGTGGCAACATTACTCAGAGCTTATTTTCCTTAAACTGGAGTTTTAAGACTTTTACTGGAGCAATCATGAGCTAGGGTTTTTTTTTGCCCATTCCTAACTGTCTTTGAATGGAATGGCTCGCTTAATTATTTCATATGGTAATTAAGTGCTGTGGTTAACATAGGTAAGGATGTACCTAAGGCTGTCAGACCAGGTAAGTATGGTGGTTTTCCTTCTCCAAAATACATTAATCTTAGGTTTTCACAACATTTGATAATAGTGGCTTCATGTCCACCATTACTGAGACAGACATTATTTTTTTAATTTCAAAAACATACTTTATTCACAAAAATATTTTTATATACATACACAGTCACTGAAACATTTCAGTTCTGTACAGTAACATAAGAAGGAACAAAAAAGCATTGTAGTATGAGTCTGTCCAACCAACAAACCAAAGGTATTTGTTACTTGTACAACTGCTCTATACCCCAGACTTTATTAATTAAATTCCATGTTTCTTAAATTAATTAAAACCCATGTTCCTTAAGCCTCTGGATGACAGTTTGTCACAATTTCTCCAAGTCGTTCTACTGACTCAAAAGTGGACATGAACCAGTCAGATAGCCCTGCTGGGGCACTCTCTATGCTTTCTATTATGCTCAGTATCATTTCTGTCTTTATTTATTTCCTCTTGCTGCACTGTGTATACAACATAATGCAAAAAACAAAACATTTATTTACCATATTATTGTCATCAAGGAATTTGCTTATCAATCAATTATTTTTGGGGTGGTACAGGTGGCTCAGTGGTTAGCACTGTAGTCTCACAGCACCAGGGACCTGGGTTCAACTCCAGCCTCGGGTGATTCTCTGTGTGGAGTTTGTACATTCTGTGTACATTCTGTGATTGTGTGGGTTTCCTCCCACAATCTAAAGATATGCAGGTCAGTTGGATTGGCCACGCTAAATTGTCCATAGTGTTAGGTGCATTAGTGAGAGGGAGATGGGTCTGGGTGGTTGTTCTTCAGAGAGTTGGTGTGGACTTGTTGGGCTGAAGGGTCTGTTTCCACACTGTAGAAAATCTAAGCTAATTATTAGCAATTAGGATTCCTAATGTGAATGTTGTTTTCTTTGTCGATTTGAATTTGATTTGACCATGAATGAGCTGGAGTTAAAGTTAATTTAATTAATATTTTCAATGTATCTTGCTTATTCTTATTTATAAACATCTGAAAGAAGATAAAGAGCATCTTGCTCATCCAGCCTATCTCACACTATGCCTTAGGCATCACAACATAATGTGATAATTTGTAACCAATACACACTTGAAATAAGAATCACACAACACCAGGTTATAGTCCAACAGGTTTATTTGGAAGCACTAGCTTTCGGAGTGCTGTTCCTTCATCAGGAGGTTGTGGAGTATCAGATCATAAGTCAGAATTTATAGCAAAAGTTTACAGTGTGATGTAACTGAAATTATACATTGAAATAATGTTCTAATGCAGCTTCATTTGTGGATATTGGGATGATTGCTTCTGTAGTTCAGTATGTGGTCAGTATGTGTTGTTTTCCTGTAGACGCTGGTTTGAAGATCCCCATTGGCTGTTCACTCTAGGAATGGCAGTTTGTTATTGCTTTCCTCCTCTTTAGTGAATTTTATGCTGGCCCTTCATCTGGAGGCTCACTGAAGATGTTACCTAGTATGGTGATGAAACATCTGAAAACGAACCTTCCAACTCAACAAGCAAACCTACATCTAGAACCTCAACCTGAACTACAAATCTTCTCAAAACTCACCAAATGAGAGATTTAACAGTAAGTCCATGTCTTTTTCAATATATAATTTCAGTTACATCACACTGTAAACTTTTGCTATAAATTCTGTGTCTTATGATCTTATACTCCACAACCACCTGATGAAAGAGCAGCTCTTCGAAAGCTAGTGCTTCCAAATAAACCTGTTGGACTATAACCTGGTGTTGTGTGATTTTTAACTTTGTCCACCCCAGTCCAACACCAGCATCTCCAAAGCATGGCACTTGAAATAAGAATTATTTATTTTCTTTAAATCCAGCTGGCAGCAAAACTCATCTTATTTTTTATCTGTCCAGTCTTGTTGTAAGGCATATGAATACCTGGGGCTTATCATGGAGAAGGAGCAGTCTTACATGGATGCAGTTACAAACTACAAATTGGCATGGAAGTGCAACAATGAGGCAAATCCAGCCATCGGTAAGTTGATATAGCTATTTTGATGATGGACAATTTTAAATATGTGAGACAGCAAACACTAATGATATCATGATAAAACAGGACTGAGTGCATTGGAGAAAATTTAAACAAATGGGATTTGGTGCATGAAATTGGAATTCTAATTTTGTAGACTGCTCATCTTGATTTTCTTTTGGCTTTTTGGTATTGCAAAGAGTTCAAATTGTGGGAATGTCACAACACAACAAGAAAGTCAGCTCTCATATCCTTTGTGGACAAGGCTCAGGAATCATGTGAGAACATGAGAATGTCACAAATAAGGTCAGGAATGGGTCATTCACCCTGCTCTACCACTTGATAAGATCTTGCCTGATGGCAGGCAAGAAAGTGGAGTTGAGATTATAATAAAATCATGTTTGATTCTATTATAATCTCAACTCCACTTTCTTGCCTGCCAACCATAATCCTTGATTCCCTTGGTGATCAAAACTCATGATCACTCCACTATGAATATATTCAATGACTTAGTCCACTGCTGTTCTGCAGAGAATTCCAAAACTTAACAATCCTCACAGACTATAAGACATAGGAGAAGAGATTATTTGGCCCATTGAATCTGCTGCATAATTCAGTGAGATCATGGCTGATCTGATGATCCTCAGTTCCACTTTCCTGCCGTAACCCATCAATCTTGATTCCTTTAATGATTAAACATCTGTCTATCTCAGCCTTGAATATACATAATGTCCCAGCCTTGGCAGGCCTTTGTGGTAAAGAATTCTATAGACTGACTACTTCTGAGTGATGAAATTCCTCCTCATCTCTATCTCAGGATGGCAAAATTATTATGGGGAGCAAGAGTGATTGTCCCGAACAAAGTTATCCGCCATTTACTAGCTGAACTCCACCAGGGTCATCTAGGGGTTTTCAAGATGAAAATGTTGGTGAGAAATTATGTCTGGTGGGGATAGATGCATAGCTGCATTGGTGCCCAGAGTCCCATAAGGACAAAAATTACCACCAGCAGCTCCCTCCACATTCTTGGTAATGGCCAGGTAAACATTGGACTCGATTACGCATTGACCCTACAAGTTGTTCCATGGGATCAATGTTCTTAGTCATTGATAATGCCCACTCAAGGTGGCTGAATGTGCAGAGTTCAGTCGTCAAACACATGGTGAGTAGAAATGGCAGCACTGCTGGACACAAGGCTCCACTAAGTGAGAAGACAGTTTAATTCAGGGGATAAAGTTTGGTGTCGGAACCACAGGAATGGCCCTCCATGGGTAAGAGGCATGGTTGCCATGAGGTCAGGTCCAATGCGTATTAAGTTCGGACAGGTGCTACAGTCCTGAACTAAGTAGACAAGCAGGAGGCTGGAAGAACACAGCAAGTCAGGCAGCATCAGGAGTTGGAGAAGTCAACGTTTCAGGTGTAACCCTTCTTCAGTCCTGAATAAGCATGTGGACCAAATGAAAACTGCAAACTCACAAAGGGCATGAGAGCAAAACATTCCTGGACCCTCGATTGCCTTTCTGACTGTTCCGGAACCAATGGGTTCTCCCTCTCAGCCAAGCACTGAAGATACCTTGGAATCAGAGACGTACACAGCGGATATCACCACCTCAACACCGTTGCCACCTAAAGAAGAGAATGAATTTCTTCTAAGATGCTCCAGCGAGCTACTATGTGTAACACGCTACCCGTATCAGAGGAAGAATTGTTGGAAACTGACCTGGTTCTAAAATGATCCAAAAAGAGCTACTAAAAAAATCCCGACCTTTGTCCTCGGACTCAGAGGGGGAGGGATGTGGTGATTGTATCACTGTCAGCTAGGTGGACCTCATAGAATATGAGTTCCCTGATTGCAGCTGTTAATTTGATCAAATCAGGAAGCCCTGGCTGACAGAGAAGGAGTCCTTCACTTTCTTCACATAAGCATTATCAGGCCTGGCTTGACAATTTTCACTAGCCACATGGGTGCTTTCCTGGTGTTGAACAATATGGAATAAAATTCTTGCACAATGGTATATTTTTAATGTGTCAAAACAAAAAACAGGAGATTCAGAAGGTCTCCTCAGCCTAAGGACTGGCTTTGAGCTGGCTGAGTCAGAACCTATATACCGAGTGGAGTTGCTGTCGACCAGGCCACAAAAAAGACCAGGAGCATCAGACATCCTGATTACTCGGAGAGCTGGCTCCGAGGGAGCTGGGTTAATGTCAACGGTGGCTCAGTGGTCAGCATGGTTGTCTCACAGCCTCAGGAACCCTGTCTGTGTGGGGTTTGCACATTCTCTCCCTGTCTGCATGGGTTTTCTCTGGGTGCTCCGGTTTCCTTCCAGAGTCCAGAGATGTGCAGGCTAGGTGGGTTAAGCCATGGGCATTGTAGGGTTACAGGGTAGCCGGGTGTGATGCTTTTCGGCCAGTAATGTGGAGTTGATGGGCCGAATAGCCTGTTTCTGCACCATTGGGATAAATTTAAAAAATAAATAAAAAGCACTTTCCACTTTAGATTTCGTACTGGGTAATGAGCTTGGCCAGGTGTTAGATTTGGAAGTAGGTGAGCACTTTGGAGACAGCGATCACAATTCTGTCAGGTTTACTTTAGTGATGGAAAGGGATAGGTGTACTCCACCGAGCAAGAGTTATAGCTGGGAGAAGGGAAATTACGATGCAATTAGGAAAGATTTAGGAAGCGTAGAATGGGGAAGGAAACTGCAGGGGATGAGCACATTAAAAATGTGCAGCTTATTCAAGGAAAAGCTCCTGTGTGTCCTAGATAAGTATGTACCTGTCAGGCAGGGAGGAAGATATAGAATGCGTGAGCCGTGGTTTACTAAGGAAGTGGAATCCCTGGTCAAGAAGAAGAAGAAGGCTTATGTTAGGACAAAATGTGAAAACTCAGTTAGGGTACTTGAGGGTTACAAGGAAGTCAGGAAAGACCTAAAAAGAGAGCTCAGAAGAGCCAGGAGGAGATATGAGAAGTTATTGGCGGATAGGATCAGGGTTAACCCTAAGGCTTTCCATAGGTATGTCAGGAATAAAAGAGAGTTAATTTAAATAACGAGAGTTAAATTAGGGCCAATCAAGGATAATAGTGGGAAGTTTTGTGTGGGGTCAGAGGAGATAGGGGAAGCACTAAATAAATATTTTTCGACAGTATTCACTATAGAAAATGAAAATGTTGGTGAGGAAGATACAGAGATACTTGTATTTAGACTAGAAGAGATTGAGGTTCACAAGGAAGAGGTATTAGAAATACTGCAGAGTATGAAAATAGACAAGTCCCCTGGGCCGGATGGGATCTATCCTAGGATCTTCTGGGAAGCAAGGGAAGAGATTGCCGAGCCTTTGGCATTGATCTTCAAATCATCATTGTCTACAGGAATAGTGCCTGAGCACTGGAGGATAGTAAATGTGGTTCCCTTGTTCAAAAAGGGTAGTAGAGACCAGTGAGTCTCACTTCAGTTGCTGGTAAAGTGTTGGAAATGGTTATAAGAGATAGGATTTATAACCATCTAGAAAATAATAATCTGATCAGGGACAGTCAGCACGGTTTTGTGAAGGATAGGTCGTGCCTACCAAATCTTATTGAGTTTTTTGACAAAGTGACCAAACAGGTAGATGAAAGTAAACCAGTTGATGTGGTGTATATGGATTTCAGCAAGGCGTTCGATAAGGTTCCCCACAGTAGGCTATTATACAAAATGCGGAGGAATGGGATTGTGGGAGACATAGAAGTTTGGATCAGTAATTGGCTTGCTGAAAGAAAACAGAGGGTGGTAGTTGATGGAACATGTTCATCTTGGTGTCCAGTTACTAGCAGCATACTGCAAGGGTTGGTGTTGGGTCCACTCTGGTATGGCCACACTTGGAGTATTGCGTACAGTTCTGGTCACCGCATTATAAGAAGGATGTGGAAGCTTTGGAAAGGGTGCAGAGGAGATTTACTAGAATGTTGCCTGGTATGGAGGGAAGGTCTTACGAGGCAAGGCTGAGGGCCTTGAGGCTGTTCTCATTAGAGAGAAGGTTGAGAGGTGACTTAATAGAGACATACAAGATAATCAGAGGGTTAGATAGGGTATGATTAGTTACCTATCGCATTTCCAACACCCCTCCCCCAAGTCCCTCCTCCCTACCTTTTATCTTAGCCTGCTGGACACACTTTCCTCATTCCTGAAGAAGGGCTTATGCCCGAAACGTCGATTCTCCTGTTCCCTGGATGCTGCCTGACCTGCTGCGCTGTTCCAGCAACACATTTTCAGCTCTGATCTCCAGCATCTGCAGACCTCACTTTCTCCTCCGGTTAGATAGGGTGGACAGGGAGAGCCTTTTTCCAAGTATGGGGACAGCAAACATAAGGGTACACAACTTTAAAGTGAGGGGAGATAGGTATAAGACAGATGTCAGAGGTAGTTTCTTTACTCAGCGAGTAGTAAAGGTATGGAATGCTTTGCCTGCAATGGTAGTAGATTCACCAAGCTTAAGTGCATTTAAGTTGTCATTAGACAGGCATATGGATGTACATGGAATAGTGTAGGTGGGATGGGCTTCAGATTAGTATGACAGGGCGGTGCAGCATCGAGGGCTGAAGGGCCTGTACTGCGCTGTAATGTTCTATGTTCTACGTCTAAATGAAGGGTGACTTGGTGAATTATTTCACTCATGTCTTTGATGTAGTAAGTGAATGAGTATTTGTTTTTACAATCTTTGGATTCTGATGAAGGGTCACTGGACTTTAAATGTTAACTCTGCTTTTGTCCCAGAGATGCTGCCAGACCTGCTGAGCTTCTCCAGCAATTTCTGTTTTGGAATGAGTTTTTTTTTCAGTATGAACTGTGTCTTTGTGATATCTTTATTAGATTGAGGTTTATTTTTCCATGTCTATTACAAAGATACAGTGCTCATGTCTACCCATCATGGATACTGGGTTAGTGGCTTTGAATGGTGATACATTTATTTGCAGGCATGCTGCATGACTGAGCATGGAGAGACATAGAGAACATCAGGGAACATGGAGGGATATGAGGAATAATATTGTGTCATATTTAGAGAGGCATAAAAAGTTACTTTAGGATGGACTGATATTTGAAAACTGAAGTGGACCTTCCAACCAAATGGCCTCTGCATTGGCACACTTCCCAGGTCAAAAACCAAACACCTCTCTTACAGACTTAATAATGGCAGGAATGAAATTTGGAAACATTCACAGGTTTTGAAAGTCAGGAACTTGCTTGAGTTTTCTGAACCCAAGAGAGAGCTGATAGTGTGGTGGTAATATGAGTAAACTAGCAATCCAGAGGCCCAGACTAACAATCTCCAGACATGGGTTTGAATCCTGCTGTTGAAGAGGCTGAAATAACCACTGACAGTTGTTGTAAAAAAAGCTCATCTGGTTAATTAATGTTCTTTAGGAAAGGAACTCTCCTATCCTTACTTGGTCTGGCCTACATGTGACTCCAGACCCAAGCTGACTGTGAACTGCCCTCAGGACAATAAATGCTGGTCTAGCCAATGACACCTATATCCAATGAATGATTAAACAAAAATACCAACATCTGGGGCTGTCTGCCTGCCTCACAACTTGCTTTCCTATTTATCTTTATATCTCTAACAAAGCAGTCTACAATACATGTTGCCCTTCAACATAGATTGTAAATAGTTGAGGCGCCAGCACCGATCCCTGGGGCACCCCATCAGTTTTACACACACACACACACACCTGCCAGGCTACAAAGGTCATTTATCATGTTAAATTTGAAATGGGTTGGAGAGATAGCACCTCTAGGCTAAAGTGAGGATGGCAGATTAGAGTCAAGGTAAGAGTGGTGCTGGAAAAGCACAGCAGGTCAGGCAGCATCCGAGGAGCAGGAAAATCAGCATTTCGGGCAGGAGCTCTTCATCAGGAATGAGGCTGGAAGCCTCGTGGATAGAGATAAAACCACTTTTCGGTGTGTGCTCTTGTTCATTTGTCTGCCATAGAATTAGAGTCATCGAGGTATACAGAATGGAAACAGGCCCTTCAGTCCAACTTCTCCACGCAGACCAGGTTTCTTAAACTGAACTAGTCCTATTTGCCTGCATTTGGCCCATATCCCTCTAAACCTTCCTATCTAATGTACCTGTCCAAATGTCTTTTAAATGTTGTAAATGTACCATTTTTACCACCTCCTCTGACAGTATGTTCAATATACACACCACCCTCTGTGTGAAAATGTTGCCACTCAGGTCCCTTTTAAATCTTTCCTCTCTCACCTTAACCTCTAGTTTTGGGCACCCATACCCTGGGGAAAAGACCTTGGCTATTCACTGTAGTCATACAGCAAGGAAACAGACCGTTTAGTCCAAAGTGTCCACATTGACTAGTTTAACCAAACTAAACTGGTCCCATTTGGCTGCATTTGGGCCATATTTCTCTAAACCTTTCCTTTTCATGTACCTTTCCAAATGTCATTTAAACATTATAACTGTACCTGCCCCTACCACTTCCTCTGGCAGTCCATTCCGTATATGCACACTGGTTTGTCTTAGAAAAACGTAACACCTCGCACTTATCTGAATTAAACCTTCCTTCAGCCATTCCTTACACTAGTGGCCTAGTTGATCAAGGTCTTGTTGTACTCTTAGACAATCTTCTTCACTGTTGAGTATACCACCAATTTTGGTGTAATTTGCAAACTTGCTAACCATGCCTCCTATATTCTCATCCAAACAGTTTATGTAAATGATAAACAACAGTCCTACAACTGTTATCAGGTTTGAAGGCCTCTAATTGGTTCTCTAGCAGAGACAGCCCACCTGCCATCCTTAATTGGTCAGCAAGCCTGATGAAGGGCTTATGCAGGAAATGTTGATTCTCCTGCTCCTCGGATGCTGCCTGACCAGCTGTGCTTTTCCAGCGCCACACTCTTCGACTCTAATCGCCAGCATCTGCAGTCCTCACGTTCCCCCAGCAAGCTTGTACAGTCAGTAAAAGGTCAGGAGCTATTTCCTACACATTACGGGTATCTGATCTCCATCTGGATCCGATGGCAGTATTGAGAGGTCCAGTGGAAAATTGCACCACTGAAGGCTTGCTTCCTTCATGGGTAAGTCAGTTTCAGTCCTGCTTGTTGTTATCCAAAACCTCTGTTTTGTGACCTTCTCTGGTGAAGTCTTGAGTTGGGATATTGGTTGCTTGGGTATGCTTGTTAAGCTATCAGCATTACACACACTCAAGTACAGAACAACTAGCCATAAAGCTTAAACTCTGATCTGCTGTGTTTCAACAATATTGCAAGTAATTGCCCTTCACTGCACAAGTGTGACAATTCCCAGTTCTCACATCACACTATCATTTTGGTCTCTGGTGATGAGTGGCTAAATTAACCCAATTATAGCCAGATTTGTACTGTAGGTAAATAGGTTTTCAGTACATATTTAACCTAAAGGTTGTCTAAGAAACACTGAAATGAACGTAGGGTGAAAGGAATACCGCATCACTCAGTTATCTTAATTGCTTATATAATTCTTAGTAGAGGATGCATGAATATCTTAATTCTAATCGTCTCCCTAACTCTATATTTCTCTTTTTTTCCTGTGTATAGGTTACAAACTCGCATTCAATTACTTGAAAGCCAAAATGTACATGCATGCAATCGACATTTGTCATAAGGTTTGTTTAATGGGGAGATTTTAAATAAAAATATTTTATTCATGAAGTAGCTGTATTTTTGTTCTCCTACCAGAAAGATATCTGGACTCTAAGGGTTAAATTAAGAGAATGGCACGGTGGCACAGTGGTCAGCACTGCAGCCTCACAGCGCCAGAGACCCGGGTTCAATTCCCGCCTCAGGTGACTGTCTGTGTGGAGTTTGCACACTCTCCCTGCGTCTGCGTGGGTTTCCTCCGGGTGCTCCGGTTTCCTCCCACAGTCCAAAGATGTGCAGGTTAGGTGGATTGGCCATGCTAAATTGCCCGTAGTGTTAGGTGTAGGGGAATGGGTCCGGGTGGGTTGCGCGTCGGTGTGGACTTGTTGGACCGAAGGGCCTGTTTCCACACTATGAGTAATCTAATCTAAAAAAAAAGATTTCACAGGCTAAGGTTATTTTTCCATCAAATATAACAAGTAACAGTATGATTGATAAAAATTTACAGTACAGTTCTGGTCCCCATATTTCGGGAAGGATGTGGAAGCATTGGAAAAGGTACAGAGGAGATTCACCAGGATGTTGCCTGGTCTGGAGGGAAGGTCTTATGGGGAAAGGCTGAGAGGCTTGGGTCTGTTCTCATTGGAAAGAAGAAGGCTAAGAGGAGATTTGATAGAGACATACAAGATGATCAGAGGATTAGATAGGGTAGACAGTGAAAGTCTTTTTCCTAGGATAATGACGTCAGTGTGTACGAGCGGGCATAACTACAAATTGAGGGGTGATAGATTTAAGACAGATGTCAGAGCCAGGTTCTTTACGCAGAGAGTGGTAAGGGCGTGGAATGCCCTACCTGCTAATGTAGTCAACTCAGCCACATTAGGGATATTTAAACAATCCTTAGATAAGCACATGAATGATGATGGGATAGTGTAGGGGGACGAGCTGAGAATAGTTCACAGGTCGGCGCAACATCGAGGGCCAAAGGGCGCTATATTGTTCTATGTTCTAACTGGTTGGATTGATGGCTAGGACTAGGGAGGCATAAACTAAAATATTAGAATTTACAAATGAGAGGGACCGTATTGTTGAAGAGGAGAGTATGAAACGGACTGGTAAGCTAGAGGAGATACTTGTTAGGAAGGAAGATGTATTGGGC
>NC_057714.1:109810962-109857905 GCF_004010195.1 Chiloscyllium plagiosum | reverse complement strand
GTGTGTTTCTGTGAGGGGGTACAGTATATGCATGTGACAGTGTGTGTGTTTCTGTGAGGGGGTACAGTATATGCATGTGACAGTGTGTGTGTTTCTGTGAGGGGGTACAGTATATGCATGTGACAGTGTGTGTGTTTCTGTGAGGGGGTACAGTATATGCATGTGACAGTGTGTGTGTTTCTGTGAGGGGGTACAGTATATGCATGTGACAGTGTGTGTGTTTCTGTGAGGGGGTACAGTATATGCATGTGACTGTGTGTGTGTTTCTGTGAGGGGGTACAGTATATGCATGTGACAGTGTGTGTTTCTGTGAGGGGGTACAGTATATGCATGTGACAGTGTGTGTGTTTCTGTGAGGGGGTACAGTATATGCATGTGACAGTGTGTGTGTTTCTGAGAGTATGTGGGGGCGGGGAGCGTTCACAGCACCGGAAATGACATCAGATGTCGCGTTTCCCGGATGGGGGTAATGACTGGGATGGGAAAGTGGATGAGCTGCGACGTGTCAGGGCGGCGGTGGCGGGCGATACGCGGTTCCACTTTCACATGCTGGTTCGGCACATTTCAAATC
The DNA here is from genome assembly GCF_004010195.1 of Chiloscyllium plagiosum. Taxonomy (NCBI): domain Eukaryota; kingdom Metazoa; phylum Chordata; class Chondrichthyes; order Orectolobiformes; family Hemiscylliidae; genus Chiloscyllium; species Chiloscyllium plagiosum. The sequence continues at coordinate 109,857,334 of NC_057714.1, read as the reverse complement.
TCATCGGAAGACCAGGTAGAAGCTGGGGGCACCCGCATTCCCGTGACACTTACCTTTCCGGAATTCGCTGGGTATTTAAAGGCAAGCGGGCAGGCGTTAAATGGACGGGCAATGGTTTACGTGAACGTGTTCCTTGAAGCTCGCGCGCAGGGGATGGAGAATGTTGTGTTCCGCTCGCAGTAGCGAGCCTGATTGGGCAGCGCCCGGGCGGACCTCTCTCTTCCTATTCGTTGAGCCGTCTGTCAATCATCCAACTGCTGCACTATCCAGATGCAGGGGCGGGCATGACCTGTGTGACTAACAAATGGTACAATGTTGCAAGCAGTTTCCTGATCTTATTTGTATAAAAGAAGGGTTATTTTTAACTTTAAAATAAGCTAACTACTTTTAGAAATAGTTCTGAAGAGGAGTCATATGCAATTCAACGTTTCTGTATCTTCAGAGCTTTCTTTTTTTAATAAGCATTTAAAAATGGTGCATTCTTCACCCACCCTCAACCAATGACTTCAACACACCACTATCATCAGTTTATTTAGGTATGCTTACTTGAATCTGAGGCATAAAGTCATAGAGATGTACAGCATGGAGATAGACCCTTCAACCCGCCCATCCCAAACAGAGATCCCAACCCAATCTAATCCCACGTGCCAGCACCTGGCCCATATCCTTCCAAGCCCTTCCTATTCATATTCCCATCCAGATACCTTTTAAAAGTTGCAATTGTACCAGCCTCCACCACTTCCTCTGGCAGCTCATTCCATACATGTACCATCCTCTGTGTGAAAAAGTTGCCGTTTAGGTCTCTTTTATATTTTTCCCCTCTCACCCTAAATCTATGCCCCCTAGTTGTGGGCTCCCCGACCCCAGGGAAACTCTTTGCCTATTTATCCTATCCATGCCCCTCATAACCTCTATAAGGTCACCCCTCAGCCTCTGACGCTCCAGGGAAAGCAGCCGCAGCCTGTTCAGCCTCGCCCTATAGCTCAAATCCTCCAACCCTGGCAACATCCTTGTAAATCTTTTCTGAACCCTTTCAAGTTTCACAACGTCTTTCCGATAGGAAGGAGACCCGAATTGCACGCAGTGTTCCAACAGTGGCCTAACCAATGTCCTGTACAGCCGCAACATGACCTCCCAACTCCTGTACTCAATACTCTGACCAATAAAGGAAATCATACCAAACGCCGCCTTCACTATATATCTACCTGCAACTCCACTTTCAAGGAGCTATGAACCTGCACTCCAAGGTCTCTTTGTTCAGCAACACTCCCTCGGATCTTACCATTAAGTGTATAAGTCCTGCTAAGATTTGCTTTCCCAAAATGCAGCATCTTGCATTTATCTGAATTAAACTCCATTTGCCACTTCTCAGCCCACTGGCCGATCTGGTCAAGATCCTCTTGCAATCTGAGGTAACCCTCTTTGCTGTCCACTACACCTCCAATTTTGGTGTTATCTGCAAACTTATTAACTGTACCTCTTATGCTCGCATCCAAATCATTTATGTAAATGACAAAAAGTAGTGGACCCAGCACCGATCCTTGTGGCACTCCACTGGTCACAGGCCTCCAGTCTGAAAAACAACCCTCCACCACCACCCTCTGTCTTCTACCTTTGAGCCAGTTCTGTATCCAAATGGCTAGTTCTCCCTGTATTCAGTGGGATCTAACCTTGCTAATCAGTCTCTCGTGGGGAACCTTGTTGAACGCCTTACTGAAGTCCATTTGGTTAACATCTACCGATTTGCCCTCATCAATCCTCTTTGTTACTTCCTCAAAAAACTCAATTCACCTGTGACTATTGATGATACAAATATCTCGGCAAGAGGCCCAGCAATCGCTTCTCTAGCTTCCCACAGAGTTCTAGGGTACACCTGATCAGGACGAAATGACTTAAAAGCAGAAGGCATTGTAAAGTTGCAACACCTCTGCAGAAAAGAGCATGTTGGCTTAGTGGTTAGCACATCTGCCAGGGACCCGGGTTCAATTCCAGCCTCGGTTGATTGTGTGGAGTTTGCACGTTCTCCCCGTGTCTGTGTGGGTTTCTTCCGGGTGCTCTGGTTTCCTCCCACAATCCAAAGATGTGCAAGTATGCCCGTAGTGTTCACGGATGTGTAGGTTAGGTGCAATATTCTGGGTTAAATATAGGATAATAGGGTTGGGGAATGGGTCTGGGTGGATAACTTTTCAGCGGGTTGATGTAGACTTGCTGGGCTGAAGGGCCTGTTTCCACGCTGTAAGGATTCTATGATTCTATAACTGAAGAGCAGCAATAATGGAAGCATGTTGCAGATGTTGCATCGGGGAGAAGGTACAGAAGCCTGAACACACACCAGCCGGTTTCACAACGGTTTCTACCCTACTGTTGTTAGAATACTGAATGGACTCGCATTTGCCTGTACCTGTGTTTTTGTTTTTGCTGTTGTTTACCTATTATTTACTATCTGTGGTATTTATTTCTGTGATCTGCCTGTTTTGCTGGCAAGACAAAGCTTTTCACTGTGTCTCGGTACATGTGACAATAAATTCAATTCAATTCAATTCAGATGCTGGGGATCTGAAATGAAAACACAAAGTGCCTCTGAAACACAGTCGGTTTGGCGGAGTCTGTGCGGAGAGAAGCAGAGTTAATGTTTCAAGTCCAGTTTGACTTCTGATTCCGAAATGTTGATTCTGTTTCTCCCTTCACAGGTGCTGCCAGACCTACTGGGTTTTTCTGACACTTTGTTTTGTTTAATGTCTTGAGCTTGAATAACATTTTGCTTCAGAACATTGGCTTTTCTGTAGAGGAGCTATTTTGGTATTGAGGTGTTAACTCTCTCTTGCCACAGACATTCACTGATTTTTTTTTACATTTTCTTTTCGTATTTTCATCTCCATTCTATGCTTTGGTGACATCACCTGCTGAGGGCAGCTTCTACATATCCACTGATATTAGTTCACTACCACAGCATCACTTCTGATGCTGGGATGTTGGTAGTAAATCCTGGCCTCACCAGTGGAAAAACCAAAAAAATTGGGTTTATTTAGAAATTGATGCTCAGTTTATTAAGATCCTAGAACATTTATATTTTTCAGAACTATTGTGGGCGGCACGGTGGCACAGTGGTTAGCACTGTTGCCTCACAGGGCCAGAGACCCGGGTTCAATTCCCGCCTCAGGCAACTGACTGTGTGGAGTTTGCACGTTCTCCCCGTGTCTGCGTGGGTTTCCTCCGGGTGCTCCGGTTTCCTTCCACAGTCCAAAGATGTGCAGGTTAGGTGAATTGGCCATGCTAAATTGCCCGTAGTGTTAGGTAAGGGGTAAATGTAGGGGTATGGGTGGGTTGCGCTTCGGCGGGTCGGTGTGGACTTGTTGGGCCGAAGGGCCTGTTTCCACATTGTAAAGTAATCTAATCTATTAAATGATGCGCTGGAGAGAATCTGTCTCTTGCATCTGCCTATGTTTTACTTCTTTTCCATGTTGTACATTTGTGCAAGAGATTCTCCCAGCTGAAAGCAGATGTAAGCTCATGAATGAGGTGATCAGATCTGTTTGTAGTTAAAATTTCAGCACATCTTGTTATACTGAATCCAGAATGGGGAATAGCCCAGCATTTCCTGTTTGGTCAATATATTTTTAGGGATGTTAATGTATAATTTCGTTTGTGCTACTGAATCGCATGACATGTACAGGATTTTTACATTAATGCTGTTTATTAACAATCAAGGTATCAAGTGTATTAATTTTATCAGGTAACTTATTTCTGTGCAGAAAAACTTGGTAATGTCTAAATTAATGTGGATGCATCAGCAACTTATTGGGTTTATTAACTGTCACTGACTGACTGTCCTGAGGAGAGTCTCATTCCTAATGAAGGGCTTTTGCCTGAAACATCAACTCTCCTGCTCCTCGGATGCTGCCTGACCTGCTGTGCTTTACCAGCACCACACTCTCGACTTTAATCTCCAGCATCTTCAGTCCTCACCTTTGCCCTGTCCTGAAAAGGGTACTTTAATCTCTGACTACTTGCAACTTGGCAGAAAGTTGGAGCTCAGTGACCAGTGGTGTTCCACCGAGATCTGTTCTGGGACCTCTGCTCTTTGTGATTTTTATAAATAACTTGGATGAGGAAGTAGGGTGGATTCATGGGTTTGCCGATGACATGAAGGTTGGTGGCATTGTGGATCATATGGAGGGTGGCACGGTGGCACAGTGGTTAGCACTGCTGCCTCGCAGCGCCAGAGACCCGGGTTCAATTCCCGACTCAGGCGACTGACTGTGTGGAGTTTGCACGTTCTCCCCGTGTCTGCGTGGGTTTCCTCCGGGGGCTCCGGTTTCCTCCCACAGTCCAAAGATGTGCAAGTCAGGTGAATTGGCCTTGCTAAATTGCCCGTAGTGTTAGGTAAAGGGGTAAATGTAGGGGTATGGGTGGGTTACGCTTCGGCGGGTCGGTGTGGACTTGTTGGGCCGAAGGGCCTGTTTCCACACTGTAAGTAATCTAATCTAATCTATTGTAGATTGCAACGGGACATTGACAGGATGCAGAACTGGGCTGATAAGTCAAAGCTGGGGTTCAACCTGGAAAAATGTGAATTGTTGCATTTTGAAAGGCCAAATCTGAATGCGGAATACAGTGTTAAAGGCAGGGTTCTTGGCAGTGTGGAGGAGCAGAAGGATCTTGGGGTCCACATTGGTAGATCCCTCAAAGTTGCCACTCAAGTTGGTAGGGTTGTTAAGAAGGCATATGGTGTGTTGGCTTTCATTAGCAGGGAGATTGAGTTTTAAGAGCTGTGAGGTTATGCTGCAGCTCGATGGATCCCTGGTTGCACCACACTTGGAATATTGTGTTCAGTTCTGGTTGCCTCATTATAGGAAGGATGTGAAAGCTTTAGAGAGGGTACAGAGAAAATTTACCAGGATACTGCCTGGACTGGAGGGCATGTCATATGAGAAAAGGATGAGGGAGCTAAGGCTTTTCTCATTGGAGCGAAGAAGGGTGAGAGGTGACTTGATAGAGGTGTACAAGATGATGAGAGGCACAAAGAGAGTGAATATTAAGAGACTTTTTTTCCCATGGCAGAAATGGCTATCAAGAGGGGATATAATTTTAAGGTGTTTGGAGGAAGGTTTAGGGAGCTGTCAGAGGTAGGTTCTTTATACAGAGTAATGGGTGTGTGAAATGCACTTCCAGTGGTGGAAGTAGCGTCAAATACATTAGGGACATTTAAGTGACTCTTGGATAGGCACATAGACGATAGTAAAATGAAGGGTATGTAGGCTAATTTGATCTTATAGTAGGATAAAAGGTTGGCACAACATCTAGGACTGAAGGGCCTGTACTGTGCTGTACTGTTCTATGTTCTATGCATGTTATGTAACTGAGATGATTTAATTAAATGGCAGATTGTTCATATATTAGTCTTAATTTAATTTAATTACTGTTGCAGTTTCTGGACTGAAACTTAATTGGTGGCTCATGGTACTCTGTGTTGAAATGCATGTCCTGAAGTAGGACACTAGGAAGCTCAGAGGAACAGAGGGATCTTGGGATGTTTGTCCAAGATTCCTGAAAGTGACAGACAGCTTAATAGGGTAGTTAAAAAGACATACTGGATGTTTGTCATAGATTATATGAGCAGGAAAGTCCTGTTAGAGCTGTACAGAACTTTGCAAAGGCCATGGGATACTGCAGTTTTGGTCACCTCACTATGGGAAGGATGTAATTGCACTGGAGCGGGTGTAAAGGAAATTCATCTGGAATGGAGAATGCGATTTTTGAGGATATTTGTGGCTCAGGTTCAGGTTGTAATTTGCTCGCTGAGCTGGCGAGTCTGTTTTCAGACGTTTTGTTACCATGCTAGGTAACATCATCAGTGAGCCTCCGGTGAAGTTGGTGTTCTGTCCCACTTTCTATTTATGTGTCTTGGTCTCTTAAAGGGGGTGATATCATTTCTGGTTCTTTTTCTCGGAGATTGGTAAATGGGGTCCAAATCGATGTGTTTATTGATGGAATTCCGGTTTGAATGCCAGGCCACAAGGAATCCCTGTGCGAGTCTCTGTTTAGCCTGATGGATGTATTGTCCTAGTTGAAGTGGTGTCCTTCGTCTGTATGTAAGGATACTAGTAATAGTGGGTCATGTCTTTTGGTGGCTAGTTGGTGTTCATGTATCCTGGTGGCCAATTTTCATAGAATCCCTACAGTGTGGAAACAGGCCCTTCAGCCCAACAAGTCCACACCAACCCTCCGAAGAGCAACCCACTCCCCCGTTTACCCCTGACTAATGCACCTAACCTACACATCACTGAACACTATGGACAATTTAGCATGACCAGTTGACCTAACCTGCATGTCTTTGGACTGTGGGAGGAAACTGGAGCACCCGGTGGAAACCCTTGTAGACACTGGGAGAATACGCAAACACCACACAGGCCCGAGCCTTAGCTCCCTCAGGTCTCTGGCGCTGTGAGGGAGCAATGGTAGCCACTGAGCCACCGTGTTACCACAATGTAGTGCCTGTCTGCCTGTCTGTCCAATTTAGTGTTTGTTACAGTCCTTGCATAGTATTTTGTAAATGACACTCATTTTGCTGCTTGTTGGTATAGAGACTTTTAGATTCATCAGTAGCTGTTTCAGTGTGTTGGTAGGTTTGTGGGCTACCATGATGACCACCAGACTACTACTATGTTACAGGGAGGGCAAACAACAAAATCTCTTCATGGGGAAAAGATGTATTCCAAGCTGCATTTCTTCATTGTATGACAGTGTGCTTGAGAATATTTAAGTGAGTTTAGTTAGTGGATGAACATAGTTAACTTTATAAAAAGTTCTTTATATTTTGGGATTGTGTACATTAGATTTTAGGAGCATGTGACTGAAAATTTACTGAGGCTTGATTGCATTAATGATGTAAATTAAATTTGCATGTAAGTGTACTTCTGTTTAAGGGAGTTTGTTGTGTGATATTTGATAATTATTGAGTTAATCAGCAACAGGGTTGACACCGGAAGCAACTGCTTTGCTTGGTGTTTACTCTTTGCTGATTCACTTGCACTTTTCGAGTGCAATTGTATGAGTCTGTTTGTTGCAGTTCATTTTTCACGGCTCAATGTATTTCAATTGTGTTACGAAATTGCTGACCGTAGGGTGTGTTTTGAGGATTAGACCATGCCGAACAACACTGAGGAAAAGTAAGTATCCTTTATTTACTAACTCTTATTGGCGTCCCTAAATTAAGCTGCTTCACTTATCAGCTGATCGGAACATCTTAAGTTTAATTTAGAGACTTGTTGTGACAATTGTATATGATAGCTCTGTCATTTGTATTCCTAACTTTACCACTTTTTTGAAGAATTTGGTATTGAGGTTGTCACTCAGCTGATGGTAATACTGGACAAAACAGATTTGAGCAAAGCCTTGCTGGATAGATCGTAACATTTATTTTTTGTTTTTTTCACATGGTCGGTCATGGAGTCATAGAGATATACAGCACGGAAGCAGACTCTTCGGTCTACCTCGTTCATGCCAACCAGATACGCTAAATTAATCTAGTCCCATTTGCCGGCATTTGGCCTCTAAATCCTTCCCATTCATGTACCTTTTCCTGCCTAAAAAGAGAATATAGGAAGTTAGGCAGGAATTTAGAAAGGAGGTCCTCAAGAGTAGGAATAATCAGATTACTCATGGTGCCATGTGCTAGTGCGGGTAGGAATAGGAGGATTGAGCAGATGAATGTGTGGCTGAGGAGCTAGTGCAGGGGAGAAGGATTCACATTTTTGGATCATTGGAATCTGGGGTAGAAGGACAGATTGCACCTAAAATGGAAGGGGACTAATACATTGGCGGGGAGATTTGCTAGTGCTGCTCTGGAGGATTTAAACTAGTGTGTATAGTGGGGAGGTAGTGAGGAAAAAGATCAGTCTGAGATTGGTACAGTTGGGAAAAGGAGCAAGTCAAACAGTCAGGGAAGGCAGGAATAAGGCAGGGAATGATGTAGGACTGAAATTTAACTGCATTTATTTCAATGCAAGAGGCCTAACAGGTAAGGCAGATGAATTCAGAGCGTGGTTGGGAATGTGGGACTGGGGTATCATAGCAATTATAGAGATGTGGATCAGGGATGGACAGGACTGGTATCTTAATGTTCCAGGATATGGATGCTATTGGAAGAGTAGAAGGGGGTGCAAGAGATTAGGAGTGCTGTTTTTGATTAGGCATAATATTATGGATATTCCTAGGAATACGTTCACTGAAGTTGTTTGTGTTGAATTGAGAATAAGAAAGGGAGGATCGCCTTATTGGGATTGTACTATAGATCCCCCATTAGTGGGAAATTGAGAAACAAATTTGTAAGGAGATCTTAGTTATCTGTGGTTATGGGTAGGGGATCTTAACTTTCCAGACATAGACTGGGACTGCCATAGTATTAAGAGTTTGAGTGGAGAGGAATTTAAGTGTGTACAAGAAGATTCTCTGATTCAGTATGTGAACGTACCGATTAGAGAAGGTGCAAACCTTGATCTACTGTTGGGAAATAAGGCAGGACAGGTGACTGAAGTGTCAATGGGGAAGCACTTTGGGGCAGGTGACCATAATTCTATTAGTTTTTAAAAAGTGATGGAAGAGGATAGATTTGATCTAAAAGTTTAAGTTCTAAATTTGAGGAAGGCCAATTTTGGCAGTATTAGGCAAGAACTTTGAAAATCGGAAGTGTGGTGTTGGAAAACACAGCAGGTCAGACAGCATCCGAGGAGCAGGAGAATTGATTGCCCAAAACATTGATTCTCCTGCTCCTCGGATGTTGCCTGACCTGCTGTGCTTTTTCAGCACCACACTCAAGTCTGATATCCAGCATCTGCAGTCCTCGGTTTCTCCTAAAAGAACTTTGAAAAGTTGACTGGGGGGTGGATATTTGCAGGTAAAGGGATGGCTAGAAAATGGAAAGTCTTCAAAAGTGAGATATTAAGAATCCAGAGACTGTATGTTCCTGTTAGGGTGAAGGGCAAGGCTGATAGGTGTAAGGAATGCTGGACGACTAGAGAAATTGAGATTCTGGTCAAGAAAAAGAAGGAAGCATACAAGAAGTATAGACAGCAGAGATCGAGTGAATCCCTAGAAGAGATAAAGGTAGTAGGAGATAAAGGTAGAGGGAAGTCAGGAGTGCAAAAATGGAACCCTATTTGGAAAATAGGGTTAAGGAGAAGCCAAAGGGATTCTACAAATACATTCTGGACGAAAGGATAATTAGGGAGAGAATAGGGCCCCTTAAAGATCAGCAAGGGCACCTGTATGTGGAACTGCAGGATAAGGGTGAGTTACTAAATGAGTATTTTGCATCAGTGTTTATTGTGGAGAAGGATATGGAAGATACAGAACATGGGGAAATAAATAGCGATATCTTGAAAAATGTCCAGATTATAAAGAGGTGCTGAATGGCTTAAAGTACATAAAGATGGATAAATCCCCGGGACCTGATCAGGTGTACCCTAGAAATCTTTGGGAAGAGTTGGGAAGTGATTGGTGGGCTCCTTGCTGAGATACTTGGAGCATTGATAGCCACATGTGAGGTGCTGGAATACTAGAGGTTGGCTAATGTGGTGCCATTATTTAAGAAAGATGGGAATGAAAAGTCAAGGAATGATTAGACTGGTGAACCTGACATCAGTAATGGGCAAGTTGTTGGAGGGAAACCTCTGTTGCATTTTGGACAGGCAAATCAGGGCAGAACTTATACATTTAACGGTAAGGTCATGGGGAGTGTTGCTGATCAAAAAACACCTTGGAGCACAAGTTCATAGTTCTTTGAAAATGGAGTTGCAGGTATGTAGTATAGTGAAGAAGGCTTTTGGTATGCTTTCCTTTATTGCTCACAGCATTGAATACAGGAGTCGGGAGGTCAGGTTGCGGCTGTACATGCTGCTTTTGGAATACCACATGCAGTTCTAATCTCCCTCCAGTGATGAATGTATGATATTTCAAGTGCTCATCCAAGTACTTTTTAATAGTTGCGAGGGTTCTCATCTCAATTACCCTGCCAGGCAGTGTATTCCAGACCTCCACCTCTTGATCTTGCTCTCTCTGGGTCAAAATCCTGGAATTCCCTCCCCAAGGGCATTGTGAGACTGCCTAATGCAATGTGGACTGCAGCAGTTCAAGAAAGCAGCTGACCACCACCTTGTCAAGCATTTAGGGATAGGGGATAAATGCTGGTTAGCCAGCAATGCCCGTGACCCATGAATGAATTTTTAAAAAAAACTGAGGTGGCGATAGTGCTGAAAAAATAAACTGTATTTGTAGGGTGGTAAATCTTCACGATGCCCTGCCCAGGTTGTAGCAGCTGAGTCATTAAGCAGGTCGGAGACAGCAAAAGCACACTGTGGATACGAGAGGATGTGAATGTAGTGCTAAAAAAAATGACATAGCTAATCAGACATGATCGAGTTGAATGGTAGAGCCGGATCAAGGAGTTGAATTATTTACTTTTATGTTTCTATTCAGGAATGAACACACTTATTCCCTTTAAAATAACAGATTATAATTTCAGCAATAATCATAAAAATGACTTTTGTTTATGATTCAATTTTCATAGCAATATTATATCTTTCTTTGAGTCTCTGCACTATGGTTAGGTCCTGTGCCATCTGTGTCATCTGGAGGATGTAGACTGTTTACTTTCTTCATCAATAGATTCTTCTTTCACAGTCTGCCAGTTTACTTTGGGTCAGTACAATGCTGTTTGATCACCCTTCTTTGGGAATCGCTATGCTTTATGTTGCCCTGTTATGATTAACTGACTCTTTCCATCTGGCCTTATTCATTCCTCATCATCCTGTCAGCACCATCCATATCACTTGTCTGCCCAGCATGTTCTCTCTGTCTGAAACAGATGACTATGCCATTTCACTTTCTTCAATGTTTCCACAATGGTTCTTGATCTTTCCCTTTCTTGTAACTCCAGAGTTGCATCTTGACAACACATCTCATTGGTATTCAGTTGTTGTTCCTTTCCCTTGATTTTGCTCACATATCCGTTGTATAAAACAGACGGGTCTCATAACTGTTTCCTCAAGCTTTCTTTTTCCTTTCAAAGGCAAACTTCTATCTCTCAATAATTACACTGCATTTGTTCTAGTCAGTCCAGCCTGAGTTTATTTGGTGCTTAATTTCGACTCTCTCTGTCCATCTTCTGATATCACTGATCGAGGCACTTGAAACCAGTCATCTTTTTTCACAACTTTGCCCATACTTTTGCAACTTTACTCTGATTCTCTTTCATAGCTTAATCTGACAGGCTATATATTGGGTCTTAACCTTATATAGAAAACTGGGTTTTGAAAATATCATTCCCACCGCTTAGTTTGCTTTCCTTTGCAAACATAATTGACAATGACACTTGCTCAGTGAGAATTTCTATGACATTTAGGAAGAGGAAGAGACTTGGTGCCAATCATTGGTCCTATCCAACTTTGATTCTGAAGCTGTCACTCTCTACACATCTTGCCTCTGTCCAACACCCCTTGTTGTAATTGCGCATGATTTGTATATGCATTTAAAGGATTCTACAAATTAATCAATGCATTCATGGCTTTTTATTTGACAGCTTTACTAAAATGTTCAGAATGAAATCTCATGCACCTTAAATTTTAGCACACAGCTTTCAAATGATTGTCCCTGCCACAGTTATCTCATTCTCTCTTTATAGTGTTGTTCTATTTTTCTCATGCCACCCCATTCCTTTCATCCCACTTTTTCCACCCCCAAAGACACTCAACCTGTTAGGTTCTTTTTCCTGAGATTCTTACACACTTGATGCAACTGCAAAACACTAACATCTGTGAACAAACAAAATTTTATTAAGCGCAGTACAATACAAGCTTTGGAGAAACTTTGAACACTCCTTGCCATGCTTGTGAGGCGTGTCCAGGTAAGTTTCCCGAGCAAAGGTAGCACTCCTTCCTTTGTACAAAATCTTTACATCACAGTCAGTTGTACATACAAGACAAACCCCAGCCACTCCCTCACAGTCACATGCCACTCAAAACATAGTGCAGTAACCACATCATCTCCGCATGTAATGCAAATCATTCCTAATGGGCAAATCTGGTGTGAATTTTTTTTGTGACCATAGGAGAGTAGTCAAATTCCAACTGCAGTGCTCCTATTGATTTTTGAATAGGGGATGAAAATGCAAATAGCTCTGAATGGCAAGGAAATAGCTGAATTGAATTGAATTTATTGTCACATTTTTAAATGTTTTTTTTAGATTAGATTAGATTACTTACAGTGTGGAAACAGGCCCTTCGGCCCAACAAGTCCACACCGACCCGCCGAAGCGCACCCACCCAGACCCATTCCCCTACATTTACCCCTGCACCTAACACTACGGGCAATTTAGCATGGCCAATTCACCTAACCTGCACATTTTTGGTCTGTGGGAGGAAACCAGAGCACCCGGAGGAAACCCACGCAGACATGGGGAGAATGTGCAAACTCCAAACAGTCAGTCGCCTGAGGCAGGAATTGAACCCGGGTCTCTGGCGCTGTGAGGCAGCAGTGCTAACCACTGTGCCACCGTGCCGCCCACGTGTATCGAGGAACCGTGAAAAGCTTTATCTTGCGAGCAAAATAGGCAGATCGCAGAGTTAAGTAGCATAGATAAGTAATAGGTAAACAGCGGCAAAAACAAAAACATAGGTACAGGTGAATGTTAAGAATTTGAGAGTCCATTCAGTATTCTAACAACAGTAGGGTAGAAACTGTTTTGAAACCGGCTGGTGCATGTGTTCAGGTTTCTATACCTTCTCCCCGATGGTAGAGGGTGTAGAAAAACATTGCCAGGGTGGGATGGATCTTTGAAAATGCTGGCAGCCTTTCTTGACAGCGGGCGTGGTAGATGGGAGGTTGGCCTTTGTGATTGTCCAGTCTGAGTTCACCACTCTCTGTAACCGTCTATGATCTTGATTGGTACAGTTGCCATACCAGGTAGTGATACATCCAGACAGAATGCTCTCTATGGTGCACCTATAAAATGTAGGCAAAAGTGAATACTGCAGATGCTGGAAACCAGAGTCTAGATTAGAGTGGTGCTGGAAAAACACAGCAGGTCAGGCAGCATTGAGGAGCAGGAAAATTGACGTTTTGGGCAAAAGCTCTTTATCAGGAAGAAGAGACATTGGGCCTTTGTAGCCAGTGCATCCACATGAAGAGTCCAAGAAAGTTTGTTGTGGATGACCACTCCAAGGAGCTTGACACTCTCCACTTGTTCCACCTCTAGGCTGTTGATGTGGAGGGGGGCGTGAAAAATATCCTGCCTAAAGTCAATAATGAGTTGCTTGGTTTTGCCAGCATTGAGAGCTAGGTTGTTCTCAGTGCACCATTTTTCCAGATCTTCCACCTCCCGTCTGTAGTCTGTTTCGTCGCCATCTGAGATTCCACCAACAATGGTGGTGTCATCAGCAAACTTATGAATGGCATTAGTCTGGTATTTGGCGACACAGTCATGGGTATACAGTGAGTACAGTAGGGGGCTGAGTACACACCCCTGGGGGCTCCAGTGTTGAGTGTTAGTGAGGATGAAGTATTGTCCCCAATCTTCATTGATTGTGGCCTGTGGGTCAGGAAACTGAGGATCCAGTTATAGAGTCATAGAGATGTACAGCATGGAAACGGACTCTTCGGTCCAACCCATTCATGCTGACCAGATATCCCAACCCAACCTAGTCCCACCTGCCAGTACCCTTCAAACCCTTCCTATTCATATACCCATCCAAATGCCTTTTAAATTTTGCAATTGTAACCACTTCCTCAGGCAGCTCATTCCATACACGTACCATCCTCTGTGAGAAAAAGTTGCCTCTTAGGTTGCTTTTATATCTTTCCCCTCTGACCCTAAACCTATGCCCTCTAGTTCTGGACTCCCTGACCCCAGGGAAAAGACTTTGTCTATTTATCCTATCCATGCCCCTCATAATTTTGTAAACCTCTATTAGGTCACCCCTCAGCCTCCCAACGCTCCAAAGTCCGAGATCACTAAGTTTAGTAATCCATCTCGAGGGGATAATAGTCTTGAAGGCTGAGCTGTACTCAATGAATAGGATTCTTATGTAGCTGTCCTTGATGTCAAGATGTTCTGGGGAGAAATAAAGGGCAAGTGATATGGCATCTGATGTGAATCTGTTGTCTGATAGGCAAATTGGAGTGGGTCAAGAGTAGTGGGGATTCTGAAGTTGATTAATGCCATGACCAGCCCCAAAGCACTTCATGACCACCACTGATTAATAGGAGATGATAATGTAATTTCTTACAATCTATCTGCAGGTCAGAAGCATCCCATCCTAGCCTTGGGACATCCAATTTCCTGCAGGTCAGCAGAGCAAGTTAAGTCTTTAAGATCACAAACCTCTGAGAGAAGGAAGTCTTCCTCATCTCTTTCTTATTACATTATACTCTCTGATCCAAGACATTCCCATAAGGGGAAGCATTCTTTCAGTATTTACTCTGTAAAGCTCCTTCAGAATCTTTGTTTCAATGAGAGAATCTCTCATTCTTCTAAATTCCAATGTGTACATTCCCAATCTGTGTAACTTTTGCTTATAAGACAATCCCTCCATAATAGGGATCATCCTGATGAACCTTCTCTGAACTGCTTCCAGTGAAAAAGTATATTTTCTTAAATAAAGGGACCAAACCTGCTCACAGTACTCCAGATGTGGTCTCACCTGCACCTTATACAGTTGCAATAAGGCCACCGTATTCTTATTCTCCAAACCTACCTTTAAAGCAAGCATTTTGATAGCGTGCTGCACCTGTTTGCTAACTTTCCATGTTTTGTACATGAAGTAGCCCCAAGTCCCTTTAGTGTGCAGATTTCTGCAACTTTTCTCCATTTAAATAATACTCTTTTACTTTCTTTTGTTTTCTCTCCTAGAATTAATAATTTAACATTTCAACGTTATACTCAATTTGCTAACATTTTTCCCTCTTATGTAATCTATAAGTACTTTGTTGTGGTTCTGTTTGCCGAGCTGGGAATTTGTGTTGCAAATATTTCGTCCCCTGTCTAGGTGACATCCTCAGTGCTTGGGAGCCTCATGTGAAGTGCTTCTGTGATGTTTCTTCCGGCATTTATAGTGATTTGTATCTGCCGCTTCCGGTTGTCAGTTCCAGCTGTCCGCTGCAGTGGCCGGTATATTGGGTCCAGGTCGATGTGCTTATTAATTGAGATTCAATCAATAAGCACATCGACCTGGACCCAATATACCGGCCACTGCAGCGGACAGCTGGAACTGACAACCAGAAGCGGCAGATACAAATCACTATAAGTGCCGGAGGAAACATCACAGAAGCGCTTCACAGGAGGCTCCCAAGCACCGAGGATGTCACCTAGACAGGGGACGAAACGTCTGCAACACAAATTCCCAGCTAGGCGAACAGAACCACAACAACGAGTATCCGAGCTACAAATCTTACAAATTTTGAAAACTATAAGTACCTTACTGTAAACATTTTGAATACCCCTCCTCACTTGTCTTTGCACCTGTATTTGCTGTCTGCAAATTTGGCTACAGTACGTTCACTTTCTTCCTCCAAGTCATTAATATATATTGTCAACAGTTGTGGTCCCAGCACTGATCTCCATAAAACCCTGCTGCTTACAGGTCGCCAACTTGAAAAAGAACCCCTTATCCCCCACTTATTGTTTCCTGCCTGTTTAGCCATCTATGCCAATATACTACCTCCTACACCATGAGCTCTTATGATTTAACCTTTTGTGAAGTATCTTGTTGAACACCTTTTGGAAATCCAAAGCGACACATCTACTGGTTCCCCTCTATCCACTCTAGATTAGATTAGATTACTTACAGTGTGGAAACAGGCCCTTCGGCCCAACAAGTCCACACTGACCCGCCGAAGCGTATACCACTCAGACCCATACTCCTATATTTACCCCTTCACCTAACACTACGGGCAATTTAGCATGGCCAATTCACCTAACCTGCACATTTTTGGTTTGTGGGAGGAAACCCACACAGACACTGGGAGAATGTGCAATCTCCACACAGTCAGTCGCCTGAGGCGGGAGTTGAACTCGGGTCTCTGGCGCTGTGAGGCCGCAGTGCTAACCACTGTGCCACCGTGCCGCCACTCTAGTTGAGACTTTCTTGGAAAGCTCTAATAAATTAGTCAGAACAATATCCCTTTTATCAAGTGGTGCAGGCTCTGCTTAACTCAATAATGATTTTCCAAATATTCTGCTATTACTTCATTAATAATGGATTCAAACATTTTTCCAACAGTACATGTTAGGCTAATCAGCGTATTATTCCCCACATTTTGCCTCCCTCCTGTTTTGAACAGGGGTGTCACATTGGCAGCCTTCCAATCCCCTGGTATCTCTGCAATGTCCAAGGATTTTTGGAAAGTTACAGCCAATGTATCCCTCCATTTGCATCAAGCACCACCCACTAACTAAAGTCACCACTCTTAAACTATCAAAACAATCCAACCAGACAGAAACTGGGTGTTATTTATTAAAACACTAGTTCACTCGTCGATTCTCCTGTTCCCTAGATGCTGCCTGACCTGCTGCGCTTTTCCAGCAACACATTTCCATCACTAGTTCACTAATGTCCTTCAGAGAAATGAGTCTTCTTGAACTGTGCGATTCTTCTTGCCTAACTAGGGGTAACCAATAAATAAATAATATTGGATCAACTTATCATGTTTCAAGGAAGTCAATGAATGCACCACCTGACTCATGCTCACTGATATTCATTGGACTGGCACAGCCTCAATTTAATAAATAAATCATCCTTGTTTTAAAATCTGTCCTTCGCCTCATCTCTTCCAATCTCTACCTCTGAAACCTCTACAAGCTCTAAAACTATGATGAATTGCACTGTGTATTTTCGAAAATGCTATGGTCACTTTTATTCACTGAGTACTGCAATTGAACGTAATTACTTCGCAAGTCATTGTATTCACACAGTGATCTGTAATATTGAATGTGTGCTTTTGTGGCTATACTTCATACTAGTGTAATTTCAAGGTCAGCAATCTGATTTTGGCAACGTGTTGCTTTAAGTGGACTTTGCTTTGGAAGTCAAGTGTGCAGGAGACCATTCTTTCATGTGCAGCTGACTACTTGTAGTTCACAAATTGCTCCTTGTTTACATCAAATTTTCCAGTGTAACCGGCAAATCAGTCATGACTGGAATTATTGCATTTTGCTGTTAGTTTTTATGCTGTACAGAAGCATTTCAATTTTTTGGGACTTGGTCAGAATTTATTTCCGTTTTGGATTTAAAGATGAGTAATACCCATGGACACAGTAAAGAAAAAAATTAAATCCCTAAGGCAAGCAAGGTTTAAAAACCTTGCATAAAATACCTGCAATAAAGCTTGCCAGTCAAAGCAAATCTACAGCAATTTTGTGCAATGTTCATTTTTTTCTCCACTATTACAGACATAATTAGATATGGAGAAAGGAGAGGTTTGTAGTCTGTATCCTAAACTGCATCATGTCCTTGTTCTTGTTGACCTACATTAACTCCCTTCTGTCAATATCTTTTTTTAAATTCACAACCTTCTTTCTAATTCCTCAATGGCCTCACCTATGTCTATAATCTCCTTCAATCTGACAAAGCTCTAAGATCTCTGCATTCCTCTGATTCTGGCCTCTTAATACCTTCATTTTAATCACGCCACCATTCCTTCCCCTGCCAAAATACTGCATTCCGGAATTTCCTCCCAAAATCACTTGCTTTCTCCCCTATTAAAATGCTTTCTTGCTAATAGCTGTCCTAATACGTCCTTGTGTGCCTTAATGTTGGTTTTCACAGTCATTCCTGTGAAGTGCCTCATGACGTTTATGACTCCTTTTGTGCACAGAGTATCTGAAGAGTTGATTATATTGTACTGTGAGCAGGATGGGGAGACTAGGATTTTGTGAATGGTTCTTTTGTACCTTAGCTTGGGTTGTGAGGTGCAGTCCTCACTTTGAGGTCTTGCTTTCCGCTTTGGGGGCGGTCTTTTTATTTGTATTTATCTCACTTTTCAAAGTTGCGATTGTTTGGGTATGGATTTTCTCAGTTCCTTTAGTGCATCTGACAGTTTCATTGTGTGTACAGTATGAGGGTTTTGGATATGGGAACTTGCATTTCTGAATAATTATATGTGGATCTGATGGCTGTCTTTGGTAACCAGTTACACAAGTTTGGATGTTGCTGGTCTTATTATAAACAAAAAAAAAAGACCTGTAGATGCTGGAAATCAGAAACAAAAATTGCTGGGAAAACTCAGTAGGTCTGCCAGCAGAAAGGAGAGTTAACATTTTGGGTACCTGGAGAAGAGTCACTGGACCCAAAATTTTAACTGTTTTCTCTCCACACATGCTGTCAGTAACACCTACAAGACAACCTCCAGCTGTCAGAGCTGCTGAGTTTCCTCAGCAATTTGTTTTTGTTTCAGATATAAAATTTCACTTGACCTTCTGGTTCTCAGCTATTGATGGGTATCCTTCTATGAGTTTAACTACTGTATCCTATTATGCTACTAATGTTAATCCTTTCTCTTCAGGTTTAGGATTAATTATGAATGTAGTTTGCCTTGATTTATAGAATGAGTTCCAAATAATCCTTTAGTTACAGTTGACCCTAATCTTAAGAAAAAAGCAGAGTCAAGTGAGGTTCTCATGAGGATATTGCAAGTAAGTAGTCATTACCCTACTACTTAATGCAGTCAGGAAGTCAAGTATTTACGTGGATTTTGAAAATGGACAGGTGGCAATTTAACCTGATTATAGTAACAAATTTCCTTGCTTAAGATTATTAGATTCTTTGAATATCTTGATCATGCCTAAAATGAAAGGCTGGATTTTCCCAGCCCGTGAATGACGTGGATAGTGATGAGTCAGCCAGAAGTAAATGGCCAATTTGACACACTTTGTGCTTTCCTATATATGTGCACCTGCCGTGCCCTGCCCTGCACCCACACCCACATGCACACACTCTGTGGGTCCCATGATTCTCCTGTGCTATTCAATACGATAATGGCCAATCTGTGATCTTTGCTGAGCTTTCCTGTTTGCCATTCCCCTCTCAACAACCTTTGACCCCTTTCAATATCAAAAATCTGTGCAATTCAGCCTCAAGTAAATTTAATGACCATTTCCGTTACCTTATAGGGAAGAGAAGTCTATAGGTCAATGACCCTCAACAAAATTCTCCTCATCTCCATCTTAAAAGGAGATGCTTCCTAGTTCCAACCCTCCCACAAAAAGAAACATTGTGCCAGTAACCATCCTATCAAGTTCCCTCAGGATCTTTTATGGTCATCTCTCATTCAACTAACTTCCAATGGATATAGGCCGACACGGTAGGTTTCTCCATGTGGCTATCCCTTCATCCACGAATGAGTCAAATCAACTGTTTCTAATGCAATTATATATTTTTCAAAAAAGGGCACTAAAACTGTATGTGGTATTCGACATGTCTGAACAATAGTTGCATTAAAACCTCTCTTTTACAGTACATTTCCCATGCAACAAGCACCAACATTCTGTCTTGAGTCATGAGTGTGTTGCTGGAAAAGCACAACAGCGCAGGCAGTATCTGAGGAGCCAGAGAATCGACGTTTCGGGTCGGAACCCTTCATCAGGAAACCCTGGCTTGAAACGTCGATTCTCCTGCTCCTCGGATGCTGCCAGACCTTCTGTGCTTTTCCAGCAACACACTCTCGATTCTGATCTCCAGCATCTGCAGACTTCACTTTCTCCTAGTTGATTTCCACCAACATTCTGTCTGCCTTCCTAATAACTTACTGTATATGTGTACTAGCTTTTGAGACTCATGTACAGGATCATAGAATCATACAATCCCTACAGTGTGGAAACAGGCCCTTCAGCCCAACGAGTCCACACCGACCTTCTGAAGAGTATCCTACCCAAGCCCAATCTCCATTACTCTACATTTATCCCTGACTAATGCACCTAACCTACACACCCGTGAACACTATGGGCAATTCAGCATAGCCAATTCACCTAGCCTGCACATCTTTGGATGCTCAGATCCCTTTGTACCACCGAATCCTGCAACATCTCTCCATTTAAATATTATACTATTTTCCTGGTATCCCTGCCAACATTTTCCCATATTGCGAAGTCCCATTTTTGCCCACAAACTAATGTACTTCTTTGTAGACTCTTCCTCCTCTTGACAATTTACTTTTCTACGCTAGTAATATCGGCAAATTTATACATATGGACACTTCAGCCAAACTGTTGATATTGATAGAGAAAGGAAAACTCAGAATTGAAGAGTAAACTAAAAGCAAATGTAATTCAGAAGACAGGGTTAAGAAAGGTTACATTGAGGGGATGGGTTGGGGAAAAAGAATAAAGGAAAGGAAGAAACACATCTAGCAACGAAACTTTGAACTAAATTATTCCTTTTCAGTGAAGGTGATTGACATTGTATTAACAACCATCACTATTACTTCAAAGGATAAGTGTACCAATCTAATTTCCAGCAGAACATTTAATGGGTAATTAATATTCCCCATTTTAAAAATAACCTTATAATGGAACGCCGTTAGTGTGAAGCAGTTATAACTGAGTACTATCAGTTGACTGTAGAGCTTGCCTCTCTTCACCTTGTAAACTTACTGTCTGATGTGCATATTACTAACGATTGCACTGTTTTTTCAGCATGATTAGCCCCTGTGTATTTAGCTGACCTAGTTGGATTTTATAGATTCATTGAAAGGTGCAAGAGTGGGCATTTGGCCCTTTGAGTCTGCACCACCAAGGCTGATCATGCAATCTCAGTGTCCCACTCCTGCTTTCTCTCCATATCCCTTGATTCCTGTAGCCACAAGGGCCATGTCCAGCTCCCTCTTGAATATATCTAATGAACTGGCTCCAACAGCTTTCTGTGGCAGACAATTCCACACGTTCTCAAATCTCGAGTAAAGAAATTCTTCTTCATCTCAGTCCTGAATGGCTTACCTCTCATTCTTAGGCTGTGACCCCGAGTCCTGCACTTCTCCAACATAGGGAATATTCTTCCCGCATCTAGCCTATCCAGTCCCATCATGATTTTATGTTTCTATGAGATTCTTCGAAATTTCAGTGGGTACAAGTCCGGTCGATCCAGTATTCCATCATATGAAGTTATTTTGAGCAATGGTGTCACTTCAATATTTGCTGTTCATGTATCCCTGTTTTTTTTTTCAGATCTTTATTTCAAACATGTTTGAATCTATTTGTAGATTTTTAAATGAGAGAACTACTGCTTTCTAATTCTGAATAGTTCTGCACTAGTCATTCATCAGGCAGCCTTTTGTGTGGTGTGGACAGCGGAAGGGGCTCTTTATGGAAATTACAAGTTTGGTTTCTTTGGCACAAGACTTGAGTTGCAAGGAGTATGTTAAAATTCTACCACTGGTCTTTTTTCCTGTAGCATCTGAAGTCAAACTGTCTAGGGTTCAGTTGTGAATTGCATGCTTAGAAAAAGTAAAAATAGAACAGTTCAAAT
This sequence comes from Chiloscyllium plagiosum, assembly GCF_004010195.1. Taxonomy (NCBI): domain Eukaryota; kingdom Metazoa; phylum Chordata; class Chondrichthyes; order Orectolobiformes; family Hemiscylliidae; genus Chiloscyllium; species Chiloscyllium plagiosum. The sequence goes on along the minus strand of NC_057714.1, from coordinate 109,835,822 downwards.
GTACATTCATATTATAGTCCAATGTTGCTTAATTTTTTGTGAGAAAAATATCTCCAAATGTGAAACTTTGTCATTTTTCACAAACTTTCTGGGCATTGCACTAATTTTAAAATGGGCGACTGAAATGCATGCCTTTCTTTTCAAGGAGGTTAACCTTGTTCAGATTAGCTGTTTGCCCTGCTTGAAGATTTAGATGTGTTCACGTGAGCAAGTGAATCTGTAATTAATTAAGACTGGAGACGTGCGACACTACTACAGTGCTTTGTCTTTTGGTGTTCGCAGAGTTTGAACTGAAAGCAGTCGCCATCAGAGGGTGAACAACTATATAAACGGTAAGCTAGCTGTGAACAAGTGAATGAATTAATGTTGCATCCAATGTATACGAGTATTGGAAACAGATTATCTTTTAGTGTAGTCTGCAGCAATTACTATTGCATACTTAGCACAATGTTAACGTTCATAGAGGTTACAATTCATGCAACCTCTTGAAGAAATTTCACGGTTTGGTTAGGTTTCCTCCTGAAATGGACCCCTTTAAATTTTTGCAAATTGAAATGGTTGTATCCTATTTTGTAAGGATCACAATACTGTGTTTAGCAGCAGCAGCTTAAAGGATTGGTTCTTCTAATGTTCCATGGCCCTGTCAAGTATTTGGAATTAAATTTTAAAGGAAATTGATGACATGAAGATTTGCTGTTACTTTTAGGAAAATGAGAAATGTATGTTACATTTAACATTTTGCAACAGCCAGCAAATGTGGAAAGTTTTGAGTGTGAGAAACCTGTTTGTTTTTTTTCTCAAATTTTAAGGTTGTGGAGGGATTTTAATATAAAGGTGAAAAGTTTGAGGTTGAGATGTTGCTATAACACTAGTCTCGTGTTTGAAAACTTGTTCTAGTGTCTGCTGTGACACCAAGATAGTGAACAGTGTGGTTCAGTCTCTGGTATTTGCAAGGATGAGGAGCAGAATCCTTGGCCAAGAAGTGAATTTTGTGTAAGAGCCAAAATCGATCACTTTGGTCTTTTCAAAATTGAAACAGTTTTCTGCTTATCATGTGCTGGGTGTCTGGCAGTTATTCTGGTAACTTGTTTCTTTTTGTATTCATTCATGGGACGTGGGTGTTCCAGCTGGCCAGCATCTTTTGTCCATCGATATTTGTCCTTGAGAAGGTGGTGATATGCTGCCTTCTTGAACTACCTTTAAAATCCTGCAATACCAGGTTATAAGGCAACAGGTTTATTTGAAGCTTTCGGAGTGCTGCTGCTTCGTCAGGTAGCTAGTGGGGCAGGTACATAGCACACAAAATTTATAAGTAAAAGATCAAAGTGTCATACAACTGATGTGATGTACTAGACAAACTTAGATGGCTGTTAAGTCTTTAATTACTTCGAATAGGGATGTACGTTTCGATTGATTAATAGTAGATCCCAGAATTCTTTTCAAGTCACAGCCCCATGGTAACTTACGGTTTTATCAGTGGATTTAAACAAAGAGATGATATCTCAGCTCAGACAATGCATTAAAGTTGTGACTTTAGAGTCTCTGTATCCCAACTTAGAGTGAAACTGGTTTTATTTCCAAAGTAGGAATTTATAAAATGCATTGTCTGAGCTGACATGTCACATTTTTTATCCACTGAAAAAAATCTGAAGTTGGCTCGGACCTGTGACTTGAAAGAAATTATGGGATTTACATGTTAAGCAATTAATGTCCTTGGATAAGCGAAGAAATGTGAGAAAGGAATGTACCTATTCTGAAAACTTGATGTCAACACAAGATTGTTCTCAATCAGAAATTAATAGTATCTGAACTGGAAATCTGTCTGAGTCCATAACTAAAACTGTGACTTCTGTAACTACTACTTTGTGGTGCTGTAATCCATTTACTCATACCATGAATACCACGCACCCAAGTCAAGCTTAAATCACAGCGGGTTGGCAGACGGGACATTAAATTCACATATGTTACTACTGTCTGGAATATGGTTTTAGTTTTGTTATTAACTTGAAGTTATTTATCCAAGTGAAGTCAAGTTATTAAAAGGTCAAAGTGCAAGATTAAATGATAGCATTTATTGAATTTAAAGTGCAAATGTTGCAGGAGGCATGTGTGACGGATGGAAGAACTTTGAGCTATTTTAATAATCTCATCCTGCATTTCAGTTTAATCGTAATTGTGCGTGCTTGAAATGTTTACTTTTCTGGTTATTTTTCCATGAAGACTGAAGGTTCATCTTTCTGAACTTGAGTTGTGTCAGTATGTGGTTTTGAGCTGTGTGACGCATGACATATTCTGAGATGACAGTGGAGTAGGACTGCTAAGTCAGAGCTCTTTTGCTTCGTCTGTTTCTTTTTTTTTGTCTTTTTTTTCTTCTTTCTCACTTCCCATCCTCGGGTGGCATCAGCGATGTCCAGGGTGAAGCCAATGTGGACTCCAGGCCTCGAGGTGAAACCCAGCATGGACTGGAAGCTAGCGTGCACTTGTCTGCTCCATCATCTCTGCTTTGAAGGACTGTAATTCTGAACTTTTTATTTCTATATACTTCTAATTTATTCTACAGATTTTGCATTTAGATAACTTTTCTAGCTAAGATGTCGTTAAGGTCTGGATTTTTAAATTTCTTTATTTCTCTCATTTTATTCCTAAGAGTCGATATCTAGGTACGTTTGTACCTAAGATAGTGCCATAAGCTTAATGTTTCACTGTTCACTATACAGTACAGCCTCTATTATCTGAACATCGATTATCCGGATTTCAGATTATCTAAACAAGATCTCAATGTCCTGATGCTTGGGTAAACCATGTTATCTGAACATTAGATTATCTGAATAAAATACTCCCTGTCCGTGTCGTTCAGATAATTGAGATTACCCTTTACTTATGTGAGCACATCTGATAACAGATCTAGTTCCAGATTTAACTTGAATGATTAATTGCTGGTTGGAAGTCTGTTGGTGGTAGGAGTGGTTTGAGGCAACCTGCAAAGTGTTTTTCTGTCCACAGGAACAATTTCATTGATTTATGCATAGTTTTGTTGTGTGACTATTCTCCACTCATTTGTTTTGCTAAAATAATGACGTTATTGGGAGACATTGTCTTTTTTTGTTGATTTCAGTTTACTGTGGGTCATGAGAGACTCAAATATATAAATAGATTATTTTCTGCATTATGACTAAGTTATGGGATAAATAGGTTGTGTTGCTATAAAATAGAATATTTTCAGTTCTACTGTGTCTCCAATGCTTATGCTGATATGATGTTAGATACTTTGAATATATGTTCCTCAGCCAACATTTAAGTAGGTGCAGGTATAGGCAATTCAGCCCCTTATGCCTGCTCCAACATTCAGTATGATCATGGCTGACTTGTGGCTAATTCCATATACCTGCCTTTGGCCCATATCCTATAATTTATATTGTGAAGCAAAGATATTATCTTTCTCAGATTTACAATTAATATCTGTCCTTATATCCACTGCTGTTTGTGGAAGAGAGTTCCAAGCACCTTTTGTATGTAGAAGTGCTTTCTAACATCTCTTCTGAACGGTCTGCACTTGTACCGATCACTTCCTGTGTTAGTTTATTCCCCGTCTTGGGAGCTGGAGGGGTAATGGTAAAGATCCCTCTAAGTGGACATGAAACTTAGAACTGAGGCACCTCTCTATGATGGATGTGGTAATTGAACCTATTATGCTTATGTGTGGGCTGGAATTCCTTCCATGCAGCTCTGGACAATGCTGGACCCATCTAATGAGTTATGAACAATTTTTTTTTAATTTTCCAGTAATGGCAAAGCCCAGGCCAGTGGTGGTTAGTGGACCTTCTGGAGCAGGCAAGAGTACTCTACTGAAGCTGCTTTTGGAGGAGTATGATCAAGTTTTTGGATTCAGCGTTTCTCGTTAGTAACTCTTTTAATCCTTCTCTTTCTAGCTCAGACTTTGCAAAGCAATTGTCTGTCTTCAGTGGTCTTGGTCTACCTGCTATTCGGCAGGTGTTCATATTTCGGATGTATGATAAATTACAGATTGTGCTGCTGATTTTTTAAAAAAAACCTGAATTCACAGTGGACACTTCAAATTTGTCCTGGCTAAGACTTGGTTCAAGTAATTTTAAGCTACTTTATTCCGAATATTCTGAGCAACGCTTATGGTCAGATTCATAAGTTATTAAATACATTTCTTCTCCAGTAAATGATATTGTTTTGCTTGCATCAAAACTGATTAATCAGACATTTTCAGGGGGCCTTCTTGTTGAGACTAATTTGTTAATGCATGCGGTTAGGATAATTGGCCTTGGATGTTTGTGAATATACTTTGTTCTAAGTGACATTTACTTGATGGTGTGAGTTGTTTTACAGATACAACAAGAAATCCAAGGCGAGGTGAAGAAAATGGTAGAGGTGAGCACCCATTTTATTTAACTTAAAATCAGATTCCCAAAGTTGTTGCAAAAATTTAAAAAGTCGATTAAATAACGTAAAGCACTTGTTAGGCATCAGTGGTTCTTCTGCTGGTTGGCAAGATGCAACGACTGGTGTGTTACACGGATGAGTGCTGATATCTCAACAGTTTATCGTTTATATAAATGGCTGTTGAAGTACAAGGGTATAGTTACTAAATTAAGTTTCCAAACAAAACATGATCCATTTATGCCTATTTTGTTTCTTGTTAACAAGCCAGCCTTCTATCAATGTGAATATGTTATACCTACAGCATGAGATTTTATTTTCCACAATAACCCTTGGGGCACCTTCAGGGTCTGTTTCCTCAATGTTGTTGGGTCAAAATCCTTGCATTCCCTCCCTAATAGCACGTGGACTGCCGTGGTTTAAAAAGGTGGCTCACCACCACTTTCTCAAGGGCAAGTACAGATAGAAACATAGGAAAGGAGCAGGAGATGGCCATTTGGCCCTTCAAGTCTGCTCCTCCATTCACCATGATCAGGGCTGATTGTCCAACTCAATAGTCTAGTCCTGTTTTCTTCCCATAACCTTTTGATCCCGTTCGCCCCAAGTGCTATTTCAGGCCGCCTCTTGAATACATTCAAAATTTCGGCATCAGCTACTTCCTGTGGTAATGAATTCCACAGGCTCGCCACTCTTTTTGGGTGAAGAAATGTTTCCTCACCTTCATCCTAAATGGTCCACCCCAAATCCTCAGACTATGAGCCCTGGTTCTAGGTGCACCCGCCATCAGGAATATCCTCCCAGCATCTATCTTGTCTAGTCCTGTTGGAATTTTATAAGTCTCTATGCGATACCCTCTCACTCATCTGAGCACCAGCAAAACCAACCCTAAACTAATCAATTTCTCCTCATATGTCATTCCTGCCATCCCTGGAATCAGCCTGGTAAACTTTCACTGCACTCCCTTGAGAGTAAAAGCATCCTTCCTCAGAAAAGGAGACCAAAACTGCACCCAATATTCTAGGTTTGGCATCACCGAGGCCCTGTATAACTGCAACAATGCATCCCTGCTCCTGTACTCCAAACATCTCGCAATGAAGGCCAGCATACCATTTACCTTCTTTACTGCCTGCTGCACCTGCATGCTTGCCTTCAGTGCATAAAAGTGGATAAAGGTGTACCCTAGAACTCTGTGGGAAGCAAGGGAAGCAATTACTTGGCCCCTTGCTAAAATATTTGTATAGTCAGAAGTGAGGTGCCGGAAGACTGGAGGGTGGCTAATGTGGTGCCACTTTTAAGAAAGATGGTAAGGAAAAGACAGGGAATTATAGACTGGTGGTCCTGACATTAGTTGTGGACAAGTTGTTGGAGGGAATTCTGAGGGACAGGATGTACATGTATTTGGAAAGGCAAGGACTGATTAGGGATAGTCAACATGGTTTTGTGCGTGGGAAATCATATCTCACAAACTTAATTAAGTTTATTGAAGAAGTAACGAGAGAATTGATGCGGGCAAAGCAGTGGATGTGATCTATATAGACTTCAGTAAGGCGTTTGACAAGGTTCCCCATGGGTCTGATTAGCAAGGTTAGATCTCATGGAATGCAGAGAGGACTAGCCATTTGGATACAGAACTGGCTTAGAGGTAGAAGACAGAGGGTGGTGGTGGTGGACGGTTGCTTTTCAGACTGGAGGCGTGTGACCAGTGGAGTGCCACAAGGATCGGTGCTGGGTCCAATACTTTTCATCATTTATATAAATGATTTGGATGTGAACATAGGAGGTATACTTAGTAAGTTTGCAGATGACACCAAAATTGGAGGTGTAGTGGACAGTGGAGAAGATCACCTCAGAGTACAGATCTGCCAATGGGCTGAGGAGTGGCAGATTGAGTTTAATTTAGATAAATGTGAGCGCTGCATTTTGGAAAAGCATATCTTAGCAGGACTTCTACACTTAATGGTAAGGTCCTAGGGAGTGTTGCTGAACAAAGAGACCTTGGAGTGCAGGTTCATAGCTCCTTGAAATTAGAGGTGCAGATAAGTAGGATAGTGAAGAAGGTGTTTGGTATGATTTCCTTTATTGGTCAGAGTATTGAGTCTAGGAGTTGGGAGGTCATGTTGTGGCTGTACAGGACATTGGTTAGGCCACTTTTGCAATATTGCATGCAATTCTGGTCTCCTTCCTATTGGAAGGATATTGTGAAACTTGAAAGGGTTCAGAAAAGATTTACAAGGATGTTGCCAGGATTGGACGGTTTTAGCTACTGGGAGAGGCTGAACAGGCTGGGGCTGTTTTCCCTGGAGGCTGAGGAGTGACCTTATAAAATCATTTATAAAATCTTGAGCATGGATAGGATAAGTAGACAAAGTCTTTTCCCCAGGGTAGGGCAATCCAGAACTAGACAGATAGATTTAGGGTGAGAGGGAAAAAATATGAAAGGGACCTAAGGGGCAACTTTTTCACGCAGAGGGTGGTGTGTGTGTGGAGTGAATTGTCAGAGGACAAGCTGGTACAATTGCAGCATTTAAAAGGCATATCTATGAGTACATGAATAGTAAGAGTTTAGAGGGATATGGACTAAGTGCAGGCAAATGGGACTAGATTAGGTTAGGATATCTGGTTGGCATGGATGGGTTTGACCAAAGGGTCTGTTTCCGTGCTGTACATCTCTATGACTCTATGACTGGTGCACAAGGACACCCAGGTTCCACTGCACACTGCCGTCTCCCAATTTAAAGCCTTCAGATAGTAATCTGCTGCCTTGGATTTCCTTCCAAAGAAATAACCTCACATTTATCCAATTACACTGCCAATAATTTGCCCACTCACCCAGATCATGCTGAAGGATCTCTGTGTCCTCATTGCAGTTCACCCTCCAACCCAACTTCATCTGCACACTTTCAGAGGTAATAATTGCTGGCACATCTAGCAATGCCCAGTGAATTTAAAAAAATCTTCTAGAAACCTAAGCACACTGCATCCATTGTTTCCCCTTTACCCACAGGTCATTACTATATTCCTCCTCCTTGAACTCCAGTAAACTGGACAAACATTTTTCCTTTTCACCAAAGGGCTTTGAAAATTTCCAAGTCATCAAGCAGAACTAAAAAAAACGTTGCCCTGCCTTAATTTACCCCATTGGGATTATTGACATTTAAAGTTGCCAAAGTCTCATAGCTGCTCTGAGATTAGAGAGAGATGACTGGTGATTTAACCTGAACTAGGTGTGAGGATGAGAAGGTGATACCTTCATAGTGACCTCAGCTAGTGCGGGAATGGAACTTGCACTATTGGTGTCCGTCTGCATCACAAACCACTGCCTAGCTAACTGAGAATCAATCCTTCCTCTCCGTACCATTCCACCCCAAACTCCTATCATCTTTCTTATGACAGGTGACTAGCTAAATGATTTTTATAATTTCCTGCTTTGTTTCCCCCCCTCCTTTTAAATAAAGGAGATACATTCACTGGCTTTCAATTTAATGGAACCTTTCCTGCGTCTCAAAGTTTGGAAATTTAAACCAATGAATCAACTGTCTCACTAGCCACTTCTTTTAAGATACTAGAATGCACTTGAATAGAAGTATCGGATCTCATAGAAATCTAGGTAATTCTAACAGGATTTCATTGGGTAAACACAGGACAGATGTTCCCAATGACTGGGGAACCCATTACCAAGGATCACAGTGTAATAAGAATTGGCCTTTTAAGACTGAGAATGAGGAGAAATTTCTTCACCCAGAAGTGGCAGGTCTGTGGAATGTTTTGCCATCGAAAGCAGTTTCAAGGAGGGAATAGATAAGATTAGGGATCAAAGGGGAAAAAACAGGAACATTGTGGCTGATCAACCAACACCGTATAATCACATTGACATTTTCCTGTTCCAATTTTTTGTTTTTAAGTCCATTAGTGGCTGGGGAGTTGTCCGACTACAGTGCCAATGATTTACTCGGTACTGTTTCCCTGGTGATTGTAATTTTCTTGGATTCCTCCATCCCTGTATTTCCTGATTTACCATTATTTCTGGGATGTTATTTGTTTGCTTTATATTGAAGACCTGTTCATTGCTCACTTTGCTTACTTATTTTTAAAAATACTCATTTTTAGAAACTCTTACTATCTTTCTAGCTACTTTTCTCTCTAAATTTCCCCTTTATTAATCTATCAGACATGCTTTGTTCTTTCACATTCTGCCCAATCTTCTGACCTGCCACCCGTATTTGTGTAATTAAATGTTTTGTCTTTAAATTTAATTTTTAATTAAACTGTTGTTTAATTTTAGTTAATAATGGCTGTAGGGTGCTCCCCTTGGAATTTTTACAGAGCATAAGATATAGAAACAAAGAAGATAGGAACAGGAGGAGACCATTCAGCCCTTCGAGCCCACTCCACCATTTATTACGATAATGGCTGATTGTCCAACTCAACAGCCTAATCCTGCTTTCTCCCCGTAATCTTTGATCCCATTTGCCCCAAGTACTATATTTAGCCGCCTCTTGAATAAGTTCAGTGGTTTGGCACCAACGACTTCCTCTGGTAATGAATTCCACAGGCTCACCATTCTTTAGGTGAAGAAATGTCTCCTGATCTCTGTCCTAAATGGTCCACCCCAAATCCTCAGACTGTGACCCCTGGTTCTGGATGCACCCACCATTGGGAACATCCTCCCTGCATCTACCCTGTCTAGTCCTGTTGGAATTTTATAAGTCTCTCTCCGATCCTCCCTCATTCGGGAGCAAAAACAACCCTAACCTAGTCAATCTCTCCTTATATGTCAGTCCCGCCATCCCCGGAATAAGCCTGGTAAACCTTTGCTGCACTCCCTTGAGAGTAAGAGCATCCTTCCACAGAAAAGGAGACCCAACTGCACCCAATATTCTAGGTGTGGCCTCACTGAGGCCCTGTATAACTGCACATCAACACATCCCTGCTCCTGTACTCAAAACATCTCACAATGAAGGCCAACAGACCATTTACCTTCTTTACTGCCTGTTGCACCTGCACCCTCACCTTCAGCGAGTGGTACTCAAGAACACCCAGGTCCTGCTGCCCACTGTCTTCAACTTGCAGCCATTCAGGTAGGAATCTGCCACCTTATTTTTGCTTCCAAAGTGAATAACCTCACATTTATCCAAATTATACTGCATCTGCCATTGATTTGCCCACTTACCCAACCTGTCCAGATCATACTGAAGGATCCCTGTGTCCTTGTCACAGTTCACCCTCCCACCCAACTTGGTATCATTTGTAAACTTTGAGATGTTACTTTTTGTTCCCTCATCCAAATTATTAATGTATACTATGAATAGCTGGCCTGCCAATTTAAAAAGAACCCATTAATTCATAACCTTTGTTTCCTCTCTGCCAACCAGTTTTCTCTCCATCTTCATACACTTACCCCAATCCCTTGCACTTTAATCTTGCACAATAATCTCTTATGTAGGACTTCGGACTTTCAGAAAGCATTTGACAAATATACCACATTGACTGGCTCCCCTTTGTCAACTCTACTAGTTACAACTTCATAGAATCCCAACAGATTTGTCAAGCATGATTAAGGAGCAGAATTAAAGCTATTTAGCCCGTCGAGTCTGCCATTCAATCACGGCTGATATGTTTCTTAGTCCCATTCTCCTGTATTCTCTCCGTAACCCTGATCCCCTTATTGTCAAGAGCCTATCCTTCTCTGTCTAAAATACATTCAATGACTTGGCCTCCGCAGCCTTCTGTGGCAATGAGCTTCACAGATTAACCAACCTCTGGCTGAAGAAATTCAATAGACAAGAGGCAATAGACAATAGGTGCAGGAGTAGGCCATTCTGTCCTTCGAGCCAGCACCACCATTCATTATAATCATGGCTGATCATCCTCAATCAGTATCCCCATAACCCTTGATTCCACTATCCTTAAGAGCTCTATCCAACTCTTTCTTGAAAGTATCCAGAGACTTGGCCTCCACAGCCTTCTGGGGCAGAGCATTCCATACAGCCACCACTCTCTGGGTGAAGAAGTTTCTCCTCAGCTCTGTTGTAAGTGGCCTACTCCTTATTTTTAAACTGTGTCCTCTGGTTCAGGACCCATCCATCAGCGGAAACATGCTTCCTGCCTCCAGTGTGTCCAATCCTTTAATAATCAATCAGATCCCCTCTCAGCCTTCTAAACTCAAGCGTATACAAGCCCAGTCACTCCAATCTTTCAGCGTAATATAGCCCCGCCATTCCTCCTTATCTCAGTTCTAAAGGATCGTCCCTTCACCCTTATGTATGGGGTGATTAATCCTAGATTGTTACATAATACCAAGTCAAGTATAACCTATTCTTTGGTTATCTCCAGAACGGCTGTTTGAGGAAAAAAACTATCCTGACAACATTTTCTGGCTCAACTGTGCCACTTTTACCATCTGATGTTTCCAGCATGTATGCAGATTAATATCCCCCATGACTATCACCATACCTTGCTGACTGGCTCAATTATTTCTTCCTTTTATACTCATTGTACCACATGGTTATTGTTTACCATTCCCACTGGTGATTTCTTGTTTTTATCATTTCTCACCTTTTACACAAACTGTTTCTACCTTCTGGCATTGTAAACTTGTTATCCATTGGTGCGTATACCATCTTGTAATATCACAGTGACCCTCCTCCTTTTCCCTAGCTTCCTGTCCTTCGTAAATGTCAGGTATCCTTCAATGTTTAGATTCCAATTTTTGTCATTTCTGGCCCCATGTGTCTGTGATGGCGATCAGATTGTACTTATTTATTCCAGTTTTTGCACTGAGATAATCTCTTCCGTTTTAAATGCTAAAACAATGCTAAAGAGCCTTTCGTTTTCAGATGTTAAAAATCCTTGAAAAGCAAGTTTAAACTTTTTACAGACCAGCTGATGTTCTCTACTCAATGACCAAAATTATTTTAGTCTCGCTGGTTTATGAGGAAATCTCCAAATTAACTACCTTCTTTATAGAATTATTACAATAGCATTGAATGGCTTCTATTTTGCCTGCACAAAAGTTTTCTATCACATTGATTATGCTGCATACTTTTAGATGTGGTGAGAGTGAAGATAATGTGAATATTCTTTTACTTTAGAACATTTTGAGTACTAAGGCTCAGCTGGTCTGGATTGTAACTGTGAATGTGCAAAATATTGTCTTAGAGTTTTGTAATAAGTCAAGTGTTTGGTCTGTGTACCCTACCTAGATTACTATTTTGTATCGAGAGAGGAAATGCTTCATGGCATTGATGCGGGAGAATTTATAGAAAATGCTGAGTTCTCAGGAAACATATATGGTACAAGGTAGGTGTTTGATCCTGGAGGTAACCTATTCATTAGGAGGCTTGGGCGCTTTAATGGGAATGATACCTTACCTCAGCCCATAAGATGAAGGAGCAGAAGTTGGCCCATTGAGTCTGCTCTGTGAGATCATGACTGATCTGATAATCCTCAACCTCATTTTCCTGCATTCCCCAGAACCCTTTATTCCCTTACTGATTAAAAATATCTCTCTCATCCTTGAATTTACTTAACAACCTAGCCTCAGCAGCCCTCTGTGGTAAAGAATCCTACAGATCTACTACCCTCTGAGAGAAGATATTCCTCCTCAACTCCTCATGTCTGATCCCTTATTTTGTGAGTCTGCCCTCTCGTCCTAGACTCTTCCATAGTGGAAACAACCTTTTCTGCATCTACTTTGTCAAGTCCCCTAAGAATCTTATATATTTCAGTAAAGTCACCTCTCATTGTCATATTCCAATGAGTGCAGGCCCAATTTACTCAATCAGTCGGCAGTCCTTCTGTAACTGGTATCAGCCTAGTGAACTATCTCTGGTCTGTCTGTATTGCCAGTATATCTTCCTCTACGTAAGGGGTCCAAAACTGTTTACAGAATTCCAGCTATGATCTGGCAAGTGCCTTTTATAGTTTTAGCAAAGCCTCCCTACTTTTATACTCCATTTCCTTTGAAACAAAGACCAACATTCCAATATTACCTGCTGATCTTGGATGCTTGTTTTTTGTGACTTGTGACTCATTGTGACTGCAGAACTAGATTCCTTTGTTCTGTAGCTTTCTGCAGCTTTTCTCCATTTGTATAGTATTCAGTTCTTCTGTTCTATCTGCCACTTCGTACTTCTCCTCATTAGATTCTAGCTGCCAGATTTTTGCCCACTTGTCTAATCTGCCTGTATCCCGCTGTCTGGATCAGTGGTGCTGGAAGAGCACAGCAATTCAGGCAGCATCCGAGGACAGGCAAAATCGACGTTTCGGGCAAAAGCCCTTCATCAGGAATAAAGCCTCTGTTTTTACCTCTGTATCCCGCTGTGTCATCCTCACCACGTGGCTTCCTGCCTATTTTTGTGTCATCTGCAAACTTGGTTATAGTAGATTCACTTTCCTCATCCAAGTCGCTAATGGCCCTAGTATTGATCTTTGTGGCACACCACTAGTTTTGGGTTTCCATTCTGAAAATTTCCCACTTTATCCCAACTCTCTGTCTTCTGTTAGTTAGACAATCCTATATCCATGCTCATAAACTACCCCAAACACTGTGGGCTCTTATGAAGTTGATTGTGTCATATCTTATCAAACGCTGGGGCAGGCAATGGCATAGTAGTATTATCGCTGGACTATCGCTGGTCATGAGACCCAGGTAATATTCTGGGGACGCAGGTTCAAGTCCTTCCACAACAGATAGTAGAATTTGAATTCCAAAAAAAATGCTGAAACATTGATTATTGGAAAGGCCTGTGACAAGTGGAGTGCCACAAGGATCGGTGCTGGGTCCACTGCTTTTCATCATTTATATAAATGATTTGGATGTGAGCATAAGAGGTATAGTTGGTAAGTTTGCAGATGACACCAAAATTGGAGGTGTAGTGGACTGCGAAGAGGGTTAACTCAGATTACAACGGGATCTCGATCAGATGGGCCATTGGGCTGAGAAGTGGCAGATTGAGTTTAACTCCCATAAATGCGAGGTGCTGCATTTTGGGAAAGCAAATCTTAGCAGGACTTATACACTTAATGGTAAGGTACTACAGAGTGTTGCTGAACAAAGAGACCTTGGAGTGCAGGTTCATAGCACCTTGAAAGTGGAGTTACAGGTAGATAGGATAGTGAAGAAGGTGTTTGGTATGCTTTCCTTTATTGGTCAGAGTGCTGAGTACAGGAGTTGGGAGGTCATGTTGCGGCTGTCTAGGACATTGGTTAGGCCACTGTTGGAATATTGCATGCAATTTTGGTCTCCTTCCTATCGGAAAGATGTTGTGAAACTTGAAAAGGTTCAGAAAAGATTTACAAGGATGTTGCCAGGGTTGGAGGATTTGAGCTATAAGAAGAGGTTGAATAGGCTAGGGCTGTTTTCTCTGCAGCTTCGGAGGGAGGGGTGACGTTATGGAGGTGTATAAAATTATGAGGGGCATGGATAGGATAAATAGACACAGTCTTTTCGCTGGTGTGGGGGAATGCAGAACTAGGGAGCATAGGTTTAGGATGAGAGGGGAAAGATATAAAAGAGACCTTCGGGGCAACTTTTTCACGCAGGGGTGGTACATGTATGGAATGAGCTGCTAGGGGAAGTGGTGGAGGCTGGTACAATTGCAACGTTTAAATGGCATCTGGATGGGTATATGAATAGGAAGGGTTTGGAGGGATATGAGCCAGGTGCTGGCAGGTGGGACTAGATTGGGTTGGGATATCTGGTCGGCATGGACGGGTTGGACCGAAGGGTCTGTTTCCATGCTGTACATCTTTATGACTCCATGACTTGATGTCCACAATGTACATTGGTATTCAAACATAAATTAATTATCTATTGGGCAGAGTTGTCCATTTCTAAAGATTCTCAAAATAGATGTCAGAAAGCTGCTAATTCAAATTCTATTAAATCCCCTTCAGAGTTCACTCAGCCTTTTAAATGAGTAATCCATTTAGTAACATGTTGTATCTGTTGTATAGTCATAGTCATAGAGATGTACAGCATCGAAGCAAACCCTTCAGTCCAACTCGCCCATGCCGACCAGATATCCCAACCTAATCCAGTCCCACTTTCCAGCACCCGGCCCATAAATCTTTTAAATGTTGCAGTTGTACCAGCCTCCACCACTTCCTCTGGCAGCTCATTCCATTCACGTACCACCCTCTCTGTGAAGAAGTTGCCCCTCCGGTCTTCTTCTCACCCTCAACCTATGCCCTCTAGTTCTGGACTCCCCAACCCCAGGAAAAAGACTTTGTCTATTTATCTTATCCATGGCCCACATGATTTTATAAATGATTTTATACGGTCACCCCTCAGCCTCCGATACTACAGGGGAAACAGCCCCAGCCTATTCAGCCTCTCCCTCTAAGTACTCAGCAGCTCCATCTTTGAGCATATGTGAACAACATAGATCCTTTATTCTGTGACTCGCCACTAAAATGGCAGCATGTGGCCTGGATTTCCAAACACTTAACCCCGGTACCACCACCACCACCACCTGCCAGCAGCATCGATGAGATGCCTCCACCAGCTGGTGCCCATTGTCACTACCATATGTTCAGCTAACCAACTTCTCCCCAAAGAGAGAAGCTGTAAAAAGAAAGAAATAACAATAGTCAATGGAGGAAGTATTGCTCTGCTTCTTGAACAATTTTGCATTGTTGGAGAGCAACAAAAATACCAAAATAATGAAATTCATCTGATTAAAAGAAAAACTACAAAGGACAAAAAGGAGAGTCAGCATCTGAAAAGGATAGGTAAATGTGACTATTCAAGAGATCGCACTGGGACAGACAATTTTCTTAGACTGCCTTTTTCTGCCATTTGGTTAGATTATGGCTGATCTATATTAACTTAACCTTGGTTCTGCAACCCTTAATACCATTAGCTAGCAATCTTATCAATTTCACTTTTGAAATTTTCAATTGACCCCTAGCTTCATTGAGAAAGTCCCAAATTGGGAGGTGATGACCTAGTGGTATTATCATTGGATTATTAATCTAGAGAGCCAGGAAATGTTCTGGGGAAACAGGTTTGAACCCCAAATGGCAGATGGTGGAAATTGAATCAATTTTTAAAAAGTCTGGAATTAAGATTCTAGTGATGACTATGGAACCGTTGTCAATTGTCGGCAAATCCCATGTGGTTCACTAATGAGCTTTAGAGAGAGAACTCTGTCATCCTTACCTGGTTTGGGCTCCATGTGTCCAACAGCAATGTGGTTGACACCTAACTGTTCACTGAGCTATTAGGAATGGGCAATAAATGCTGGACTAATCAGTGATATCCTCATCTTGTTGATGAATAAAAAAAAAAGATTTCTAATAACCTTTGTGTGAAGAGGTGCCTTCTGTCATCACCTTTGAATGGCCGAGGCTTAACTTTAAGATTCTGACCCCATATTCTGGACTGCTTCTATGTCACCCAGTAAGAGCAAATGTATCTTGTAAAGTGCTGTAGTCACTTTAAATTCTTCAATTATATTATCCTATCATCTCTTAGATTTAAGAGAACATAAATCTAATCTACTAATTTCTGTTTTGGAAGTATTCGAGTAATTTTGTATTGTGTTTTGGGTTCATGTTGTAACTGGAAAATCTATATTTAGAGATTTTTCTCCTGGAATAATATCAGCATGTGTCCTGATAATAAACTGACTCTTATTTTTCACTTTCAGTAAAAAAGCAGTGCAGGAGGTGCAAGCCAGAAACCAAATCTGTATTCTTGATATCGACATGCAGGGTGTGAGGAATATCAAAAAAACAGACCTGTGCCCAATTTATATTTCCATTCAACCACCGTCATTTGAAATTCTTGTAAGTACAGTTCTGAGACCTGTCACTGCCTTTAGGCTCGCGAGGTGCTTTTCATGAAACCAAGTTTTAATCATACAAATGGAATGAAGTGTCTTTACTTAAAGGAATACTCCTCAAGTGCCATCATAAAAGTCCAATCTGCAGCTGATGATTGGATGAATATGGAAAGATTTGTGCATTTATTTTTTATTTTTAATCAGAGTCTGGTTGCCATGGTACCTCACTGGTCCAACTAGGCTGAGTGTGATTGATTCGAATGAAACAACAAACAAAATAAATAATATTGTTTCCAATTTATACCAAATAGATGTAGATAGTCTTTAAAGTTGTGTAATTCAGTCAAGTTTGCAGAATGTTGTGAAAATATTTTGTTGCTTTGGAACAGAGGGGCAGGAGTATGTCATTCAGCCCCTCGAGTCTTCCATCATTCAGTTAGATAGAACATAGAAGAAATACAGCACAGAACAGATCCTTTGGCCCACGATGTTGTGCCGAGGTTTAATCCTAATGTAAAATATAATAATTTAACCTACGCACCCCTCAACTCACTGCTGTCCATGTACATGTCCAGCAGTCACTTAAATGTCCCCAATGACTCTGCTTCCACCACCACCGCGGCAACGCATTCCATTCATTCACAACTCTCTGCGTAAAAATATTATCTGGGTCTTTGGATTAATAGTCCTGCAGTAATACTACTCCGCCATCACCGCCCCTTGGCTGATCAGTGGCTGGACTCCATATACCTGCCGTTGACCCATATCCCTTAATGCCTTTGCTTAACAAAAAGTTCTCTCTTTCAAATTTAAATTAACAACTGATCTAGCATCCACTGCTGTTTGTGGAAGAGAGTTCCAAACATTATCACTGTCTGTGTGAAGAAGTGCTTCCTAACATCTCTCCTGAACAGTCTTACCTGATTTCTCAGACTATGCCCCTTGTTCTAGAATTCCCAACTCGTGGAAATAGATTATCTTTCTCTACCCTATCTCCTGTTAATATCCTGATGACTACAATCAGATCACCCCTTAATCTTCTAATTTTTCAGAAAATAGGCCTAATTTGTATAATCTCTCCTCATACCTTAACTCCTGAAATCCAGGCATTATTCTTGTAAGCTACATTGTACTCCTTCCAAGGCCAACCTATCCTTCCTCAGGTGCCCAATCTACACTCACTCCAAGTGGGGGCTAACCAGAGTTCTGTGTAATTGCAGTATTAATTCTGCATCCTTGTACTCTAGTCCTCTGGATATAAAGACCAACCTTTCTTAGCTTTCTTGTTTATGTTCTGCATCTGTTTGTGACATTTTAAAAATCTGTGCACCTGAACCTTCAAGTCTCTCTGAACTTCTACTGTATTTAACTTCACACTCTCTATAAAATAGCTTGATCTATCCTTTCTCAGTTCAAAATGGATATCCTATTGCTAATTTTGCCCATTCACTTAGTGTTTATGCTATCGTCTGCACTGTCTATGATGCTACCTAACTTTGTGTAATTAGCAAATCTGGATATATGACTTTCTGTATCGTTATCCAAGTCATTTATAAATAATGTGAATAATTGAGCTCCTAACACAAATCATTGTGGGATACCACTGGTCACTCTCTGCTGATTTAAATACCTACTAAATATCAGTACTTTTTGTCACCTGACACTCTGCCATTTTGCCGTCAATGCCATGGGCTTCTACTTAGTTAACAGTCTCCTTTATGGGACTTTATTAGATGCCTCTGGAAGTCCATATAAGAGCATCATAGACATTCCCTTGTCCACTACATTATCACCTCTTCAAACAATTTAATGAGGTTCGTCAGGCATGACCTACCTGTCTTTAATCCGTGCTGGCTCTCCCTGATTTAACTGAAAATTTTCAAGGTGTTCGGTTGCCCCATCTTTGATTATAGACTTCAACAATTTCCCCACCAAAAGTGTTCTACTAACTGATCTATAATTCCCTGGTTTTCCTCTTTCACTGTTCTTTAAAAAGCAAAGTCACGTGGAATTTTCCAATCCAGAGGGAGGACTCCTGTATCTGAGGAACTCAGAAAAATTATAGTTAGAGTTTCTTTAGTGTGCTCCTCTACTTCCTTTAACACCCATGGATGGGAACAGTCGGGTCCTGGGGATTTGTCATTCTTTGATTCCACTAATTTCCTCATTACTGATGCTTTACTTGCATTAATTTGGTTGAGTCCTCATTCTCAATACACGATTAATTTCTTTTGGGACTTTGGATAAGCTACTGTCCTTTTCTTCTGCAAATACTGAGGCAAAGAAGCTATTCAACATCTGCCATTTCTCCAGAGTCATTGACAATATCCCCACTTTCAGTCTTAAGTCAGCCAACATTGTTCTTGATTGCCTGCTTTTCCCCTTAATGTAATTGTAATGTTTTCTCTTTCTTTGTTTAACATCCATTTCACATTTGGATTCACTAGGTGAAAGTTAACTTCCATCCCCAAGCAATATTCTCTATCTTTAATTGCAGTACAAATCATTAGGTGTGTTTAGAAAAAATTGTAATGTTATTATTAAGTGGTAAGAGAAATCATTTGTATTTATCACTATAAATAACTGTACCCCCTTCACATTGTCAGAAATACAATTTTTCCAGTCTTCTCTAGGGAGACAGGAATTTTAAGTGATTGCTGATGTAAGTGTTTTTAAATGTCATTCAGTGCTGAATTCAGAACAAGTGGTAAATGCAAGAAGCATGCTTATAATAAGGCGTACACAACTTCTAAACACACTTGAAACAGATTCAATAATAGCTGTTAGAATGGCGTTGGCGGAGACAGCAGAATACTGGGCTGTAGGTAAATAACAGAAAATTGGAATTAATTCATTGAATCTTTAAAAGCTAGTACAGACATGAAGGGTTGAAACTTCCCACTTACAACTGTGTAAAGTCAGACTATTCCAATTCTAGGCCTATCAAGTCTGCGCTGACTCTTTTGAAGAGAAATTGACTAACTCTTTATACTAATGGGAAACATTTCTCCCAATCTGTTCTGACTATGCTCCTCAAACATTGGACACCTCCAAACAAATTCCCCTCAGCATTCTCTGCTCTAAAGAAAACAATCCCAGCCCTTTTAGTCTTTCTTCATAGCTGAATCGCTCCAGCCCCGACAACAACGTGGCCTCTCTTCTTCACCCTCTCTAGTGCAATCACATCCTTCCTATAGTGTGGCAACCAGGACTGCACACAGTACTTAAGCTGTGGCCTAACATTCTAGATGCCTCCATCATAACCTCCTTGTTCTTGTATTCAGTACCTTAACCACTTTGTGTATGGGTTCAGCTATCCTCAATGATCTCTAGCTTAAATAATATCCTTCCTACACCAGAACTGGATGCAGTATTCCAGAAGACGCCTCACTAATATCTTGTACAACCTCAACGTGACTTCCCAACTCCTATAATCAAAGGACTAGCATGAAGGCCATTTGGCACGCTTGCCTTCATGCCTTTTTAACCACCCCGTCTATATGTGTCACAAACTCCAAAGAATTATGTTCCTGAACTCTTTGGTTCCTCTGTTCCACAGCACTGCCCAAGGTCTTACCATTAATTGTATAAGCCCTACCCTTATTTGTTGTGCCAGTACTCGCTTTTATCCGGATTGAATTCCATCTGCTGTTTTTCAGCCCATTGACCCATTTGATCAAGATCCCTTTGTAATCTAAGAAAACCTTTTTCACTGTTTACTATGCCACCAATTTTGGTGTTGTCCACAAGCTTACTAATCATGCCTTCTATATTCTCACCCAAATGATTTATGTAAATAACAAGCAAAAGAGGCCCTAGCACTGATCCCTGGTGACAGGCCTCCAGTCCAAAATGCAACTCTCCACCACCACTATTTCCTGCTGTTAAGCCAATTATGTATCCAACGGGCAATCTCACCCTGAATCCTTGTGACCTAACTTTACTAATTATTCTACATGCAGAACCTTGTTGGAGACTTTATGAAAGTCCAAGTAAACACCGTCTATCGCTCTGCCCTCATCAATCTTTTTGGTAACTTCCTTAAAAAAAAGTTTGTGGAATACGATTTTCCTTGCACAAAACAGTGCTGACTATCCCTAATCAATTTTTGTCTATAAATTGTATTTTTTATAATCACCTCTAACAATTTACCCACAACTGAAATCAAACTCTGTCTATAGTTCCCTGGTTTCTCCTTACAACCTTTCTAAACAAAGGTACAACATTAGCCACCCTCCAGTTATCAGACACCTCGCCCATAGTTATAGATGATACAAATATTTCTGCAAAGGGCCTCTCTTTCCTCCCTTTTCACTTTTTCATTCTGGGTTACATTAGATCAGGTCCCAGAGCTTCATCCATCTTTATATTCTCTAAGACCACCTGAACTTCCTCTTCTGTAATGTGAACTGTTAAAACATCAAAATTTCTTTGTGTTCTGTAGTCTCCCTTTCTTTCTACACAGTAAAAATTGACGTGAAATATTTATTTAGTATCTCTCCCCACCTCCTGGGGTTCAACAAAAATATCACTTTGTTGCTGTTTAAGGGGCCTTACCTTCAAAGTTCCATTTGTTTTGCCCGAGAGTGGCGGGAATCTTAAGACATTTAAAGTATTTAGCTGAGCACTTTAAATGCCATTGTATACAAGGGTATCGGCCAAATGCTGGAAAAGGGAATTGCAATAGGTACATGTCTGACAACTGGCACAGACATAATCTTGCAATATGTTTTGTCACTTAAAATGTATGTACATGCATCTCGTGGTCCCTCTATCCATGAGCAATCTTTAGAACTGTCATCTTTTGAAAGCTACTTGAAATGCAGGGTAATTAAGAATAAAATAAACATTGTTGTGTTTGGCAACATGATGGAAAATCGAGAAATTATTTTGACTTTTCCTCAAGAGTTTTTTTGGAGTTTGCCACAAGAGTTTTCTTGAGTACCATTGGCAAAAATTCAAGCACCATTTGGACCCAAGGATTTCAAGATATTTCTGACTGGGCAAGCTTTACTGGATCCATCTGTGTCCATGTTCCAAGTACTGAACCCGGCTTTTCGTGTTGGGATCAGGCGAAATATTGAGATTTGGATTCGGTTTAGTAGCTGGAACATGTTGACAGGTACAGAATGGATTTCACATTCATTCACATGGATTTTTCAATTATTTTATTCACATATTTATGAAGATGGAAAAACAACTTGTGATTTGCTTGAATTTATATTAAAAAAAGCAGCTTAAAAATGAATTTTGTCCACAAGCCTGGACTTCCTGTTTGACTACACAGGCTACCTCTGAGCCTTTCAAAGAAAATTGTCATTTGTAGAATTTCCAAGTTAAATACGTCATTGAAGTCTCCAGTAACTTTGACATTACAATTTATTTTTAAGCTATTTGTTGGAGTAAACCTGTATTGAATTAAATTCGGTTGGAATTTTTAAAGTTAACTTAATCTATAAAATCCATTTTTAGGAACAACGACTGAGACAGAGAAAAACTGAAACTGAGGAAAGTTTGCAAAAGAGGTTGGCAGCAGCAAAATTGGACATGGAATTCAGTAAGTATTTGAACAAATATTTGCTGATGTTCTATCTGTGTTTTGTACCAGTAAAACTTCCTATTTATGATGGTGGCATGTAGCAGTAACAGTGTAGAATACTGGGTATAGCTAAAATGCATATTATCATGTACTATATTTGAATAGAGTCATAGAGATGTGCAGCATGGAAACAGATCCTTCGGTCCAACCCGTCCATGCCGACCAGCTATCCCAACCCAATCTAGTCCCACCTGCCAACACCTGGCTCATATCACTCCAAACCCTTCCCATTCATATACCCATCCAAATGTCTTTTAAATGTTGTAATTGTACCAGCCTCCACCACTTCCTCTGGCAGCTCATTCCATATGCGTACCACCCTCTGCATGAAAAAACTGCCCCTTAGGTCTCTTCTATATCTTTCCCCTCTCACCCTAAACCTATGCCCTGTAGTTCTGGACTCCCCCACCCTAGGGAAAAGACTGTGTCTATTTATTCTATCCGTGCCCCTCATAATTTTGTAAGCCTCTCTAAGGTCATCCCTCAGCCTCTGGCGCTCCAGGGAAAACTGCTTCAGCTTGTTCAGCCTCTCCCTGTAGCTCAAATCCTCTAGCCATGGCAACATCCTTGTAAATCTTTTCTGGACCCTTTCAAGTTTCACAACATCTTTCCAATAGGAAGGAGACCAGAATTGCACGCAATATTCCAACAGTGAATAACTTCAAAGCACAGGCAGGCGCATAGCTGAGATTTTTTTGAAATAGAAATAAATTGGGATGGAGTTAGGATGATCAATACAATGAAACATGTCTGTGATAAATCTTTGTCCTGCAGGTAAGGAGCCTGGTATATTTGATGAAGTACTAATTAATGATGTTTTAGAAGATACCTATATTCGGTTGAGATCGGTTCTTAGTGAGGTAAGCTAAAGGTGGATCAGCCTGCACATTTTATCTTTAGTGAGAGCACTGATCTAATAGTATACTAAACCTTTTTGCTGGTTCTAACGTGGCCATTTTAACCTGATGAGAACAAAGTAGTATGCTGTAAAATCAACTGTATGATCACTCCTTCGGTTGTTATGGGGGATTTCAACATGCAGGTAGACTGGGAGAATCAGGATGGTATTGGACCTCAAGAAAGAGACTTTGTGGAGTGCCTCCGAGATGGATTCTTAGAACAGCTGGTGCTGGAGCCGACCAGGGAGAAGGCAATTCTGGATCTGGTATTGTGCAACAAACCAGAAATGATCAGGGACCTCGAAGTGAAGGAGCCATTGGGAAGTAGTGACCATAATACAATAAGCTTCAATCTGCAATTTGAGAGGGAGAGGGTACAATTGGAAGTGACAATATTTCTGTTGAATAAAGGGAACTATGGAGCTATGAGGGAGGAGCTGGCCAAAGTTCAATGGTGCAATACCTTAGCAGGGATGACAGTGGAGGAACAAGGGCGGATATTTCTGTGTATAATGCAGAAGATGCAGGATCAGTTCATTCCAAAAAGGAAGAAAGATCCTAGGAAGAGGCATGGGTGGCCGTGGCTGACGAGGGAAATTAAGAAACATATAAAGTTAAAAGAGAAAAAGTATAACACAGCAAAGATAAGTGGGAAAACGGAGCACTGGGAAGCTTTTAAAGGCTGTCAGTTCAGAAATGTTTTTGATATATGGTAGTGTGGCTAGTCCTTTGGGTTGTGGCATGTCCTCATTCTGTTATCTTTCCCTTTGGCATCTGTTGATGGAATTGCGGGGGTATCCGTTTTTGGCGAATACATTGTGTTCTTCTTCCTCTTTTTGCAGTTCTGTGTACTGCAATATGTTGTGGCCCTTTTGAACAGTGTCTTGATGCAACTTCTTTTGTGTGTGTTGGGGTGGTTGCTTTCGTAGTTTAGGACTACGAAAGATCCTAGGAGGAGGCATGGGTGGGGGCCGTGGCTGATGAGGGAAGTTAAGAAACATATAAAGTTAAAAGAGAAAAAGTATAACACAGCAAAGATAAGTGGGAAAATGGAGGACCCGGAAGCTTTTAACGAACAACAGAGGATTACTAAGAAGGAATTACGCAGAGAAAAAATGAGGTACGACGGTAAACTGGTCAAAAATATAAAGAAGGATAGTAAAAGCTTTTTTAGGTATGTGAAAGACAAAAAAATGGTTAAAACTAAAATTGGGCCCTTGAAGACAGAAACAGGGGAATATATTACAGGGAACAAAGAAATGGCAGAAGAATTGAATTGGTACTTCAGATCTGTGTTCAATAAAGAAGGATAGTAAACGCTTTTTTAGGTAGGTGAAAGGCAAAAAAATGGTTAAAACGAAAATTGGGCCCTTGAAGACAGAAACAGGGGAATATATTACAGGGAGCAAAGAAATGGCAGAGGAATTGAATTGGTACTTCAGATCTGTGTTCATTGGGGAAGACACAAGCAATCTCCCTGAGGTAACAGTGGCTGAAGGACCTGAACTTAAGGGAATTCATATTTGCCAGAATTGGTGTTGGAGAGACTGTTAGGTCTGAAGGTTGATAAGTCTCCGGGGCCTGATGGTCTACATCCCAGGGTACTGAAGGAGGTGGCTCGAGAAATCGTGGATGCGTTGGTGATTATTTTCCAGAGTTCGATAGATTCGGGATCAGTTCCTGCGGATTGGAAGGTGGCTAACGTTGTAGCACTTTTTAAGAGAGGTGGGAGAGAGAAAGCAGGAAATTATAGACCAGTTAGTCTTACCTCAGTGGTGGGAATGATGCTGGAGTCTATTATAAAGGATGAAATTACGACACATCTGGATAGTAGTAACAGGATAGGTCAGAGTCAGCATGAATTTATGAAGGGGAAATCATGCTTGACTAATCTTCTGGAATTTTTTGAGGATGTAACTCTGAAGATGGTCGAGGGAAATCCAGTAGATGTAGTGTACCTGGACAGAAAGCTTTTGATAAAGTACCACATGGGAGGTTAGTGAGCAAAATTAGGGCACATGGTATTGGGGGCAAAGTTGGATTGAAAGTTGGTTGGCTAATAGGAACCAAAGGGTAGTGATAAATGGCTCCATTTCGGAATGGCAGGCAGTGACCAGTGGGGTACCGCAGGGATCAGAACTGGGACCACAGCTTTTTACAATATAT
>NC_057714.1:109758436-109810925 GCF_004010195.1 Chiloscyllium plagiosum | reverse complement strand
AAGCATGCAGGTAGAGCAGGTAGTGAAGAAGGCTAATAGCATGCTGGCCTTCATAACAAGAGGGATTGAGTATAGAAGCAAAGAGGTTCTTCTGCACCTGTACAGGGCCCTGGTGAGACCACACCTGGAGTACTGTGTGCAGTTCTGGTCTCCAAATTTGAGGAAAGACATTCTGGCTATTGAGGGAGTGCAGCGTAGGTTCACGAGGTCAATTCCTGGAATGGCGGGATTACCTTACACTGAAAGACTGGAGCGACTGGGCTTGTATACCCTTGAGTTTAGAAGACTGAGAGGGGATCTGATTGAGACATATAAGGCCCCGGGGACTTATCACCCTTCAGACCTAACAGTCTCTCCAACACCAATTCCTGGCAAATATAAATTCCCTTCAGTTCACGTCCTTTAGCCACTGTTACCTCAGGGAGATTGCTTGTGTCTTCCCCAGTGAACACAGATCTGAAGTACCAATTCAATTCTTCTGCCATTTCTTTGTTCCCTGTAATATATTCCCCTGTTGCTGTCTTCAAGGGCCCAAGGGGATCTGATTGAGATATATAAGATTATTAAAGGATTGGACACTCTGGAGGCAGGAAACATGTTTCCGCTGATGGGTGAGTGCTGAACCAGAGGACACAGCTTAAAAATAAGGGGTAGACCATTTAGGACAGAGATGAGGAGAAACTTCTTCACCCAGAGAGTGGTGGCTGTGTGGAATCCTCTGCCCCAGAGGGCAGTGGAGGCCCAGTCTCTGGATTCATTTAAGAAAGAGTTGGACAGAGCTCTCAAGGATAGTGGAATCAAGGATTATGGTGATAAGGCAGGAACAGGATACTAATTAAGGATGATCAGCCATGATCATATTGAATGGTGGTGCAGAATGGTGTGGCAGAATGGCCTACTCCTGCACCTAATGTCTATTGTCCTCATGCTCATCTCTGAAATAATTGATGTGTAATCCACATGGTGATTTATAACAGTTTTATCACTTTTGGTGCACTTATTAGACCATTTCCTTTTAACCTGGACCAACTGCATTCAAAGTATTTTAGTACTTTCTCCTTCTGCTCCCTTACCCCATCTTTTCGAAAGTAATAACTAGTATTACAGCACAATTTCAATTCACACTCTCCACTGGAAATGGATTTTTCATCACCCCACTTTCCATAATGAGTTTAAATTCTAAATTGCTTTCCCTTCAATTTGTTACCTGTTCATATTTCATTTTTTCTGAACGTATACTGGATTGCCTCAGTCGATGGCTCATCCTATCAGTTTATACATGTCTTTTCGGAGCAGAGAAACAGCAATAAGTACCAAGAATGAATGTTTCAGATTATAACTTTAAGCACCTAGTCAAAGAGATTCACCCCTCCTTTTGAGTAACAGGAGCACCTCAGCTATTCCATCCCTAGCATAATCTTCTTGAAAACAGCTTCCCTCTTTTTAAGAAAGAATCACCTTTCCACGGTAATTTAACACATCACTAAGGCTGGCCAGCATACAGTTATCACAGGTAAAATCTTCCAGAAGGCAAAACTTTTCACAAACTCTGTAGTGTGCAGAGTATTCTAATGTAATATTAAATTATTTGTTTAGTCTTGAAAGTGCTGGTCATGATGTTAATAAACTTAGAAATATTCAGTATTAAGTATCTGAAAATTTTGTAGTCCTACAATCACTAAGAGAAGGAACAGCACTTGGAGGAGAACTGTAAGATTCCAAAGTATTGAGATTAAGAACCAGCTATTACACGTTTTAGTAAGAAAACTTGCCAGGACACTTAGAGAGCCTTCACCTCTTTGGACAGTGTCTAGGGATTGTTAACAACATCCAAAAAGCAACGTGCAACAGCCCTCAGCACTGCAAAGTATCAGCTGAACCCAAAAACAGCCAAACTACTTCTCTGAAAAGACATGTGGAAACCTGAAAAGCAGTTCAGATTAATAAAAATAGATTTTGTTTTGAGTTATGTCTCACTTTTTTGAGATTTAAGAAAAACTTACTTTATCTTGTGTTTTATTATAGGAAATTCAAAGAGTGAGAGCTTTGCAGAACTGAACTATTCCAAACTCCATCCCACTCAAAAATGTTAACGTTATATTCCCTCAATGTATACTAAGTGAGAAGAATAAAAATTTCCAAAATACCAATGTATGTATTTAATATCTTAGTGTGCTCTTTTATTTTTGTTTGTCGGCTGTTGTTGCACTGGCATTCCATTTTTTGCCGGTGTCTATTGTCCTTGGGATGTTTTATGAATAATAGGGAATACTTTTTTTAATATAAGCAAAATGATGGCATATTGCTCGTTATAATCCACTTTCTTTCTGTAATGCTTTGCGGGAAGTAATTGTTCAATTTTTATAGCTAGTGTTTTTTTTAAAGTGTATATACTAGATATCGTTATACCATCAACAGAATAGAGACTCTCTGAACACAAGTTACTAGTACTGTTATATCTGTAATGTAAGTAATTGTGAATAGACCATGAACATAATTACTGTATTGAAGTAGAAAGAGAAGAATTATTTTGATGAAGAGATATGTCAGTTTTTGAGTTCTCCCATCAAGCAAAATTATTTACAACTGTCTTTGGGATTAAATAAAACTAATAAGAAACGATGGAATGCTGTGTTTATTTTATAGCTAAAACTGTTAGGGCAGTGACCACAGTTATGAAAGAAATCCACTGGCCAAAGAGCATCTACAGCAAGATTGTATATGAACAATCAAAATTTCAGGTATGGAACATGAAGATCGTTTGTAGACTTGCATTTCAATAAAAGCTGAGGCAGGAAATCCTTGAATGTAGATATAAGAGCATTTCATAATTTGTACTTGAGGTATAGTTAAAGTTTGAAGTAAAGATCAATATTTTTCCCATCAAGAGAAAAGGGAATGAACAAGGGAAGTTATGGGTCAGTTCTAATAATCCTCACATGGAACAAATAAGTTCTAGAATCTACACGATGAAATTTTCCAGATACCAAATTTAGGTTAATGCTTGACACTATGCATCATACATTTAGGTAACAAGTTTGGAGCCTAAAACGAAAATGTCAGCAGGAGGAGCACTTCTTGCCTTTAACCTGACAGACAGGGAAGACAAATAGTCCAAGAGTTAGCAAGGACAAATGAATCCTTCATTATCAAACAACTGGCCTGTGCATGCTCTGTCTACAAGTAATGAATTTTGGTGCTATATGTATGCGACAAATATGACTGGCAGATCAGACTAAATAGTATGTCTTTTTGGCTGTTTGCAATAGGTAGATATTGACCATACTTGCAAAACTTGAAGCATAATATCTAACGTTGCATTTGGATAACTCTTGTAAGTATGTTGAGAATTATAATATGGACTGATTTAAGATTATCATATGGACTTGCAATGTGATTCATGTAGCTTCTGGCAAGCCTATATGTGCCATATGTTTGGGTCTGTCCTCAGCAGGGAGTAGGAACATATCTGAAAGGATAAGAACTTCTGAATTAGATGAATTGGGAATTATAATTCCCCAGTGAATTCTTCATCATTTACTTCCCATCCAGTCAGCACCTTTTTGTATGTATGTTGCTGCCTTTGAAATTTGGCATTCCTGTGTCTGTCCTGAGCGCAGAATCATAGAATCTCTACAGTACAGAGAAGAGGCTATTTGGCCTATCAGGTCTGCACTGACCCTGTGAACAGTATCCCATCCAGGGAGAATGTACAAACTGTATCCAATCACTCAAGGCTGGAATCAAACCTGGGTCCCAGGTACGCTGTGAAGGAGCAGTGCTAACCACTGTGCCACCCCTAAGAGGAAAATCTTCAACAGTTTGTCAATTGTCATGGTCAAGATGAAATTGCTAACATTTCTCTACTGTTGTGATTGTCCAGAAACAGCTTTCACAAATTAAGTAATTTTAAATCAATTTGTAAACAGCAAAATTTATTGAAAGAATAAGACACATACATACTTAGAATATTGACTTCCATGCAGTTTACAGATTTGTATTTAAAATATTCTTAACTAGAATAAGACACTCAAACTGCTAGCTTTTGTTTCTGTTCTACTTAAACATGTATGGATCATGGTAGCCAGATATCCACAAAGTAAAAGCAAGTTACTGTGGATGCTGGAATCTGAAACCAAAAGAGAAAATGCTGGAAAATCTCAGCAGGTCTGGCAGCATCTGTAAGGAGAGAAAAGAGCTGACAAAGGGTCAGTTAGACTTGAAACATCAGCTCTTTTCTCTCCTTACAGATGCTGCCAGACCTGCTGAGATTTTCCAGCATTTTCTCTTTTGGATCCACAAAGTAACTGCACATTTAAATTTGTAATTCCAAAAAAAACAGCAGCTGAATGAATCTTTTAAAAGAATTTATCTTTGGAAAATTAATAAAAGTTGAGCAAGGCATCAAATCAGAACAATAACTCAATTACAGTAGTCGGTCACATACTAAAATTGAGACTGCAATATTAATGCAGAAACCCCTCTGCCAACCCAAAAGTGTGTGGAATTTGATAATGTGGCTGAATTTGAAAATTTAGGCCTTTTAATTGTCTACATATACTAGTGTATGTAATATAATCTATACTTCTAAATTTTAAACTATTTTGCTTTCACAAGGCTTCTAATTTAATTGCTAGGATATGTTGATAGCTATGCAGTAGTTAATCAAATATGTTAGAATGACTGGGGAACTAATTAGCACGGCCGTTTTCATTGTTTGAGAATGGAAGCAATTTGTCAGCTCCATCCTTTGTTGACTCTAACCTATACATTATATTTGTAGGGTAGGTCCTTCTACAAATCAAGCAGTGTTGAAAGCAGGAAGTGAACACTACAGCATGCATAGGGTGTTAAACATGACAGGTTGTTTCTTTGGATATTGAAATTTGATCTGCATATTCATTTTCAAGATTTGGGCATCACTGCTATATTGCACTGAAGTCTTACATCTCGAGCTGCTGGCAAAGATTAGTTAAGAGTTAGTTCCAAAGAACATACATATTGACCTTGAAACATAAATTGTCTTTGTGTCTCCATAGATTCTGTCAGGCAAATTTATGTTTTAGAGTAGTCGTGCAGCCTGGAAAATAACGGATACTTCCATGCAACCAGTCCAAGCTGACCATGATCCCAAACCAAATTAGTCCGATCTGCCTGCCATTTTGAGTATTAATATTTTGGTATGGGACAGGACTTAGAGTGGGTTTTCCTCCCTGACAAGCATCAGTGAGCCAGTGACAGTTCAAAATTACTAACACAATTTTTTTTATAAACTAGGTTTTTTTTAAAAGGGAATTCAACTTCTCAAACTGCTATGGTAAAACTTGAATTTGCATTATTTCAACCTCTGCAACACTAGTCTAGTAATATAAAAATTTAATATTTTTGAAAAGATTGAAATTTCAGAAATTATATACATGTTTGCAGTGAATTTGTTTATCCAAGCTTTTGTGGAACATTTTTCCTCAAATGATGTTGAACATTTAGTTTTTCTCTGTTGATTGGTTCACTACAGTGCATTTTTGATATGTGCTTCTATCTGTTCCAACATAGCAAACACAATAATTAGATTTGTTTCTTTACTATCCCACAAGAGCCCACCTCTTCTTGCTCACATGCTGCTTCATGGTGAAGGATCAGTATTCGGATATGTTCAGCAAAGGAAGGGAAGTGGTGAGAGGCTCCTATAATATATACTAATGCAAAAAGATTATACTTCATTTCTTATGCTACAACTGAAGTTAATGTTTGATATATTTAAATTTTTACCACTCATTATTGGATCAACTTCTGTCTCGTGCACGAAGGCTGCTGACCAAATTGTTTAAATGCGTACTGATTCAAGATTGGGAAAACAAGTTATGGCCTTGCAAACCAATTTTCCTTCATGGCATAGCTTCTCTAACTTTGCAAATTAAAAACAGATCAATTAAAGATATTCTGGATATTCAATCTCTTTCTTGTTTCACTATCACTGAAACATGAGCACCTCATGCTTTGTACTTAGAAGCATCCTCCGTTTCTCACGTTGTTTTAGATAATTTCTGAGTTTTGTTGTTTGAAAGAAAATCATCGAATGTCTTGGGTTCATTTGTGAATAGTCTTGTAACCATGGGAATGAACGACATTCTGAAGCACATGGCCTTCCCCTGTAACATACCATATGGAAGAAAAATGTAATTGTCTCACATGCCATGATATACAAGCAGTGTTAGAGCGCCTCATAGATTTTAAAGAAGACTTTAAATTACTCCAATTCTCAAGCCCCAGCACTGGTATCTGCTGACTTGTTTCAGCGGCCCTTATGATAGTCACTACAGTCAGACTATTCACCTATGGAGGACCTCACAAATGAGCCTGATAATTACTTTTACAATTCTTAATAAATATGTACTAACAGCAGAGAAAGTTGTACTCAAGAGCATGATCAATTTCTGCCCTAACTGAGATCTAAGATTAACTTAATTTGGATAAAGATCCAAATTTGGGCGGCACGGTGGCACAGTGGTTAGCACTGCTGCCTCACAGCGCCAGAGACCCGGGTTCAATTCCCACCTCAGGTGACTGACTGTGTGGAGTTTGCATGTTCTCCCCGTGTCTGCGTGGGTTTCCTCCGGGTGCTCCGGTTTCCTCCCACAGTCCAAAGATGTGCAAGTCAGGTGAATTGGCCATGCTAAATTGCCCGTAGTGTTAGGTAGGGGGAAATGTAGGGGTATGGGTGGGTTGTGCTTCGGCGGGTCGGTGTGGACTTGTTGGGCCGAAGGGCCTGTTTCCACACTGTAATGTAATGTAATGTAATCAAACTGATTGTATATCTTGTCTCTGAGCCATTAGCAGCTAATTTGATTCACATTTTATTTTTCCCAACCTTCCGTAGCTGGTGCATGTTCAAAGGCATTAATTAGGTGACCAGGCAGGTGCATTTTATATTCTATTCATAGAGTCATAGAGATGTACAGCACAGAAACAGACCTTTCAGTTCAACGTGTCCATGCCAACTGGATATCCTAAATTAATCTAGTCCCATTTGGCCCATATCCCTCTAAACCTTTCCTGTTGTACCCATCCAGCTGCCTTGTAAATGTTGTATGGATGCAGTATTTTAAACTGATTTAGGGCATATATAAGTTATACATTAAGTTTATAATTTAACTAGTTAAATTACCTAATAAAACTACAGCTTACATCTGAATGACACTTTAAAACTTGAAATTCTGATTAATTAAACTCCGATAAAGACATCAGAGCAGGTGATGTGTTACAACTTAAGAATGTTGCACATGGTGGACACCAGTGTGATCCTCAGCAAGCACATCAGCAATGTGTTTGTTTCAAGAGCCAGTCACATCCTTTGAGGAAGGAAGTACTGTAATTTTGATTTAGTTAGCAAGTCATAAACGTAGAGCTGCAGAAAGGATTTCTCCTCCCAGAAACAAGGGAGGAGGTGGGGAGGAAGGTCCATTTTTTTTCTAAATTCACTGATGGAACATGAGCATCACTGGCTAGGGCAGCATTTATCCCTAGTTGCCCTTGAGAGGCTGAGCTGCTTTCTTGAACTGTTGCTGTAGGTAGCCATACAAAATACCGTTAGGGAAGGAATATCAGGATTTTGACATAGTGATATATTCCAAATCAGGATGGTTGAGTGGCTTGGAGGGAAACATGTTCGTGATGTTCCCATCTATCTGTGGCCCTATCTTTCCAGATGGAAGTGGCTGAGAGTTTGGAACGTGCTGTCAAAGGTTCTTTAGCAAGTTTCTGCAACACATTTTGTTGTTAGTACACATTGCTGCTATTGAGTGTCAGTAGTTGGGTGACTGAATGCATATAGATGTTGTGCCAGTCAAACATGCTGGTTTGTCCTGGATGGTGTCAACCTTCTGAATTGTTGGAGCTGCACCTATCCAGGCAAGTGAAGAGTATTCCGTTACACTCCTGATTTGTGCCTTGTCGACGGTAGACAGGTTTTGGAAAACAGGAGGTGAGTTAATTGCCACAAAATTCCTAACTTCTGGCCTGATCTTGCAACCTTGTATTTTCATGATGAGTCCAGATCAGTTTCTGGTCAATGGTAATCCACAGGATTATGATGGTGGGGAATTTAGTGATGATAATGTCATTGAATTCAAGGTGTGGTGGTTAGATTATTTAAGATGATCATTGCTGGGCATTTATGTGGTTGTTATTGCTAGTTTGATTTATTGTTATCACATGTATCTAAGTACAGTGAAATGTTTTGTCTTGTGAGCAGTACAGGCAGATATAGCAAACAAGGACATAAGATCATAGGGAGCTTAGACAGAGTGAGATATACAAGGTTAATGGCTGCACAAGAGATGAACAAAGCAAGATCAATATTAGCTTTGAAATTAGAGATATCTTTGCCTCTTTTCAGCCGAAGTCTGGATATTGTCCTGATCATCTTGTATTTGAACATGATCACTTCAGTATCTGAGGAGTTGCGAATGGTGCTGAACATAGTACAATCATCAGCGAACAATTCTACTTCTGATTTTATGGAGGGTAGGTCATTTGAAGCAGCTGAAGATGGTTTGGCCGAGGACATGACTCTGAGGAACCCACAGAGCTCTTGTGGCACAATGGTAGTGTCCCTGACTCCTGGCCACAAAGGCCTGGCTTCATGAAGCACCTACTTCAAAGGTTTCTCATGACATATCTGAATAGGTTAACTTTTTAAAAATCTGCTCTGAGGAACCCCCTCCAGAGATTATCCTGAGATGACTGACCTCCAACATACACAACCAGCTTTCTATGTGCCAGCTATGACCCAAACACTGGAGCGTGTTCCCCAGATTCCTATTGACTCCAGTTTTGCTAGGCTGTGATGAGGTCAGTTGGTGAATGGCCCTGGTGGAACCCCAACTGCACTGAATGACAGATGTGCTTAAGAAAAGCAAGAAAAATGAATTCTCACCCTGGGTTAACACACAATGTATTCTTCAGAAACAAAACTGCTCCTTGTGAAAGGCCAGCATAACATCTCCCGAGCTTGACTTTCCCTTTCCTTATATTCTTTTCTTTATCACAATCTTTATCAGATCTAAAAGGACAATCCGCACTTAACCTACAAGAGAATGGAAATAAGATCTGTTTGGCAATCTTTGCATACATTCCATTTGTATTTCTTATTTCTTTCATTGTCTCTCTCCTCCCTCTCCATGCATTACTTTAAAAGATTTTAATATGCCTTGTTCAAGGTGCAGCTCAGTCAACAGCTGTTAGTAAGTGGGTGAAAGCTTTCCCAGGTATGTTGCCACTTCATCTTCTGTTCCTTACTGGAAAACACTCCTGGATTGTGACTTTGCGTTGCTCCTTGCGGTTAGGATCGTGTGACATAGGGGAACATAAAGGATTATGCTGCTTTACATAATCTGAACGTGCGACCGATTTTATCAGATTTATTCATTTAACTGCACAACATGGAATCAGTACCAATTGTTCTCTAATGTAGTACCGATGATCACTATATTATCATTTTCTAGTAAATTCTTTTATCAAGAGGAAAACAATTTTTATTTCATATAATTTTTCTTTTGTAAATGATGGGTGTAAGGTGAGAGGATGGATGGGTGTGGGGTTGTGCAGAATATGTAAATTACTAATTGTACAGGATTTAGTTAAGTCAGAGATATTGAGCCAAACAACTCACATTGTAAAGGTTAGTACACCGACTGCCCAGATATCTGTCTCTGGAACAACTGCCTTCCCTTCCAGAATTTCTGGAGCTGAAAAAGGAAAACTTTAACTTGTAAACTGTAATATTACATAAGATATGTATATGTGAAAAATGCATTTAATAATCAATCAATCTTATAGCTATCCAAATTGGAATTGTCATTCATTCCCCACTTGATTAAAAAAGTGACAAAATTAGATCTGTGTCATAAAGATATCATTTCCAGTTTTGAATCCAGTATTATAGGAAAAACTTAAGGATGTCAGAACTCTAAATTCCATTTGAGAATGTCTTTTCCAAATACCATGTGCTCTTGACAGGAAGAAAATGCACAGGAGTGCAAGAAGGTGCAACTTAGACCTATTTTTCTACCTTTAAAATCTATGTCCTTTTTGCCTGTCAAAACAGGCTGTTGATTTGTTCTTTCGTCGCATATGGCCATTGCTCCAGAAATGAGCTGTTCTGGCTACTCCTAATAATGTCTTATGGTCTTGCAAGTATACTTTATTATGTTCCAGACTGAATTAGACATCACCTAATTAAATATAGGAGCAGATTTGTTGGGCCAAATTGCTTACTCCTGCTTCTATTTCTTATGATTGTAAATTAAGAAAATGTGATGATGAAACCTATTGATCATTGCTCAGGAAAGCAAATGAAAGAGTTTGGACTAAATGTGCACTGAAACTGAACTACAAATACACTGATACATCATTGTAACAACAGTAGATTCAACATCCATATATGACCAGTACTTTATGGAAACTGAACACTTTTTATGACTAAGCAGGTTGTTGCTATGAATAGCTGGAAATTAAATCCTTTCAGTTCTGCTGGGTAGTTTTGGAACTCAACAGGTGTTAGCTGTGAATTTCTGGGCAGTAGTTATATCTCTGAACCAAAAGTTCAATTTTCCCTTTGGAGACCTCTATATAAAATCTAGAATGACACTCCAATGGAATACTGATAGACATTAGCAAATATTATTTTTTCAGGCAAAAGATCTGGGGTAGATGTAAACGCTATTTCAAAGAAGTCAGTTCTACCTTGTGTGCTGGCCAACACCTATTTTTAAATAATATCAATATTAATAAAAATTACTGATCTTTTTTCTATTCATAAAATCATAGGACATAGAGACAGGAATAGGCTGTTCGGCCCCTTAAGCTGGTCCATCATTCAATAGGATCATGACTGATCCAACATTCCTCACGTCCACTTTCCTGCACTTTCTCCATAACCCTTTGATTCCCCAACTAATGAAGAATCTACCTTAACCTTAAATGTGTACAACTCTGGTCCTGCAGCTCTCCATGGCAAGGAATTCCAAAGACTCGACTCTCTGAGGGAAGAAATTCTTCCTTATCTCACTCTCTAAAATGGCATCAAATTATTGACACCACATCCTCTGGTCCTAGACTCTCCCATGAGGGGAAACATCCTCTCAGCATTTAGCCTGTCAAGCTCCTGAACAATTGTTTCAGTGTTTCAATGAGACCATTTCTCGTTCTTCTAAACTCTGGTGAACAACCTTTGCTCGTAAGACAATCCCTCCATACTGAGAATCATCCTCGTGAACCTTCCATGGACTGCCTCTGATGAAATTATACCTCCTTAATAAAGGGACCAAAACTCCTAACAGTACTCCAAATGTGGTCTCACCAGCACCTTGTACACCTGCAGTTAGAATTCTCTATTCTTATATTCCAACCCCTTTGAGATAAGGGCCAACATTCCATTAGCCTTCCTGATTACCTGCTCTACTTGTATAACAGCTTTGTGTTTTGTGCAGTTACCCTCAAATTCCTTTGTGTTGCGGATTTCTGGGTTTAAATACAATTCTTTGTTTTCCCTTCCAAAATGGGCAACTTTGCATTTCCCACCTTATTTTTCAGTAGTCTCTTTGGGAATTTAGAATAGTGGGAATGGTGGTTAAGGCAGTTGAATGTTCCTCTTGCAGAATGTGGGAGGTATGGGTCACCACTTAGTGTCCCTGCTGACTTCCTTTGCAGGAAGTGCACCCAACTTCAACTCCTCAAACATGCCTTAGGGTACTGGAGCTGGATGAACTTCGGATCATTCAGAGGTGGAGGGGGTTATTGAGAGGAGTTACAGGGAGATAGTCACACATCAGGTGCAAGAAAAAGGCAGGTGGGTTACAATCAGGGGACGGAAAGGGAACCGGCAGGTAGTGTAGGGAACCCCTGTGGCCATCTCCCTCAGTAACAAGTATATCGTTTGGATACTATTGGGGGGCCCTTCTTCCTGAAGAAGGGCTTATGCCCGAAACGTCGATTCTCCTGCTCCTTTGATGCTGCCTGACCTGCTTCGCTTTTCCAGCAACACATTTTTTAGCTCTGATCTCCAGCATCTGCAGTCCCCACTTTCTCCTACTATTGGGGGGACCAACTTATCAGGGGTAAGCCATGGTGTACAAGTGTCTGGCAGAGTTGGTTCCTGTTGCTCAGAAGGGAAGGGGGGAGATGAGCATTACTCATTGGGGACTCCATATTAGGGGGGAGAGATAGGAGGTTCTGTGGAAACGAGACAGACTCATGGTTGGTGTGTTGCCTCCCAGGTACCAGGGTTTGTGATGTCTCAGACTGTGTTTTTGGGATCCTTGAGGGGGAGGGGTAGCAGCCCCTAGTTGTGGTCCCCATAGTCACCAACAACATAGGTAGGAAAAGGGATGGGGATTTAAGGCAGAAATTCTGGGAGCTAGGGTGGAAGCTTAGTGCTTGAACAAACAGTTGTTATCTCTAGTTTGTGGCCTGTGCCACGTGCTAGCGAGGTGAGGAATAGGGAGAGAGAGGAGTTGAACACATGGCTATAGGGATGGTGCAGGATGGACGGTTTTGGATTCCTGGATAATTGGAGCTCATTCTGGAGTAGGTGGGACCTCTACAAACAGGACAGTCTGCACCTGAACCAGAGGGGTGCCAATATTCTTTTTGGGGGGGGGGGAGGAATTTGCTAATGCTCTTTGGGAGGGTTTAAACTAATTCAGCAGGGGAATGGGAACCTAAATTGTAGTTCCAGTGTCCAGGAGGCGGAGAGCATTGAAGTCAGAAATGAGGTTTCAAGGTTGCAAGAGTTTACTGGCAAGCAGGAAGGTGGTTTGAAGTGTGTCTAGTTCAACCCAGAAGCATCTGGAATAAGGTGTGTGAACTTACAGCATGAGTTGGTACCTGGGACATTGATGTTGTGGCCATTTCAGAGACATGGATAGAACAGAGTACAGGAATGGTTGTTCAGGTTCCAGGATTTAGATATTTCAGCAAGAACAGATGGTAAAAAAGGGGGAGATGTGGCATTGTTAGTCAAGGACAGTATTACGATGGCAGAAAGGATGTTTGAGGACTCATCTACTGAGGTAGTATGGGTTGAGGTTAGAAACAGGAAAGGAGAAGTGACCCTGTTGGGAGTTTTCTATCGGGCTCCAAATAGTTCCAGAGATATAGAGGAAAGGATAGCAAAAATAATTCTAGATAGGAGCGAGAGCAACAGGGTAGTTTTTATGAGGGACTTTCACTTTCCAAATATTAACTGGAAATACTATAGTTCGAGTACTTTAGATGGGTAAGTTTTTGTCCAACGTGTGCTGGATGGTTTTCTGACACAGTATGATAACATGCCAACAAGGGGCAAGGCCACATTGGATTTGGTACTGGGTAATGAACCCGGCCAGGTGTTAGATTTAGAGGTCGGTGAATACTTTGGTGATAGTGACCATAATTCAATTGTTTACTTTAGTGATGGAAAGGGATAGAGTTATCGCTGGGGGAAAGGCAATTATGAGGCGATTAGGCAATAGTTAGGATGCATGGAATGGGAAGGAAACTGCAGGGAATGGGCACAATTAAAATGTGGAGCTTATTTAAGGAACAGCTACTGCATGTCCTTGACAAGTATGTACCTGTCAAGCAGGGAGGAAGTGCTCGAGCGAGGGAGCTGTGATTTACTAAAGAAGTTGAATATCTTGTCAAGAGGAAGCAGAAGGCTTATGTTAGGATGAGATGTGAAAGCTCAGTTAGGGTACTTGAGAGTTATAAGTTAGCCATGAAAGACCTAAAAAGAGAGCTAAGAAGAGCCAGGAAGGGACATGAAAAGTCGTCGGCAGATAGGATCAAGGAAAATGTTAAAGCTTTCTAAAGGTATATTAGGAATAAGATAATGACTAGAAAAGGATTACGCCAATTAAGGATAGCAGTGGGAAGTTGTGAGTGGAGTCCGAGGAGATGGGGAAGTGCTAAATGAATATTTATCATCAATATTCACAATGGAAAAAGACAATGTTGTTGAGGAGAATACTGAGATACAGGCTACTAGGATTGAGGTTCACAAGGAGGAGGTGTTGGCAATTCTGGAAAGTGTGAAAATAGATAAGTCCCCTGGGCTGGATGGAATTTATCTTAGGATTCTCTGGGAAGCCAGGGAGGAGATTGCAGAGCCTTTGGTTTTGATCTTTATATCGTCATTATTAACAGGAATACTGCCAGAAGACTGGAGGATAGAAAATGTCCCCTTGTTCAAGAAGTGGAGTAGAGACAACCCTGGTAACTAAAGACAAGTGAGCCTTACTTCGGTTGTGGGTATAGTGTTGGAAAAGGTTATAAGACAGAGGGTTTATAATCATCTAGGGAGGAATAAGTTGTTTAGGGATAGTCAACACGGTTTTGTGAAGGGTAGATTGTGCCTCACAAACCTTATTGAGATCTTTGAGATGGTGACCAAACAGGTGGATGAGGGTAAAGTGGCTGATGTGGTGTATATGGATTTCAGTAAGGCTTTTGATAAGATTCCCCAAGGTAGGCTATTGCACAAAATATGGAGGCATGGGATTGAGGGTGATTTAGCGGTTTGGATCAGAAATTGGCTATCTGAAAGAAGACAGAGGATGGTTGGTGGGAAATGTTCATCCTGGAGTTCAGTTACTACAACAGTACCGCAAGGATCTGTTTTGGTGCCACTGCTGTTTGTCATTTTTATGAATGATCTGGATGAGGGCGTAGAAGGATGGGTTAGTAAATTCGCGGATGACACTAAGGTCGGTGGAGTTGTGGATAGTGCTGAAGGATGTTGCAGGTTGCAGGTTACAGAGGGACATAGATAAGCTGCAGAGCTGGGCTGAGAGGTGGCAAATGGAGTTTAATGTGGAAAAGTGTGAGGTGATTCACTTTGGAAGGAGCAACAGGAATAAAGAGTACTGGGTTAATGATAAGATTCTTGGTAGTGTAGATGAGCAGAGAGATCTTGATGCCCATGTACATAGATCTCTGAAAATTGCCACCCAGGTTGATAGGCATACGATGTGTTAGCTTTTATTGGTAGAGGGATTGAGTTTCAGAGCCACAACGTCATGCTGTAGCTGTACAAAACTCTGGTGCGGCCGCAGTTGGAGTATTGCATACAGTTCTGGTCACTGCATTATAGGAAGGGTATGGAAGCATTGGAAGGGATGCAGAGGATATTTATTAGGATGTTGCTATGGAGGGAAGGTCTTATGAGGAAAGACTGAGGGACTTGAGGCTGTTTCCGTTAGAGAGAAGAAGGTTGAGAAGTGCCTTAATTGAGACATATAAGATAATCAGAGGGTTAGATAGGGTGGACAAGTGAGAGCCTTTTTCCTCAGATGATGATGGCTAGCACAAGGGGACATAGCTTTAAATTAAGGAGTGATAGAAATAGGATAGATGTCAGAGGTAGTTTCTTTACTCAAGAGAATAGTAGGGGAGTGGAATGCACTGCCTGCAACAGTTGTAGACTAGCCAACTTTAAGGGCATTTAAATGGTCATTGGATAAACATATGGATGAAAATGGAATAGTGTAGGATAGATAGATTTCAGATTGGTTCCACAGGTCAGTGAAACATTGAGGGCAAAAGAGCTTGTACAGCGCTGTAATGTTCTACATTCTTTACTTTATTTGCAAACTTTTTGCCCACTTATTTAACTTCTCATTATCTCTCTGTAAATTATATTCGTCTCGCAACCTGCCTTTCCACCTATTTTTGTGTCATGTGCAAATCTGGCTACAATACATTCACTTCCTCCCTTCAAGTCATTCATAAATATATAATAGTTGTGCTCCCAGTATTGATCCCTGTGGAACCCCACTGGTCATAGGTCATTAACCTGAAAAAGAACCCCTTTTTCCACTTGTAATTTGCTGCCCATAGCAAATTCTCTATCCATGCCAACATACTGCCTCCAACAAGGTGGACTCTTATCTTAATTGTTTTACTCTTATGACTTAACCTTTTATGAGGTACATTGCCGAACATCCTTTGGATTTCCAAATACTGGTTTCCATCTGCTGGTTCGCCACTATCCACTCTGGTTGAGACTTCTTTGAAAAACTCTAATAAATTGTTGGACATGATTTCCCTTTCACAAAACCATGCTGACTCTACTTGATTTGATTCTGATTTTGCAAATGTTCTATAACTTGCGTAAAAATTAATTCTAATCCTTTTCCAAGAATAGATGTTCGGCTAATTTGTTTGTGTTCATGGAATGTTACTGTTCTCATATTAGCTATTACATTGCCTACATTGCCACATTTCATTGTGAGGAGTCACTAACATGAAACATGAGCTCTATTTCTTTCCATCTGCATGCTGCCTGACTCATTGGGTGTTTCCAGGTTTTTTTTTGTTTTTCTTTTGTTTTCCAGCATTGGCAGTATTCTGCTTTTCAATTATTGACAACAATTTACAGGCTGTCATGGATGAATGAGATGCAATACGAATGCAAGCATTTCTTTTTAATTGACAAATAAAATAAAAGTAAGCCTCACCCATATTCTCCATGAAGTCTCTGCACTTTTCTACCAACACAGGATGGCCTGGTAGCAGTATCTCAGCACTGCTGAAATCCAGCAGCTTCAATACATTGTGCTGCACAATGATCAAGTTCTCTGATTTTAGATCAAGGTGAACAGTATGATTGAGGTGGAGATATTCAACAGCACTGAGTATCTGTGTGAGCAACTCCACGACATGGTGTTCAGTGTAAGAGGTCCTACAATAGAATGAAAAAAATATCGTAATATTCACCTTCGATTATGTAACTAATTTTCTTCAGTCATACCTTTCAAACTAAAAATGGATGAAGTTCTTCTGGTTTCATAACTACTTGAAAGAAAATAATTGCAGGGATATAGAGTAAGTATAGGACTAATATTATACCTCACTGGGGTAGCACACTGGAAATCAAGCCTCGCCATTTCTGTAGTCACAAAATTTAAAGATTTTTTAAAAGGTACACATAGTTCCTCAATTTACCGGTCAGGTAGACCCAGGTTGACATAAAACATGTCTGGTATTTGTACTTAACAAGAATTACTATTTATCACAAATAAATAGATTCTAATTAAAAATAAATAATTATAAAGCATCAGCATATAACTCTACTAATTAAAGTTCTAATCCCTTTATACCCACTTCCTGCCACCCCAAACTAAACACTAGACAGTCACAAAAAAAGGGTGCTGGGGCAAAGGAAACGACTAGGAGGACAGTTCAACGGTGGCATATTTAAGACAGAGATGAGGCAGAATTTCTTCTCTGAGGGTGAATCTGGAAATCTTCACCATATTAAGTATGATGTGATATTTTAGTCAGTATGGGAATCAATGGTTATGGGAAAAAGATAGCATTGAGGATGACTAGGTCAGCCATGATTTCACTGAATAGGAGCAAACCTGATGGACTGAATGGCCTACTTCTGCTTCGTCTTATTGTCTTTTGCTTTGTCAGGACTTGTGGCCATTCAGCCTATCAGGTCTGCTCCTTGATGTTCCTTTTCCAAGATGTTTCATTTACTTTATTGAGACACAGAATGACTGATTTACACATGAAGCCTCTTAATGGTTCAGAGCTACAGTAATTGATGAGGAAAATAAACTAGCTTTCTTCAGGCTTGTTTTTTTTTAAAACTGCAGACAAAAGGCAGCTCCTTGTTTTTCTGAAGGTCCAATGGCTTCTGACCAAACATTCATATCCACAAAAATAAAACAAAGATCTTCAGATTCTGGAAATCTGAAACAAAAGCAGAAATTGCTGGAGAAACTCAGTAGGTCTGGCAGCATCTGCAGAGAAAAAGCTTAGTAAATATTTCAAGTCCAGTGACCCTTCTTAGTTCTGAATTTCTCCAGTAGTTTCTGTTTTTGATTCATATCGTTATTGGCTGGTAGAAGGTTTTTGTTTTGGTCTATGGGGATGGTGATTGGTTGTCAATCAGCTATTTGTTGCTAGCCGAATCTCCCTTCATATACCACCCATTCCTCTGACTCCAGCTTGTCTGTCGTAACCTCCTCCACTACTTGAATAAAAAGCTGTTTATACAGCACTTACAATGAATACAATAAAACAAAGAACTTCTCTTTCTAACACTATTTTGATTTAGTCCCCTCTCCCTCACTTGTGATGGTCTACATTGCTTTTAATGGACTTTGGATATAAATTTATCAATTGGAGAATACTGGTGATGGTAAATAGGTAAAAAAATTACCATGGGAGATTCGGTGATGGGAAAAAAATCAGCAAATAATAAAATAAATTGCAGGTGCTGGAGATCTGAATACGTAAATAGAAATTGCTGGAGAATCTCAGCAGGTTTGGCAGATCTGTGGACAGAAAACAAAGTTAACATGTCGTGCCCAAAGACCCTTTTTCAGAACAGTGAGTGTCTGGTAACTTGCTTTTGGAATCACAGAATCCCTATAGTGCAGAAAAGAGGCCACTTGGCTCATTAAATCTTCACCAATCCTCTGACTAGCATTCCATCTAAGCCCAGCCCTTACCCTGTCCCCGCAAACTTGCATGGTTAATCCATCGAACCTGTACTTCTTTGGACAGTGGAAGAAAACTGGAGTACCCACCACAAACCTACGCAGTCACAGACAATCATCCAAAGCTGGAATCAGACCCAGGTCCCTAACATTGTAAGGCAGCAAAACTAACCACTAAGCCACCATGTACTGTAGTTCTGTGGATGTCTGGGTAGGTTTAATGCTTGGATAGTATTGACTTGCCATTGAAATAAACCCTCAAGTAGTTTCTGGATCAGTTCATTGTTTCCATAAAACCAGTGTTGATGTTTACAAGAGGCAGTGCCAAATTTCTCTAGAGCTGTGGAGAGCACAATACTCTTGATGGTTGTGTAGTTGTCATAAATTCAGTTAAAAGTCACACAACACCAGGTTATAGTCCAACAGGTTTATTTGGAAGTACAAGCTTTTGGAGTGCTACTCCTTTATCAGGTAGCTAGTGGGGCAGGATCATAGGACACACAATTTATAGTAAATGATCGAAGTATCATATGACTGATTTGATGTGTTGAACAAACCTAGATTAAGTCTTTAAGTCTTTAATGACTTAGAATGGGGTTGCAGGTTTCAATTCACTAATATGTAAATCCCAGATTACATGTAAATTTCAAGTCAAATTCCCTTGATAACTTAAGGTTTTATTTAAAAAAAAGGTAACATCTCAGCTCATAGACTGCATTAAAGTTCAGTACCCATAATGATGGACTCAGCCAGG
Organism: Chiloscyllium plagiosum; assembly: GCF_004010195.1. NCBI lineage: Eukaryota > Metazoa > Chordata > Chondrichthyes > Orectolobiformes > Hemiscylliidae > Chiloscyllium > Chiloscyllium plagiosum. The sequence goes on along the minus strand of NC_057714.1, from coordinate 109,791,680 downwards.
ATCTTGGGTTCATGTTACACTACAGGCGACCCCACTACACTACAAATACACATACACACATACTCTTACACATACACACTCACGCAGACCCTCCTTCATGCACACACCCTCTCTCTCAGCCACACAATCCCCCCCCCACACTCTCACAGGTATTTACTTGGTCACACTCGTGCACACACACACGTAAGTCGATGGGGTGAATTTGCATTTGCAGATACATTCTATTGTTTTCAAAAATCTGTAGGCAGTCAGTCCATACGACATTTTATAAATCCTTACTTTGGAAATAGAAATGGTCTGAGTCAAGGTTGGAGCACACACACACGTAAGTCGATGGGATGAATTTGCATTTGCAGATACATTCTATTGTTTTCAAAAAGCACACAATCTGTAGGCAGTCAGTCCATACGACATTTTATAAATCCTTACTTTGGAAATAGAAATGGTCTGAGTCAAGGTTGGAATACAGACAGACTCTAACCTCACACCTTTAATGCATTGTCTGAGCTGATATGTCACCTTTTTTATATAAAATCTTAATTTATTTTGGGATTTTGACTTACACATGGGATTTACAGATTAATGAATCGAAACCTACAATCCTATTCTAAGTGATTAAAGACTTAATAGCAATCTAGGTTTGTTCAATACTTTGCATCAGTTATATGTCACTTTTTCTATAAAATCTATGTCCTATGATCCTGCCCCACTAGCTATCTGACGAAGGAGCAGTGCTCTGAAAGCAGTTCTTCCAAATACCTGTTGGACTATAGCCTGCTGGTGTGTGATTTCAAACATTTTCCACCCCAGGCCAACACCGGCACCTCCACATCATGTCATAAATTCAGCAATTGTTCTTTATTGCTATGCGAAGGTGACTCTAAAGTTTGTCTGAGAGAGATCCCATTATGACCCCCTTTTTGAGTTTTGAGACATTGGCATGTTTCTTCTGGAATTTCACATCAAGAGGACATGTAGGGGACTGGCTTTGAAATAAGATAGTAGTCACTCCAGCAGTCAGTGCCACACTCAGCTTTTGTTACATGCACATGTCCCTTTCCCTAGTGATTACATAGTTGGTTAAATGCCAATAACATAGAATGCAGGTTTACCCAAGATGCCTTGTTATAATTAGGGATGCAGAAAACTGGGGAATCATTAAGCATATTACTTAGTACACATCTTCAGCTACAGCAGATTATTGCTATTACTACTTCCTATCGGAACCCTGCTTTTTGCCTGATGAGCCCTTCCACAGTTGGTGATCTGTAATAATGCTTGAAGGTTTTGCCAATGATGGAAAGAAGTAAGATGCCTCTGTGATTGCTGCAGGATTGGCAAGCTCCTGTTTAAATTTTAAATTCTCACAATAACAGTTTTAGAACATATACCTGCACTAGCTTTGCCAGGGCACAAACTGGTAGAAATATGTCGCATGACAGTTTCCCCATTTGCTCAGTAGCATGACATATTCACCCATTGGTGGTGTCTAATCAACAATTAACTTGACCTACTTTGACACAATCCTAGTAATCAAGGAGTGGAGCTCATCATTGATTTTACTGATTTCATCAGGGTTAGTTGACGTAGGAAATACAGCTTGGTGGAAGTTGCTTGCTTGTGGCCATGTAGGGGAATTTTAATACCATCAGACAGCTGTCATCTTGGGAAAGAAGTCAAGTCAATTTATTGATTTATGACAGCAAAGTCTACACTGGCATTGCAGCATTTCTCTTGTCTGCGGGCCCTCAAAAAGAACTTGCATAGACTTTTTCAGCTGACCCTCCTCAGACAGGTTGACATCTCTGATGGTGATCTGGCCGTAGTGCCAAGCCACCTCTCTACCAACTAATGCAGTTCTTTGTTCAGTTCTGTCAGTAGTCACATTGTTCAAGGGAATGTACATGTTTCATGCATCAATGTTGAATGGTGTCACTTAAGTTTTGTTTTTGAGGTTAAATTACAACCTCATTGATAAGATCCTTGCTGGCCAGGAAGGTGAGAGGACAATGTTTAGAGCAGCCTTTTTAGCTCTTTGATTATACTAAATGGTGAGTAATGTGGCGGATATAAAACTAGGAGACACAATGTTACAATAAAGAATAAATCAACTAGGACCGAGATAAGCAGCAACTTCTTCATTTAGAAAGTGGTGAATGTTTGGAATTCTCTACCAAAATGGACAATGGAGGCTCAATTGTTGAGTATCAGTAGATTAAAAAAAATCAAGTGATACGGGGATGGTGAAGGAAAATGTATTTGAAGTAGAAGATCAGCCATAGCCTAACTAATTGGCAGAGCGGGCTCAATGGGCTGAATCAGCTACTTCTGTTTAGTTCTGTCCCTAAACTATCTAATGGCAGAGCCCCAGGAGTTTATGCAAACCTTAACTGAGATCTACAGAGGTGAAAGTCAATGCCTCGTCCAGAAATGTCAAGAACTGAATGGGGACCTGAATGTCATGTTTGTTGACCAATGTCTTTGACAAAGTGATTAGTGTCAATCTTCTATGAAGCACTTGAATCTGGGGTGCACTCACATGGTCAAAGGGAACACCACAAGATCACTTTGAATGACTCAATTAAGAGTTTTGATATCAACTTTGAATGTTTGGAGAAGCTCACTCGGAATGCTGCACCTGGCATACCCAAATCAAACATGGTATAGTCTGTCTCATTCAAAAGCCAAAGCATGTCAGAACAGGGGAGAAAATGGAACGAGAGCAAATCCTGCAATTTAGCCAAAACTCAATCAATTGTAGAATTCTTTCCAGTTTGTTGCAGAACCTTCCGGGCACACACATCCTTAGCAAGAATCTACAATCCTCCTATATGCCTCAAATAATGAACATAGTCAGTTTTGCTTTGAAGGATGAATAAAATCCAGATAACAGCATTTTCACAGCATAAAAACAGAAGCAGTTCAGGCCAGCATAGTCAGGAGCAGAATAAAATTGTTTATACTTTGACAGGGGGAAACAGAACTGTCCCATCTTTACCTTTCAGCCAAATGGTGATATAGCTCTTTTCCTTCACAGAGTTCTTGGATCAAAACTAAGTATTTAGGTGTGATGTAGGCACCATGAAGCTGAACAATGTTGTTGTGATGGAGCTTCTTTAGGGTTTCATACTCCTTCAGGACAAAGGGCTTGTTCTGCTTCTTGTAAGGAGTAATTTTAGCTGCAAACGATTTTCCTGAGGAGTTCTCTGTACATTTCTTTATGATGCTGAAGCGTCCTCTTATTAAAAAAAAGTGCATCAAATTAAAATATACAATAATCTATTGCAAACAATTTATCTAAAATAAACTAAATCTAGCAATAGCCAAAATACTCATCAGTGAGATCATCACCATGCTCCTAGTCTATCCTAACACCACCACCTTTCTAACTGTCAACTGTTCAAAAGACAAGTGTTTAGCCAGAAAATTATCTTGCTGGGTCATTTTGTTTTTAAAGAGAATGTCTCCCCAATCTCTATTTTTAGTTTAACTGTATAGCTGGTCCTTTTATTAAGTAATTACTAAAGAATGTATGGGGTAATTTATTGCAGGCAATGGGATCTCATCTCCCAGCAGGTGCCAGTGAAAGAACTGCCTTTAGAGAAGGCACACTATATTAAGCAGCCCTTCCCTTGGATCAAGGACCCCAGAAGGTGGACACCTCACTCACCCCTATGAGGGGCTGCCAGATTAGATAGCAGTAACAATCACTGGCAGTGCACCTGTCAGAGGCCCAGAGGCAGCAGGGCCCAGGCCAGAGGGTTGTGAAAGCAGAATTTGGATTACAGAGGGAGGGTTTGGTGACGAGGAAGAGATCGGGTTGGCGGGGGGAAGGAGCGGAAACAGTGGTGGTGGTGGTGGCTTTTGGAATTAAGTAGGGGAGTGGGTCTCAATAACTTCCTGCCTTCCCAATATCAGCGTCCTTCAATCAGGCAGAGTATCTTTGTAACAGGAAGGCCCTCTTGCTTCCATACAACCTCAGATGCCTGCAATGGAGGCATGCAGAGGCCCTTAACTGGACATTCATTGTTTGAGGGCCTCAATTTACATCAAAGTGGGAAGATCATCCACATATACTGCCATCCTCCGATTGATTAAATATCTTCACCAACTACATCCCTGCCTCAGGGGTGGGTTTAAATTTCAGCCAGGGACACATTACTTTGAACCATTACAGATCATAATTAAAGTTTGAATCAATAGAAGTTTGGGAACTTGATGTTTGGCAAGTGATGTTCGGGTAGTTGACCAATCATTCTTGATTGAATGACAGAGAAGCCTTGAGGGGCTTACTTCTGTTAACTTGTTGTATATCTTAGATCACATTCCTGGCTTTAGTGTGCTATCCAAAATACAACTCATCTTCTTTGGCTGTATACTCCAGCATACAACATACACCAGTTCATGTTTGATCCTCTTTACGCATATTTCAGATGTGTAATCTTTTACGTAATTCATTCTGGCCTATGTATCATGCTCTGGACTAAGGGGAGATAGTGTCTGAATGGTATTGTCATTGGAATTGTGATTCAGAGATCCAAGACAATGTTCTGGGGTCAAATGCTCTGCCTTGGTGTAGTTTGAATCTAAATGTATAAAAGATCTGAATTGAAAGCTAGCCTCAGTAAAAGTGCCATTACACTACTGTTGTAAAAATTCGCTTTGTTCACTGATGTCTTTTAGGGAAGGAAATTAGTTATCTCTATTCAGTTTGATTTATATATGTGGTTCCAGACCCACAACATTGTTATTGAGTGTTAACACCCCTTTGAAATTGCTGAGCAATCCACTCAGTTCAAGGGCAATTAGGAATGAACAACAAATGCTGACCTAATCAGCCATTTCAACATCTCGCAAAAGGATAAACATAAAACAAACTCTGCGTATATGAATTATCCTGTAAACAGTACAAACAAATTTGTTGATGTTAACCTCACAGTATATTAAGGATAGCTCTTGTACCTGTTTATCTCTGTGAAAAATGTGTATGTCTCATGTACTGGTGCTGGCTTTTCTCCATGTACACTATGTGACTGTACTTCTAAAAAGAAAGAAAAGGCAAGGAAATTAATAAAACTATATTTCAGAAAATAAGTAAACGAAAGTCATGTTTTTGATTGGGAACATAAACAAAAAACTTGAACCTGTCCAACAGCCGCCTTTCAGAAAATCTATTTTTAATTTGTTTCTTTATTTGCAATCCTTGAGTGCACTGTATTTAGTCTTTTAATCACTGCAGTTTACATGATCAACTGTAGCCGACGCGAACCAACAAGGTGCCTTCAGCTTCTGCTGGTGTCAGTAGCTATTCAGTAGATATAAGTGCCAAGTTATGATTCTTCCTACCTTGCCTACATTATTTTAATCTTGCACTAAGGAACAATCATAAGTTATAAATGTAAAAGGAAGATTCTTTGGATAAACCTCAGTTAGCCATCCAGAGGAAACTTCCTCCATTTCTGCATTTTACATCAGTTACACTACTCAGAAATTTATTCTACCCTTTCTCTAAAGAACAACTTCCTGATGTCAATCCTAAATTTGTCCTTCCCTGGTTTGAATCCAAGCTAGTGGTAGAGATAGGATAGCAGAAATTTCAGATGGGGGTAGGGAGTTAGTAACCTCAATTAACCGAATAATTGGTTTGTGATGCAGAATGATGCTGACAGCATGGGTCAATTCTTGCACCATTTTGAGGTCACCATAAAAGTCCTTACCCTTTGGCTGAGGTAAGGTTAAACTCACCACCAGCCATTTTTCTAATGGTATGCTAGGATCATGGTGGCTTTACTCTTAGGGAGTGAGGAAATGCATCACTTACTGAATCTGTTGAACTAAAGAAAGTAGTCTGTAGAAACATTTAAAAAACAGTTAACAAAGTATAGTCCTATAGAAAGTGAGCCTGGAAAATAAGAAGATGGCAGATGAAGTGAACAGGTATTTCAGATCAGTCTTCACTGATCTATACAAGTAATATTCCATAAGCAGCCATAAATCAGGAAAAGGGAGGGAGGAATTCAGGAAAATTACAATCTTTAGAAAATGTACATTGAGTAACCTTTTGAAGCTGTGATGACCCAAGTCCTAATCGACAGAAAACTACAAAGCAATTAGCTTACTCTGTCATAGGGAAAATGTTTTAAAGAAGTTATAACAGAGCATTTAAATAAGTTTAAGGCAATCAGCAAAGTCAAAACGATTTTGTAAAAAGGAAATCATGTTTGACCAATCCACTGGAGTTCATTGAGGTAGTAACATGTGTCATGGATTAAGAATGACCAGTGGAAGTATTGTACTTAAGATTTCCAGAAAACATTTGATAAGGTGCTTCATCAAATATTACAGAGAATAAAAGCTCATGTTGTAGGAATACCATGTTGGTACGAACAGAAGATCGGCCAGCTGACAGTAAGCAGAGAGAAGGCATACATGTCCTTTTTCAGGTTGGCAAGATGTAATGAGTGGTGATTAGTGCTGGGACTTTGGCTGGAAGATGTGGTTGGTAAATTTGCTGATGACACAAAGATAGGCATGAAAGCCAATCATGATGAGGACATAAGAAGGGTACAAAAAGATATAGATAGCTTACGTGAATAGGTAAAATTCTGGCAAATGGAATACAATGTGGGAATGTGTGAAGTTTTCCACTTTGGCAATATTAATATTAAAATAATATTACTTCCAATTTAGGGACTGGAAGCAGTTTAGAGAAGATTTACGAGATTAAAAACTATAATGGGCCGGTTTTCTTTGGAGGAGTTTAGAGGAGCAACATGTGACTTGATTGAAACATAAATGATCTTAAGGCAGCTTGACAGATTGGTTGTGGATGAGATATTCTTTCTTTTGACAGAATCAAGATCAATGGTCCCTGTTTAGAAATGGATGCTCATTTAAAAGGGTGGTAAGGCAAATGATTTTCTGTGAGGGCTCTGAGTCTTTGGAAAGGTGATGAAAGCCTTCCCCTTGAACATTTTTACGTCTTGTTAAGCAAAAGGGAGAAAGGTTGTCATGAACCGGTATGTGGACTTGAGATTACAATGCTACCATATCTGTTTGCAACCTTTGCCGCTCCACAGAAAACAACCCCAGCCTATCCAATCATTCCTCATGGATCAGACCCTCCAGCCCAGCAACATCCTGGTAAATCTCCTCTGCAGTCTTTCCAGTGCATCACATCCTTCGTATAATGTGGTAACCAAAACAATACACAGTACTTAAACTGTAGCCTAATCAGCATTTTATACAGTTCCAGCATAACCTCCTTGCCCTTGAATTCTGTGCCTTGGTTACAAAAGGCAAGACTCCCACATGTCTTCTTAACCATTTTACCTAACTGCCCTCCTACCTTCAGGGATCTATGGATATTCAGACCAAGGTCCTGCCGATCTTTAGTACTTTCCAGGGTGGTACCACTCAGAAGGTGCTGCCATGATGAATGGTCCTGATCTGAAAGGTCAACTCTCCTGCTCCTCTGACGCAGCTTGACCTGCTTTTTTTCCAGCTCCACGCTTTATCAACTCTGATTTTCTGGCATCCAGAATATAATTCTGTGCCTTGTGAACCCTCCTCAAGAGCCTTACCTCACATTTCTCCAGGTTCTACCCCATTTGCCACTGCTCTGTTAGGCTGACCAGTCATAGAGTCATAGAGATGTACAGCATGGAAAGAGACCTTTGGTCCAACTCATCCATGCTGACCAGATATCCAAAGTTAATGTAGCGCCATTTGCCAGCATTTGGTCCATACCTTCGAAACCCTTCCTATTCAAATATCCATCCAGATGCCTTTTAAATGTTGTAATTGTACCAGCCTCCATAATGTCTTTTGCAGCTCAGCACAGACATGCATAATCCTCTCTATGAAAATGTTGCCTCTCTTAACTCTTTGACCTCTCACCCTAAATCTATGCCCTCTAGTATTGGACTCACCCACCCTAGGGAAAAAAACCTTGGCTATTCACCCTATCTATGCCTCTCATGATTTTATAAACCTTTATAAGGTCACCCCTCAACCTCCGACACTCCAGGAAAAACAGCCCCACCCTATTCAGCCTCTCCCTATAGCTCAAACCCTCCAACCTGGCAACATACTTGTAAATCTTTTCTGACCCCTTTCAAGTTTCACAACATCCTTCCTATAACAGAGAGACCAGAATTGCATGCATATTCCAAATGTAGCTTCATACGGTCACAAAATGACTTCGCAATACCTATACTCAATGCACTGACCAATCAAGGCAAGCCTTCTTCACGATTCTATCTTCCTGCAACTCTACTTTCAGGAACTATGAATCTGCACTCCAAGATCTCTTTGTTCAGCAACACTCCCCAAGACCTTACCATTAAGTGTATAAGTCCTGCCCTGATTTGCCTTTCCAAAATGCAGCACTTCAGATTTATCTAAATTAAACTCCACGGCCCATTGGTCCATCTGATCAAGATACTGTTGTAATCTGAGGTAACCCTCTTCGCTGTCCATTACACCTCCAATTTTGATCATCTGCAAACTTACCAACCATGCCTCTTATGTTCACATCCAAATCATTTAAGTACATGATCAAAACAGTGGCACACCGCTGATCACAGACCTCCAGTCTGGAAAACAACCCACAACACTATCCTCGGTCTTCTACTGTCGAGCCACCTCTGTATTCAAATGGCTAGGTCTTCCTGCACTCCATGTGACCTAACCTTATGAGGAACCTTGTCAAATGCCTTACTGAAATCCATATAGATCACGTCCACCACTCTGGCCTCATCAATCCTCTTTCTTATTCTTCAAAAAACTCAATCAAGTTAGTGAGATACAATTTCCCACACACAAAGCCATGCTGACTATCCCTAATCAGTTCTTGCTGTTTCAAATACATGTACATCCTGTCCCTCAGGATACCCTCCAACAACTTGCCCACAACTGATATCAGGCTCACCGACCTATAGTTCCCTGGCTTGTCCTTACTACCTTTCTTAAATAGTTTTAGCCAACCTCGAGTCTTCTGGCACCTCACCAATGACTATCGATGAGTCAAATATCTCAGCAAGGAACTCAGCAATCACTTCTCTAGCTTCAGACAGAATTCGAGGATACACCTGATCAGGTCCTGGGATTTATCCACCTTTGTGCGTTTTAAGACATTCAGTACCTCCTCCTCTAGCATATAGACATTTTTCAAGATGCAACTATTTATTTCACCGTGTTCTCCATCTTCCATATACTTATCCACAGTAAACACTGATGCAAAAATATTCATTTAGGATCTCCCTCATCTCCTGCAGTTCCACACACACAGGTTCTCTTGCTGATCTTTAAGGGGCCCTATTTTCTCCATACTTACCCGTCTGTCCTTAATGTATTTGCAGAATCTCTTTGGATTCTCCTTAACCCTATTTGCAAGTACAGCTGTAATGTTACCCCTAATCAAAAACGCCACTCTCTCTCCTCTCTTGGCCCCCTTTCTATCCTTCTTAAGCATCCATACTCTGGAACATTAAGCTGCCAGTTCTGTCACTCCCTGAGCCATGTCTCTTTAATTGCTGTGATATACCAGTCCAATGTTTCCAACCATACTCTGAGTTCATCTGCCTTACCTGTTAGATGTCTTGCATTGAAATAAATGTAGCTGAATTTATCAGTCCTACCTTATTCTCTGCCTGAAGATTCCTGAAGAGCCCTTCTTCAGATTCCTGAAGAAGAGCTTATGGCTGAAACGTCGATTCTCCTGCTCCTTGGATGCTGCCTGACCTGCTGTGCTTTTCCAGCAACACATTTTCAGCTCCACCTGTTTGTTTGACTTGCTCCTTTTCCCAATCGTAGAAGTCTCACATGATTGCATTGCTCAATATCTCCCTGGGTCCCCCCCTGCTATTTATGGCTATTCTCCTTTCTATTTATCACCCTACTAACTTTTGTGTCATCCATAAACTTTCTCATCATAGCCCTACATTTAAGTCCAAGCTATTAATATTTCAAATTATTTTAAAATCATGTTGCACAGTCACTACTGCAATATAGGAAATACCCAGGTGTCAAATTGTGCATTGGCTCCCACAATGACAAATTGTTTGAAGGATTAATATTGGTCAGCATATGAGGGATAACTTCCCTGGTCAGCTTTGAAATAGCACCCTGAGATATTTTATATTCACCCACAAACACTGATGCAAACAACTCATCCGCAAAGTGGCACCCCAAATAGTGGAGTAGTACATTGCAATGTCAGCCTCAATTCTTTGGAGTCACGTTTTAAAGTAGAACTGAAAATAAGAGAGCTCTGACACAGGAGCAAAAATGCTCTCTACTAAGCTACACCTGACACTTAGAGGCACATATGGAATGCAAATACCAGCTACAAATTCTACATAATTCTATGACATTGGGTTATCTTTTAGGTAAAGTCAAATAGTGATATGCTTTATAATGGGTTCTTACAGATCAGCAATGTCATAAGCTTACCTGTCTTCCCAATGATAACTTCAGAAGATGGTTGACTAAATTGTCCTTTACCAGCTTTATTGACATATGCTATTCTATATGAATATGTTTCTCCTTTACACAGATCACTGGCATAAAAGCAGGATTCAGAAAGGTTGGATGCAACATTTGTCCAGTCTTCACCTAAAAAAGAATGCATTAATTAGACCAAGAAACATTACAAGATGCTAAGGTGCCTTAATGCAGCTCAAGAGAAAAGCAGGGATGTTACTAGAATGATGCGATTGAGGAATATACAAAAAGGATTAGACTAAATGGGACTGATCGAACAAAAATGGACAGATTGTTATGCCTGATGATGTTTTCAGGTTAGAGACCCCAGAAAGAGTTATAGCACAAAAGAGATCATATCACATGGTAGAAAAAATATTATCCACTGTAATTTCATGTCTGGAACTAGGGACATTATTTAAAAATAAGATGTCTTCCATTTGAGATAGACTGTACAATCTTTTCTCTAAGGGTCATGAGTCAATGGAATTCTCTGCTGAGATTGGTGGAGGCAGGGTCATTAAATATTTTGAAGGCAGATGTAGATAGATTCTTGACTGACATGGAAATCAAAGAGTATTGGGACAGGAAGGAAAGTGTAATTGAAGATTTTCATGCTGATTAGACAAGGTTTGATCAGCGATAGGCAGTATGGCTTTTTGTTATATTTGTTGGCAGGTTATACCCAACAAATCTGGTGCAAGTTTGCAAGATGGTGACCAAGTGTATGTAAGAGTAAGGCAGTTGAAGTATTTTATATAGATTTTGGCAAGCCTTTGCCAAGGTCTGACATGGGAGACTGAAAGAAAAGCACATGGGATCCAGGTTAGTTTGGTACGTTGGATCCAACATTGGCTTAGTAGTAGGAGGCAAAGGATGGTGGTAGAAGGCTGTTTCTGTGACTGGAGCCTGGTGTGCAATGGCACACAACAGGGACCAGTGCTGGGTTTCTTACTGTTTGTGGTATTTGTAAATTATGTAGATGAGAATGTTTGGGCGGGGGTGGTGATGATAATTAAGTTTACAGGTGATACAAAGATTGGCAGGGTGGTTGACAGTGAGGAGGAAAATGTTAGGTTACAGGAAAATATAGATGGGTGAGTCGGATGGGTAGATCAGTGCCAGATGGAATTTAACTCTGATAGATGTGAGGTGATACATTTTGCAAGAAGGAATAAGGTGAGGGAGTACTCAATGAATGGCAGGACACAAGGAAGCTCAAAGGAAAAACAGGATTTTGGGGTGCTTGTCAACAGATCTCTAAAGATGGAAGGACACAGTAATAGGGCAATTGAGAAAGCATACAGGACGCTAACCTCTATCAGTCATGGCATTGATTATCAGAGCAGGTGTGGTGAAAGGGTTAAAATTATGTCCCAATACATGTGTGGATCTTATTATCTGTATGTAACCGGAATGGAATGTGTTGCTTAGTCTTGCCCTGTTGTTCGCATGAATATGTTGCCGGAATGGAATGTGTTGCTTATGGTGTTTATGCTACCAGCCTTGATAAGGAACAGACACTGTCAAACAGGATGTTGCAAGCTTAATTGGTTCCAGCTGAAACTCGTAAAGAGTCTTGCCCTGTTGTTCGCATGAATGTTTAGATCTCGAAAGAGTATATAAGCTGGGAAAGTCCCCAGTTCGGTAGAGTCTGCTCCGGGTTACGTTTAACCGCCGAGCGTGGGTTGTTGGCAACCGCTCTACGAGAACTGACGGCTCCCAGTTCCGGTAACACGTAGAGTGAGTATAAACCAGACCCGTTGTAAGTACGAGACCTGGTTGAGGCGACGCTGCGGGGAATAAAATACTCATATTCTAGCAAACTCGTCTCTTAGTTCTTTTCTCCTGGTCTGTGTCAGACTACTCTCCTGCGAACCCGATCCTTGAGAATTTATAAAACAGCAGGGAGGTCATTTTGCAACTGGACAGAATTTTAGTAGGCTACAGCTGGAGTGCTGTGTGCAGTTCTGGTCAGTGCACTATATAAAGAATTTTATTGTACTGGAGGGGATGCAAAGGAAGTTCACCAGGATGTATCTGGGATGGAGCATTTCAGCAATGAAGGGAGGCTGGATAAGCTCGCCTTATTTTCTTTGGAGCAGAGAAGGCCGAGGGGAGCCCTGGTAGAGGTGTGTAAGATTATGAGGGGCATGACAGGGTGAATAGAAAGCAGCGGTTCCCCTTAGTTGAAGGGTCAGTAACAAGGTGACATAATTTTCAATTGATGTGAAGAGGTTTAGAGGGGATTTCAGGAAAAGATTTTTTACTCAGAGGCAGTGGGCATCTGGCAAACACTGGGAGGGTACTTGAGAATGGGGAACCTCACAATCTTTAATGTAAAAATAGTATGTGAATGAGCAATTGAAATGTTGTGACATTTAAGGTTATGGGCCTAGTGTGGGAAAGTGGGACTAGCGTAGGCAGTGGAGCATTTTTGGTTATACAAACATGATGGGCCAAAACGCCTCTTCTGTACTATATGATTCTATGAATGCGAGATGAGAAGCTATGACAAATTGAGTCTTTTACAGCAATACTCAATTTCTGTACTATCAAATGATTATTCAAAATTGTAATTTATTCACATCAAGTAGTTTAAACTAATAGGAAACAGTGTCAATTATAAGTGAATATCATATTTTACCAATTATGTAGTTGCCAACCTATGTAACTCTGTGTCAAGCTACTTACCCTTTCTTTTACACTCAATAATATACATTATTGGAGTGTTGGCAACAAGGGGCTTCCATATCACTAAAACTCCATCTTCATAGACCTGTGCTACTTCAGGGGAATCAGGGCAACAAGGCACAACTGTAAATGGAAAAAAAAAGTGGAGTCAATTTACCGAGAGAAAGAAAGTTGCCTGACTGTTCACCCCTTTTACTGTTTTTTACATCAAATATGTGGGCACATTCTAGCCACTGTCTTTAAGCATTTACCACTTTCTTGTCCTTTTCTCCAATTTTATTCTCTCTCGCATGACTGATTTCCACACTTGATTTCCCTTCAGTATCTCACCCAAGTGATCATTTTACATGCACCTGGCTATTCAAATGTAAGATAGTTTTTCCAAGTAGCCATGATGTGGAAGTGCCCCAGTGTTGGACTGGGGTAGACAAAGTCAGAGGTCACATGACATCAGGGTATAGTCCAACGGGTTTATTTGAAATCACAAGCTTTCTGAGCACTGCTCCTGCATCAGGTGAACATAGAACACAACAGCGCAGTACAGGCCCTCCGGCCCTCGATATTGCACCAACCTGTCATACCAATCTGAAGCCCATCTAACCTACACTATTCCATGTACGTCCATATGCTTGTCCAATGACAACTTAAATGTACTTAAAGTTGGTGAATCTTATATGTCTCAATTAAGTCACCTCTCAACCTTCTCTCTAATGAAAACAGCCTCAAGCCCCTCAGTCTTTCCTCGTAAGACCTTCCCTCATTACCAGGCAACATCCTAGTAAATCTCCTCTGCACCCTTTCCAAAGCTTCCACATCCTTCTTATAATGCGGTGACCAGAACTGTACACAATACTCCAAGTGCGGCCACATCAGAGTTTTGTACAGCTCTAGCATAACCTCATGGTTCCAGAACTCGATCCTTCTATTAGTAAAAACTAAAACATTGTACGCTTTCTTAACAACCCTGTCAACCTGGGTGGCAACTTTCCAAGGATAAACCACTTCAAACCAGTACATTTTTCATGGAGTGATTAGTTCAATTTTTCTCCCATCCTTGATCCAGTGATACACTGTACAATTCTGTTCCATTCTGACCTTGTTAGTGGGTGAACTATTCATGGAAGTTAGTGTGGCTTTATGAGTTCTGTCAGAGTTAGATACAGTCAATCACAGGCAATCACAAGTATACAAAGGAACAGTTACCTGTTAAATTCAGTAAGCAGCAAGTTGAAGCTTTGCCCAAATGGTTTTCCGCCACACATGTATATCTACCCAGATCATCTTCTATTACATTTAGGATAGTTAGAAGCTGGCAACTTTTGCTTGTGGTTGATGTCTGTATCCGATTACTGCAGCACACCAACTGATCCTCTATAGAAAAACAAAGCCAAAAACAAGCTAACTACAAAACACGGAACATTTTCCATTGTCTTTTTTGCTGATTTAGGTTATTTTGTCATGGTATAATAAAGTGCTGAAAGTACTCAGCAGGTAAGATTGCATCCGTGGAGATAGAAACAGAGTTAACATTTTGTTTTACATGACCTGTGTCAGTATGTGAAAGGTTGTCAATCTGAAATATTAATTCTGCTTTTTTCTTTACACTTGCTGCTTCACCTGCTGAGTAGCTTCAGCATTTTCTGTTTATACTCCAGACCATTTCTTTTACTTTTGATTCTCTTTGTGCTGTTCACTTTCAACACTCAGAACTGTACAACAAAAGAGTTGACATGAAACATGCAAAAATGTATTCGACTAAAATTGAGGTCTGTACAAACAAGCTAGAAGGCACTTACCATCTATATACAATGTTACGATCCCCAGTTGAAAAAGTCAAACCCCAGAATGAATCTGGCTAGATGTGTCTTTTTTTTGTTTAGTTAGTTAGTGTGGTGGTTAGTCACAGAAACATAGTCACACAAGGCTCGAATTTTCTTTAAAAATAGAATAGAAGCGTTATTTCACAAAAGGAGAAAGCAAGCTATCTAAATATTTAATCGAGGTAGAAGATCTAAAACACACAGGAAAACAAGGTTTCAAACTTTCTCTTTGATATTGATACTGAGACTCGAGCCCAGAGAAATTACACTCCTATCTCAAGTCTTTCGGGTTCTACTTAACGAACTCCTTCCAGTTTCTTTGCCATAAACTGTGAAATGATTTGATGAGTCCTTTTCAAGTCTGTCGATGTGAACTTATCACAGATTTGAGAGTTTAAACTTTCTCAGGTGTAATAAGCTGCAAATTTCTAACCAAGCTCTTATAGTTTGGAAGTTTCACAAACTTAAACCCTTCTGCCGTAGTAACAGTTTTGACAGTAAATGTGATTTCCTTGAACTGTCCCTAAACTCCTCCTAGGAAAAAAAAATCAAAACTTGTTTCTAAATTCAATCCTAGTATCTTCTGAATAGAAAAACAAAGTGCTAAAAGGCTTACATGTTTATTCTTGAAAGGTGTGGCACTGGAAAAGCAAAGCAGGTCAGGCAGCATCTAAGGAACAGGAGAGTTGACGTTTCCAGCATAAGCCCTTCATCAGGAATGTGGGGGTGGGGAAAAGGGGGCTGAGAGATAAATAGGAGGGGTTTTGGGGCTGGGGAGAAGGTAACTTGGAAGGCAATAGGTAGCTACAGGTGAGGGGTGATGCTGATAGGTCAGAGCGTAGGATGGAGAGGATAGGTGGGAAGGAAGATGGACAGGTGGGACAGTTCAGGAAGGC
This sequence comes from Chiloscyllium plagiosum, assembly GCF_004010195.1. Taxonomy (NCBI): domain Eukaryota; kingdom Metazoa; phylum Chordata; class Chondrichthyes; order Orectolobiformes; family Hemiscylliidae; genus Chiloscyllium; species Chiloscyllium plagiosum. The sequence goes on along the minus strand of NC_057714.1, from coordinate 109,775,785 downwards.
AGTGCCGAGTTGGATCTGGGAGGAGGTGGGGGTAAGGGAGATGAAGAAACTGGTGAAATTGATATTGATGCTGTGTGGTTGGAGGACGCCAAGGTGGAACATGAGACATTCTTCCTCCAGGCGTGAGGTGGCTAGGTTTTGGCAGTGGAGGAGGCCCAGGACTTGCATATCCTTGGCGGAGTGGGAGGGGGAATTGAAGTGGTTGGCCACGGGGCGGTGGGGTTGTTTAGTGTGTGTATCTCTGAAAGGTTTGGCGAGTTGGCGTCCTGTCTCCCTAATGTAGAGGAGACCACATCGAGAGCAACGGACACAGTAGATGAGGTGTTTGAATGTGCAGGAAAATCTCTGCAGGATGTGGAATTGGAGGAGTGGGGTTCAAGGGTGGAGATGTGAGAATTGGAGGAGATGCGCTGGAGGGCATTGTTGACTACATGGGAGGGGAAATTGTGGTCCTTAAAGTAGGAGGCCATCTGGGATGTTCTGGAGTGGAATTGCTCCTCCTATCTGTTATGTTCTGAAGTGGAATTGCTCCCCCTGGGAGCAGATACGGTGGAGGCAGAGGAATTGGAAGCAGGGGATAGCATTTTTACAGGAGGGTGGGTAGGAGGTGGCAGCTGTGGGAATCAGGGCTTTGAAGTAGATATCCATGTTGAGTCGGTCACCAGAAATGGAGACGGAGAGGTCCAGGAAGGGGAGGGAGGTTTCTGAGATTTTCCACGTGAACTTGATGTCAGGGTGGAAGGTGTTTGTGAAATTGGTCAACTGTTCAACCTCTTCTTTCGAGCACAAGGTGACATCGATACAGTAATCAATGTAGTGGAGGAAAAGGTGGGAAATAGTGCCAGTGTAATTACAGAAAATGGACTGTTCCACGTATCTGATGAAGAAGCAGGCATAGCTGGGGCCCATGCGGGTGCCGATGGCTACCTCTTGGTCTGAAGGAAGTAGGAGGATTTGAAGGAGAACCTCGATGTGGTCTCCTCTACACTGGGGAGACGGAGTGCCAACTCATGGAATGTTTCAGAGAACATTTCTGAGACACACACACACACCAAACAACTCCACCGCCCCGTAGCTGACCACTTCAACTCACCATCCCACTCTGCCAAGGACATTCAAGTCCTGGGCCTCCTCCACTGCCAAATTCTAGCCACCTAACGCCAGGAGGAAGAACATCTCATTGTCCGCCTTGGGGCCTCCAACCACATGGCATCAACATTGATTTCACCAGTTTCCTCATCTCACCTTCCACCACCTCATCCCAGATCCAACTCGGCATCGCCCTCTTAAACTGTCCCACCTGTCCATCTTGCTTTCCTATCTGCTCCACCCTCCGCTTTGACCTATCACCATCACCCCCCAACTGCATCTACCTATCGCCTTCCTAGCTACCTTCCCCCAGCCTCAACCCCCTTCCATTTATGTCTCAGCCCCCTCCTCCCCACCACCACATTCCTGATGAAGGGCTTATGTTCGAAATGTCGACTCTCCTGCTCCTCGGATGCTGGCTGACCTGCTGTGCTTTTCCAGCACCCACTTTTTGACTCTGATCTCCAGCAACTGCAGTCCTCCCTTCTCATTACATATTTAGTTTACATGTCGTAAATCCAACAGTATAAACATTTTTTTCATTAGCATCCCAGAGGATGAAAGTCACCTACTTTCTGTCAAAATGTTAGATGTAATCACATCCTGGAAGCACCCTCTGACCTTGTCTTTTTAAAACAAAAACTTTGCACTAGACTAAATCCCATTTGCTCTATTTTGAAGTTATATTATCTTAAATTATACACCTTGCAAACTCTTAATTTGTTCACGGGATGTGGGCATTGGTGGCTGGGCCAACATTTATTGCCCATCCCTAACTGCTCTTGAGAATGTGGTGGTGATCTGCCTTCTTGAACTGCTGCCTCCCTTGGGGTGACACCTACAGTAGTGTTTAGAAGGGAGTTCCAGGATTTTGACCTCACAGCTGTGAAGGAATGGTGATACATTTTCAAGTCAGGATGCTATGTGGGTTGAAGGTGAACTTGCTGCTTGCACTGTTCCAGTGCATCTGCAGAACTCCACCTTCGAGATGGTAGGCATTGCGGGTTTGAAAAGTGCTGTCAAGGATCTTTAGTGAGTTACTGCAGTGCATTTGGTGGATAGCACACGCTGTTGCCATTGTGTGACTGTAATGAAGGAGATGGTACTCTGCAAACATTGCTTCCATGTTACTCTTGCCCATCTGATTTGTTTAGCAGATTATAATCATCCATGACAATTACATTACTATTCTTATACATTTCCATTTTTCCTGATTTATCCTTTTTCTAAGTGTGGCAACTCTTCAGGGGGCTATAAACAATTCCCAGCTGTGACATCTTTTCCTTAATTCCCTAATTACATCTAAACTGATTCCACATCACAATCTATTGCACTTATATCACTCCTTACCACTGCACTGAAACTTTTCTTTAAAAAATGCTGACCCATCTCCTTTTTCATTTTGGCCTGCTCTTCTGGATATATTGAATATTTAATTCACGGTCTTTGTCACCATGCAACCATATCTCCATAATTGTGCTGTTAACTCATCCAACCATTACAAATATAGCATGCTTGAAAAGTCGTAAGCTTTGACTTTTTACCATTATTACTTATTCTAGTTCTACTTTCTACTGTACACTTATATTCCCTGCCCCTTCCTGCCAAGTAACATTCACGCCACACAAATGCCAGACTCCGACCTTCACCCATGAGACACAATCTAACCACCGTCCTTTGACATTCAATTGTGTTATCGTCATTGAATTCCCCACTATCAACATCCTGGGGGTTTTCATTGACCAGAAACTCAATTGGATTCACCATAAACACAATGGTTACAAGAACAGGTTAGAGGCTATGAATACTGTGGTGAGTAACTCACCTCCACTCCCCAAAGCCTGTCCACCATCTACAAGGCACAAGTCAGGAGTATGATGGAATACTCCCCACTTACCTCGATGATTGCAGCCCTAACAACATTCAAGAAGCTCGACACTATCCAGGGCAAAGTAGCCCGCTTGATTGATACTGCATCTACAAACATCCATTCCCTCCAATGCAGATGCTCAGTAGCAGCAGTGTATACTATCTACAAGATGCACTGCAGAAATTCACCAAAGATCCTAGACAGCACCTTCCAAAACCATGACTCTTTCCATCTAGAAGGACAAGGGCAGCAGTTACATGGGAAAACCACCATCTTCAAGTTCCCTCCAAGCCAATCACCATCCTGACTTGAAAATATAGCACCATTCCTTCACTGTCATTGGGTCAAAATCCTGGAATTCCCTCCCTAAAGACGTGGGTGGACTGCAGCGGTTCAAGAAGGCAGCTCACCACCACCTACTTAGGGCAACTAGGGACAGGCAATAAATGATGGCCAGCCAACGACACCCACAACCCACAAATAAATATATAAAAACACTTTGATTATTGTTCACCTCTTCACTATTCTACGCCTCTGCTTTCGTCTATTTTTGATTTCTTTAAACTTTCCTTCAAGTGAACACTACCCTTCACTATTTTGTTTAAAGCCTCATGTACAACCCAGCATGGTTAAAATGAAATCCATCCCAATGTAACTATTCTCTTTTCCCCAGTACTGGTGCCAGTGCCCCATGAATGTGAACCAATTTCTCCCACATTAATCTTGGAGACATGCATTTACATCTCTAATCTTATTTAATCTATGAAATTGCAATTGGCTCAGGTAGTAATCCTGAGATTATTACCTTTGTGATTCTGCTTTTAAATCTGATGTTTTTGACTTTAATTCAGAATTGGGTGCTTTATAAGAGGTTCCAGATGTTGGATAATTGCCCATCGGCAGTTTCAAACTCCAGGTGAATTACTGTGGAGTCAGCTGCATGCGATTTCTGCAATGTAACAATGTGCCACTACTGTTTAAACTGCTGCAACAACTGTCTTCCTATTGGAAGATCTGGCCTTATGTGTGGTCTCATCAATGAATTTGCATTAAGACATCTTTAATCCTATACTCACATTTCTGCACATTGTAGCCCAACTGCTAATTTTATTCCCACTCATTTTACCTCTCTAAATCCACTTGAACCATCTTTGCATCCTCTTCACAATTTACACTCTGACCTAGTTTTGAATCAGTTGAACATTTGGAAATATTTATCCTACATCCAAGTAACTGATGCAAATTGTGAATATTGGGAGCTAAGCACTGATTTGAGAATGCCAAGAGGTGCAGAGTAAAACAGTTCTAACCTTTGAACCAACGTATGTCAGGATTTGGATACCCTTGAGATCTGCAGGACAAGGTCACAGACTGACTCAACACAACTGACTGGTCTATAAGGCCTTCGAGAAATGATGGTGCTGAAAGAAAAGAAAAGGCAGCCAATGTTCCAATTATTCAAACATAAATTATTCAAAGATAGAAGAGGCAAGTCAAACCTTGGACAGAACTTTACATTCTCATTGTTGACAAAAAGGCAGAGAGTGTAAAATTGAGCATAATGTTTTCCTGAAACCTAACCTTCTCTGCCAACTCCAAAGCAATTTTGTATGTTGTAGGGATGGCAGCATGACGAGGAGCCTGCCACGTTTCACTCCTTACCCCACCAGTAGAAAAAACAGGAATGTACTTTTCTTATGGTTGCCCAAGACCCACTGGGGTCACTATTTCCCCAGCCCTGGTCTATACACCCTGGTCTCCCACCTCTCCCTTTCAAGGTATCCTGGCCTCGTCCAGTCAAAACATTGCCCTGCATTTTACCTCCCCATCCAGCAATGGCCACAATCTCTAATGGAGCTTGCCTCAGTATCAGATGTAGCCAACATTCCCAAGGCTACTGCTGAAAATATTGAATTACGGCCATTTGATTGGTTAACAATTCTCAAAAGTAGGGCAACTTCCTGGAATGGGGTGGAAATCTGATCCTGAGCCCTCTGACAGGTATTCCTATATCACCTTTGGAGGTCAGCTCTTTTCTGCATGTCTGGACTGCAATGAAATTAGGAGCTGAGTGGTTCAGGCGGAACAAATACTGAGCATCAATTCACAGGCTATTGCTGCACAAGTGCCACATCATAGCACTGTCAACAACCCATTTCATCACTTTGTTGATGATCGAGAGTAGACTGATTAGGCAACAATGCCAAGTTGGATTTGTCCTGCTTTTTGTGGACATGACATGTTTGGGCAAGTATCAACAATATCAGTAGGTACCAACATTGTAGCTGCACTAGAACAGCTTGACTAGTTCTGGAGCCCAAATCTTAACATGGAGGGAAACAGATTAGTTGAAGCCTGGCATCTGTAATGTTGGGGGCCTCAAAAGGCAGCAGAGATGAATGCATTTTTCCTATTCTTTGATTCTTCTAAGTTAACGGATGAAAATCAATTTATTTAACAGGATAGTCCATCATCATTTGCTTCTACCTATTCAGATTGTTCAGTGTAAAACATGAACTATTAAAAGTATATGTTTAGCAGCAATACCTTTTTCCTTTGCTTTTGAACCAGGTAGCTTCAAAGAAAACAGTTTTGATTTTTTCTTCAAAAAACTGCTGGTATTGTTTCTAGTGTCTGTTGATTGCACAGTCCCTTGCTGCTTTTCTATGTCTGCAAAGAATTATAACATGGTTATTTTCATTTCATTAATACGGTTGTCTTAATAGTCACCTGTTCTATGTTTTACATATGATTTTATTAAATTGGAAACTTAGTAAATTTGAAAACATTCTGATATTAACACTCATTGTCATGAATGCAATGAACAATTTCAAAGTAAGTAACTTGTTTATTATGTGCAAGATGCTTTACACTTACTTTCTTCATATGATGTTAAGAGGGATATCAGTGGCATTTTCATAACTTCCATGTACTGGTTCCCAGACAAGTCTTCATTATTTGGGTCTGCCCTTGCCTGGGACTCAATCACCTTCCCATCTTTTTTTTCTCTCACTTTAGGTTTTTCTTTGCTTTTCAACTGCAATGAAAACCGAGCTGGCAAAGTCTGACTTTTCCTTGTACCCACTGACATTGGCAATTGTTTGCTCACGTTTAAATCCCGCAATACAGATAAAGAATATCGATTTTCTCTTCCATCTTCATCCAGATGATGCAAACCTTTATCCCAATTTAATGAAGCAGACCTTCTAAATAATCTTAATAGACTAGAGCTGCCAAACATTTCTGAAGTAGACTTTGGCAATGGGTCTGTGTGAATTTCACTGATAGTTTCACTTGAAGCAGTTGGAGGTTTTGCATCCTTCTGGCTTTTGAATGCTTTTCTTAGACTTTCAAAACTCTGATGTATTATGTTTTCCAGTGAAGCTCTTTTAGATCTTCTTTTAATTTTTGATTCTCCTTCTTCGATATCAGATGCTGTCTCATCTTCTTCTGTATCTTTCAGCAATTCCAATAAATCTGATTCTGATTCATTGGCAGTCAGATTCCAGGAATATTCACTTGTTGTTTCAGCCTCATCACACAATATTTCATATGAGGTGCTTGATGCCTGATCTGACTTTCCTTGCAAAGGACTGCCCTTTTTGGCTTTTGTTTCCTTTGAAGGAAATAGTTCTTCAGATGTCCATGGCACAGGCATACTCTCTGCTTGCCAAGTGTTTTTCTCTTCAGACCTTTCAGACAGAAATGAGGGGCAGTGTTCAAACTCTAGACCATAGCTGTATGGTTCAGACAGGTCAAAGTAATCTGTGCCTGGTTCTACAGTGTTAAAATATAAAGAACTGACATTTTCATTTAAACTCTGTTCCAGTTGATCAGATGTGACAATTGAAGCAGCAACAGAGGAGATTTCCCTCTCCAACTCTGAATCCATGGGACATTGAAATTCAAAAGACTTCATTCCAGAAACATGTGAATGTGAGCTGGCAGGCTGATCAATATGCTGTCTCTGTGATGTTGTAGACTCCAACTCTGGAGATTCAGAGAGAGATGAGGTTTTTGTTTCTTTAAGTGACTGCAAAGATTCGCTGTCCATGGTTTGCAGATCTGATGGACTCTGAGAAGAAACGGCCACACTGAACTCCATTTCTGAATACTGACTGTCGTTGACTTTGCTGTCAATAATACAGGCTTTCTTCTCCATGTGCATCTCCATATTCTTTTCTGATGAGTGTAAAGAAGCTACATCAGTTTGCACAGATTGATCTATCTCAAAGCTAATATTTTTGACAGGGCTTTCTGAACTATATTTTACATTAGATAGAAAGGAACCCTCTTCTGATAAGCACACTGTGTCACTGCATGTGTAGTCACACATTGCTGACTCCTGTGTACCCGACTCTTCCGCATCCAGGGAAATGGGCTGAGGTGTTAAGACATCACTAACAACCAACATCGTATTGGAGTTTGGATCTGACTGCTCTGGAGATAGTTCTGGTATTTCACTTACAGGTTTGTTTACTATAGTCTGAGCTAAGAACTCTGCTTCATATTCATCAAATGACTTGGTCTTCCTTGAATTTTCCTTGGAGAGATGAGCTACAATATTGCTGTTATCATAAGACGCTGATCTTGTTAATCTTCCAGAACTGTGGCTTGAGATTTCCTCAAATCTTTCAGCATCAAATCTTCTGCTTTGTAGAGGCATCTGAAAGCACTCCAAGAGTGGCTGACGGAGACCACTCACCTTTCCTCTTGTGTAACCTGCCTCTACAAAACGCCTTCTTGTCCTTTCAAGGCTCCTTGTGTATTGAGCATTCTCAGTAGAAAGATCCCTGCTCTCCAGCATATCACTGCAGAAAGTACTTTTTATAAGACAATGCCTTGGTAAAAGTCTAGGTGATGATTTGGAGCTCGTATCCAGTGAGCTACTTTGTCCTGATAATTGAAGTGGAACAGCATTATCAGAAGAAGTACGTTGCACTAAAGTGTGAGTTGTTGCTCCCTCCACTCTTGAACAGTCTGAAGTCTCCATGGAAGCAGCTTTGGAAAGGGGATGCTTCAAGCTGCTACCATTTAAATTCAGATCTTCACAGATTTCAGAATATTTATGTTGTGCTTTCATATCCTCTCTGTATTCTGCACCTGCTTCATGTTTTACATATGGTTGTTCTTCAACAGCAGTGTTTCTAGTTAGAAGTGTCCTATCACATTTTTCCTTACAGATATCTGGATCTATAATGTCTTTTGAGAAAGAAGCAGACCAAGGGATTTCATAGAATTCACTTTCATTTGTATAATATCGATCAAGTACAGTCTGATTGACTTCTGGAGTATGGGTTGAACAGGCATTTGTCTGATGGGTGCAGTCTTCAAAATCAGAAGAAGAAGCACTAGTTGTTGGTGAGCTGCTTTCCTTCAGCAAGTGTCGAGACATTCCAAGAGAAAGACCATCAGATGTCCCTTCCAAAAGTTCCGGAATGGATCTCATTACCAGTATTGATTTGTAGCTCATAAGGGATTGCTTAAAATAACACAAAAATAACAAATTTCAAAATGAATATTTTCTTCAGTCTTAAAAACAACCTGCCATTTTAAGTTAAAGAAGGACAAAAAGCTATTTTCTTCACATCGGATTCATAAACATGTTTCAAAATGAATGTAAAAAGTTCTAGCTTTCTTTAAAAAAAGCTATACCCTAATGTTGAGCTATTTAAGGGGAGGTGGTGTCAAAATGGTATAGTGACTGGTCGAGTAATTCAGAGACCCAGGCTAATACTTGGGGAGAACAGGAATTTGAATCTCACTGTGGCAGATGATAAAGTTTGAATTCAATGAATAAATATGGAATTAAAAGCTAGTCCAATAGTGGCTATTAAAAAAAAAGTCGATTGTTATAAAAATCCACTCCCATTTGTCCATCCTTTCATCTGGTTTGGCTGACATGTAACTCCAAATCTATGGTAATTTGGTTGACTCTTAAATGTCCTCTGAACTGTATCTAACTTCAATAAAAGGAATGAGATTGGATGGACCAATCAAGTGAGGAAAGTCTTCAGTAGGATGGACAATGAAGTTTTACTGCATAGTGCTTATTGTTCAGTTACATTAATCTAAGATACTAGACTGTCTCTTGTGAAACCTCAGGATCAAGAGTTATTATGAGCTACACTGAAAGAGCACTAGAACAACTCTAACTGAATCCTCTACACAAAACATTGTTTAGCTCCTCCAGGATCAATCCTTAAAGGATCAGTCCTTTATATATTGATGGGTGAAGCTTATTTCATGATGTCAGTTAACCCTTCCAGAACCAATGGAACATGATTTTTCAAATTCACTCATGAAATGTTCGTTGGGTGGGGGGAGCCCTGAACTAGAGGGCATAGGTTTAGGGTGAGAGGGGAAAGATATAAAAGAGACCTAAGGGGCAACCTTTTCACGCAGAGGGTTGTGCATTTATGGAATGATCTGCCAGAGGAAGTGGTGGAGGCTGACACAATTGCAACATTTAAAAGGCATCTGGATGGGCATATGAATAGGAAGGGTTTGGGTGCTGGCAAGGCGGACTAGATTAGATTGGGATATCTGGTCAGCATGGATGAGTTGGACCGAAGGGTCTGTTTGCGTGCTGTGACTATGTGGGTGTTGCAGGCCTTGGTACTGTAGTACAAGGAGCCATTCCAGAGGCGGGAGATAATCAAAATGTAGTTTTAATCAGGGATACTATAGTGAGGGGAATAGACACTGTTCTCTGTGATTAGGATCAAGAGTCCTGAAAGTTGTGTTGCTGTCTAGTGCTGTCTAGTGCCTGGTATGGGAGGGCAAAGCCTCAGTTATTGTGATCCACATGGGTACCAATGATATAGGGAGAAAGAGGACGCGATGGTATTATTGCTTGACAATTAATACAGAGACTCACTTAATATTCTGGGGACTGTGTTCGAATCCCACCATGGCAGATGAAGGAATTCAGATCCATTAAAAAAAAATGAAAAGAAAAATCTGCTGATGACCATGACACCATTACTGACTATTGGATAAACCCATCTGGTTCACTAATGCCCTTTGCGGAAGGAAATCTGCAATCCTCACCTGGTCTGGTCTACATGTGTCTCCAGACCCACAGCAATACTGATGCTTAATAAACCTCTGAAATGGCCTAGCAAGCTATTCAATTCAAAGACAGTTAGGAACAGGTGATAAATGTTGGCCAGCCAATGACACCCAAGTCCCAAAAGTAAATATGAAAAAATAGAGGTTCTACTGAGGGAATATGAACAGCTAGGGGCTAAATTAGAAAGCAGAACCAAAAATGTAATAATCTCCAGATTACTACCTAAACCATGAGCAAATTGGCATGAGTAAACAAGATTAAAAAGATAACTCCGTTGTTTAAAGGTTGGTGTGGAACAAACTCATGAGACATTGGCACCAGTACTGGGAAAGGAGGGAACTAGTTTGATGAGACAGGCTCTATTTGAATTATACTGGGACCAGAATCTTGGTGAATCACATAACTAGGCTGTAACTATAGAGATATGAGGGAGGAGTTGGCCAGAATTGATTGGAAAAGGATCCTAGCAGGGAAGGCAGTAATGGCAGGGGTTTCTGGCAATAATTCAAGAAGCACAGCAGACATTCACCCCAAGGAAGAAGAACCTTTCTAAGGGGAAGACAAGGCAACCACAGCTGAGAAGGAAAGTGAGAGGCAGCATATAAGCAAAAGAAAAAGCATACAATGTGTTGAAGATTAGTGGGAAGCCAGAGGATTGGGAAGCCTTTAAAGACCGGCAGAGGATAACTCAAAAAACAATAAGGGGGGAGAAAATGAAATAAGAGAGTAAGCTTGCTAGTAATATAAAAGAAGATTGTAAGAGTTTTTTTTAGATATATAAGGATAAGAGAAAGGCAAAATTGGACATTGGACTGCTGGAAAGTGAGGCTGGTGAAGTAGTAATGGGGAACAAAGAAACAGTGGAATTGAATAGGTACTTTGCATCATTGTTCACAGTGGAACATGCTAGCATCATATCAGAACTTCAAGAGTGTTGGTGGCAGAGATGAGTGTAGTAGCCATCACTAAGGAGAAAGTACTGGCAAACTGAAATGTCTGAAGGTGGATATATCACCCAGAGCAGATGGATAACACCCAGAGTTCTGAAGGAGCTAGCTTAGGAGATTGTAGATAGACAAGCAGGAGGCTGAAAGAACATAGCAAACCCGGCAGCATCAAGAGGTGGAGAAGTCAACGTTTTGGGTGTAACCCTTCTTCAGGACTGGGGATGGGTGTAAGGGAAGCTGCAGATAAAAGGTGGGGGTGGGGGGGGAGGGAGGGCTTTGGGTGGATAGAGGGGTGGAATGGTGAGGTAGGGACAGCTGAACACAGGAAGAGGGGTACGACCTGGTTGGTTGATGGGGAGAATGAATCTAGTTGGTAGCTGAAAGGAAGGGTCGATCACAGGAAGGAAGGGAGGGGCAGGGGCTGGAAAGGAAGTCAGAGGATGGGAAGGGAGGTTATTTGAAATTGGAGAACTCAATGTTGAGTCCTCTGAGCTGCAAGGTGAAAGTGAGGACTGCAGATGCTGGAGATCAGAGTCCAAATGTCTGGTGCTGGAAAAGCACAGCAGGTCAGGCAGCATCCGAGGAGCAGGAGAGTCAACATTTCGGGCATAAGCCCTTCACTGGGCCTTCCTCATGAAGGGCTTATGTCCAAAATGTTGACTCTGAACTCCTCATATGTTGCCTCACCTGCTGTGCTTTTCTAGCACCAAACGTTTTGAATCCTCCAGGCTGTAGGCTGCCTAGATGGAAGATGAGGTGTTGTACCTCCTATTTGTGGCTTGATTTGCTGTGGCAATGGAAGAGGCCAAGGATGGTCATGTTGGGAAGGGAGTGGGAAGGGAATTAAAAGGGGACCCTGTCTTTATTGTGTTGGGGGGGTTTATACCAGTGGATCGGGCAATAGAGGAAGTGTGGTGTCTGGATAACAGAGGTGGGAAATGCATGTTGTTCAAAATAAGTGGACATCTGGGATGCTTGGGAGTGGAATGTCTCCTCATCCGAGCAGATGCAGCAGAGGCAGAGGAATTGGGAAAGCAGGATGGATCTCTTGCAGGATACTGGATGGGAGGAGTCTGTGGGTTTATAGTAAACATCTGTCTGGAGACTATCGCTGGAGATGGAAATGAAGACATCAAGAATGGGGAGGGAGGTGTCTGCGATAGACCAAGTGAATTTAAGGGCTGGGTGGAAGTTGTGGGAGAAGTCGATGAACTGCTCCAGTTCAACCTGGATGCAGGACGCGGCGCCAATGCAGTCATCGACATAACGGTGGAAGAGTTGGGGCACAGTGCCTGTATAGGTACTGAAGAGGGACTGTTCGACATAGCCGAGGCGTTGTTTGTGATCTTTCAGGAAACACTGGAGTCAGAGAGAGTGCGAGAGGACTGAAAAATGGCTAATATAACACCCCCGTTTAAGAAGGGAGGGAAGTAGAAGACAGGAAACTACAGACCAGCTAGCCTGACCCTGGTCATTGGTTGTTAGATACAATTTAGCTTTCTCGACCTCCTGTGTGCTTTATCCTGCCCACGTTTTCTCTGTCTATTGGACTGTCCTATCACTCCTTCGATATCTCATTGGATTTTGCTTTCAACTTTACACCTACTCTGTGCCCCATCTCCCTATCAAATTAGTTTAAAATCTCTCCAACAGCATTGCAGACCTCGCAGAAATAATATTGGATCCATTCCTGTTCAGGAGAAAGAAGTGTAGTTTGTAAAGGGCCCACCTACACCAGAGGCTCTCCTAATGATCCAAAAATCTAAAGCCCTCCCTCCTACACAACGTCTTAATCACACCTTATTCTGACCTATCTTCCTATTCCTATACCAGAGATTACAGTTTTAGTAGCCTTCCTCTTTAATCTATTACCTCAGTCTCTAAATTCTTGTTGCAGAATCTAATTTCTTCTTCACTCATATCATTGGTACCAATGTGTAGCACAACTGCTGGCTGTTCACACTCCCCCCATTGAATGTCCTGCAGCTGAGACCTCCCTGATCCTTGCACCAGGGAGGTCTTACAAGTTTACTTTCTTCCAAAGTTACATACTTTGTAATCAGGAAAAGATCTGATGGATTACATCCAGAGATTCTAAATGGAGGCACAAAATAAAGAGTTAAGCTTCTGGCTAATATTTCCAAAATTATTGTCACCTCTCTTACCATACTGTGTAGTTCTTGGATTTCTGTAGGACAACAACCTAGTGCATCCAAGGAAAGGAAGCTTGCTGGCTAAAGTTATGGAGGGAAAAAGTGAGGACTGCAGATGCTGGAGATCTGAGCTTAAAAATGTGTTGCTGGAAAAGCGCAGCAGGTTAGGCAGCATAAAAGGAACAGGAGAATTGGCGTTTCGGGCATAAGCCCTTCTTCAGGAATGATTCCTGATGAAGGGCTTATGCCCGAAATGTCGATTCTCCTGCTTCCTTGATGCTGCCTGACCTGCTGCCCTTTTCTAGCAACACATTTTTAAGCAAGTGGCTAAAGTTATGCCCTGCTACTAAAATTTGATTTTGGGCAGGACTGTAAAATGTCCTTGTCAGAGGAAGCATCTGTGGAGTTTCTTACAAAAATACACTGAAATAGAATAGTTGTTTTCTTACCTGCCACTTGCTTCTTGAGATAAAGGATTTCAACTTTTTTGTATTAATTGTGCAAGACTCCTGGAGTTTCTGTTTTACCTGGAAATGAGGCCTGAATTATTGAGGTTTCTGATTCCTCATAGTATAATCATTCAGATGTACGTCCAGTAATATATCATTTTGCAGGAAAGGATATTTGACCAAGGATGCATGTCACTTTTTCATAAATGAACCAGATTAACTCCTCTGTCTTGATATAATTTAAGCATGTCTCTCACTGGAAGCTCCTGAAACCGCTACAGCACACTTTAGATGAAGTGTTGCTCTTTTATTTGTGTTGTTAAATTCTTGTTTAACTTGCATGTTTGTGCACCAATTTGATTTTTGCTTTGATTTACTATCAGCCTTTAAAACATCTTTGGACAGTAAAATGTAGGTTGATTATTAGAAAGACTAACTTAGATGATCAGTGTTTGGCAGTCCTTGGAGGTTTAAAGAGCTCAGAGTTTCAATCTCTATATAAGGTGAAAATACAGTTCAGGAATTGGAAAAATTGAGGAAGAACAGAATAAAAAAGATGAGACTGATCGAAATTTAATTTTATTATATGATGCTTGTGTGTTTGTATCTGTTAGAAATCTTGCATTTGGACATTTTCTTTTAGTTATTGTTGGCATTGCTATTTATGTATAATTGTGCAATCATTTTTAATGACCATGACTGAATTTTGTGTGTATGAAGACTCAAAATTCTAAATTATATTAACTAACTCACTGACTTTGACACACAACCTGCTCTAGAACTTTACATACTTATTTTCAACAGTTACAGTTTTTTTACATCACCTTAAGTCTTCAGCTTTAAGTTGGGTTTGTAAGGTTATTTTCCTCTTTTCAATCTGCAGAGCTGATTAATCATATTGTAAACCTTCATAGCACATTCCAATCTAATACTCGGAAAATGATGTTTTAAACTCTTTATCCTCATTCTAATATTTAACTCAGTGCGTGGTCCCACAGTAACAAATTAACCAATAAAAAAAACACTTTATGAAGGCATATTGGCTATTGGTCAAGATATGGGCTAAGAAGTGAACAAGGAAATCTTGTAGAAAGGATATAAAGAGATACAAACATACTGTCTGGATTTTTGCAGGAGAATATTGTGATTATTTAATCACCAGACATAGGTGTAGAACTGTTAGTAAAGTTTGTTGATTATAAATTAAGGTACAAAATAAATTATTTTGAATTAAAGTGGACAAATTATAGGGAACTGCTGGATTACATCCAGCAATTCTTAGTGAAGGCACAAAAGAAATAGTTGAGGAATAGCTAGATTTTTCAAAACACTGTAGAAAGAAAAGTTATTCCAGAGGACTGATGAGAAGAGAGAGCTGTGATCAGAAGGTACAGGCCAAAAGTTTCCATGATGTAATAGGAGCTAATTTCCCCATTTTTAAATGTTATTGCCCTAGTATTCCAAACTATCTCCAACTGTTATGAGAAGGTTAATACTGAGGCCAGTTACTCTCTATTTACCATAAAAATCCCACATAATTTTTAATAATCTTTAAGATTACTAAACTATCTGACTAAATAATTATGGATTGTTTTCATTGATCGATGCAATGTTATTACATAAATTTAAGATTATCAGCGAGAATTACAAGGAAACAAGAAAACCCTCTTTACAGAGAGGCTGAGTTGACTGCAAAATACTCTTACACAATTCATTGTTGAAGCAGAGCTGTAAAGTACTTAGCTGTTTGTAAAAAGAGAAATGTTAATGTATATGCATGGATGGAAGAGCAGAATTAGACTAACCAGATCATGTGGAGAAAAGAATTGGCACTGACATGATGGGCCAAATTGCCTCCTGTAATAATTCTATTTACATTAAGTCTCCAAGCAGCACGTCAAGTTTCTTTTTGTCAGTGAAGGAACAATTTTGAGTTTTTATTCCACTTACTGTAAGTGCCGTGCCCCACCACACTTACAATTTGTCCAAAATCACTGTTTTAGAAATGTAAGTTTCTGAATACCTACATTTTTCTATCTCCGTTTGTTTTCTGCATGTGATATCTAGCTGTAATAACAATAAGCAGGAAAACAGAGTTGGTATGTTGCTATTGTTGTTTATGTTGTGATATGACATACCTGAAACCATTGTTCTTCCAAACATTCAGATGCCGTTGGCCTATCCCTGAAGGATGGAAACAGAATAGCTCTTACAAAATTACTCCATTGAAATAACTATATATGTATAACTAGATATCGGCAAGCAAACAGATACTACGGGTATTATGGTAATAGCAAAAATGGACTACCAATATTCAACTTCCAATTTGAGTACCTGAGATCTTCATGGACAAAAGTGAGTTATGAAAAAGACAAATACAGAATTAAAATGGCTGATGTGATCACTTGATTACAGGATGAGGTAAGCTTTGTGAAACCAGTGTTACGTGCAAAACTCATTTACACTGACGAGGATCTGGAGTATCTAGTAAACAGGTTGAAGGAGAGGAAGGCAGTGCTTTATCCTCATGACCATAGTAGGAGACAATGCCACCAGACCCAGAAACCCTGGAGCAAGGCAGCAACCCAGGTCAGTTCCTTCTTTTCTGCAGGCACTAGCAGTAACCAAAGAAACTTGTACCTGTATGGAATGAGCTGCCAGAGGATGTGGTGAAGGCTGGTACAATTGCAACATTTAAGAGGCATTTGGATGGATATATGAATAGGAAGGGTTTGGAGGGATATGGGCTGGGTGCTGGCAGGTGGGACTAGATTGGGTTGGGATATGTGGTCGGCATGGACGGGTTGGACCAAAGGGTCTGTTTCCATGCTGTACATCTCTATGACTCTATGACTCTATAAACTTGGCTAAAAAGAACCCAGCAGCGGAGACCCTCAGCGCCATCTCTGAAGAGGACGCCAGTGAATCCTCAGAGGATTCAAAGGCAAGGCTTAAATCAGCGGCACCTGCCACCAGCTCAGAGACCTTCAGCCCAATGGGGTTAAATAACTCCAGTACTGCATCTAAATTAGGCTTGGGATCAGAAACAGTACAGCAATATATCTCTGCAACTATTTGAGAAAGAAACATATAGGTCTCTGACACTCAGAAGACTCCCAAAGACCAAACATTAGCTCAGTCTCAGGCAAGATAATTAGATTAGATACCCTACAGTATGGAAACAGGCTCTTTGGCCCAACAAGTTCACATCGATCCTTCAAAATGTAACCCACCCAGACCCATTCCCCTACATTTACCCCTGACTAATGCACCTGGATGTACATGTATTTGGAAAGGCAAGGACTGATTCGGGATAGTCAACATGGCTTTGTGCATGGGAAATCATGTCTCACAAACTTAATTGAGTTTTTTGAAGAAGTAACAAAGAGGATTGATGAGGGCGGAGCAGTAGATGTGATCTATATGGACTTCAGCAAGGCGTTCAACAAGGTTCCCCATGGGAGACTGATTAGCAAGGTTAGATCTCACGGAATAAAGGGAGAACTAGCCATTTGGATACAGAAATGGCTCAAAGGTAGAAGACAGAGGGTGATGGTGGAGGGTTGTTTTTCAGACTGGAGGCCTGTGACCAGTGGAGTGCCATAGGATCGGTGTTGGGCCCTCTACTTTTTGTCATTTACATAAATGATTTGGATGCGAGCATAAGAGGTACAGTTAGTAAGTTTGCAGATGACACCAAAATTGGAGATGTAGTGGACAGCGAAGAGGGTTACCTCAGATTACAACAGGATCTTGACCAGATGGG